>NW_026057584.1:22895440-22913155 GCF_023721935.1 Panthera uncia
GGGGGGTGGGAGGGAGGGCAGGGTGGGAGGGAGGGCAGGGTGGGTGATGGGTATTGAGGAGGGCACCTTTTGGGATGAGCACTGGGTGTTGTATGGAAACCAATTTGACAGTAAATTTCATATATTAAAAAATAAAAATAAAATAAAATAAAATAAAATAAAATAAAATAAAATAAAAAAAGAAATAAAAACATTTATCTATAAGAAAAAAAAATAAAGATAATCTAAAGTCACTGCTTTAGTTATGGTAAATATGTTAGTGGCATAGCGCTTAAGAACATGGTTTTGGAGGGAGACAAATATTTAAGTGCTGATTCTAATCTTATTAGCTGAGTTTAAGAGGGCAAGTTACCTTAACTCCTTAAATCTTTCTTTCTTTAAAACTTTCTCATCTGTAAAAGGATAATATTGGTACCACAAACTTATAGGCTTATTGTAAGAATCACATGGGATAAATATTTAAAGCTCTTAGGATAGTGGCAATTCTAGGTACTATGAGAATACTATTAAATTTTCATTTTTCAAAAGAAAAATTGAATTAAAAAATATGTACCTTCTAAAGTAATAAAATAAAAACTGTATTAAATAGTCCTTCATTTCTTTGGGGCATATTTTCTTTTTAATTCAAGCCATAGTTATTACTTGTGTAAAACACAAATCAGCTGTATTACTGCACAGAGTATTTAAACATCTTCAGTGAATTTACAGAATTCTGTTTAGTAGCAGTTACAGGCTAGAAAATTGCCGGGGGGCCCATTAAAACTAATTCAAATCACTATATCAAATGGACAGCTGAAATTTGTTCATTTATTTATATCTGGTTTCTGTAATTCAGTTAGTAGGTCAACTCACAATTTAATTGCAAAGACTGTGAACTGAGGAATGGTTTATCAAATAACTTTCAGGAATTCAAAGGATGAAATCCAAATGACCCTATATATGCAATCAAGAATACGGCAGAATAATATATATAAAACGCTGAAGCCTCAGAGTATTTCTGAAGAAACACCTATAGGGTTTATGCAATCATGACCTCTAAGAAATGGATTTTGGTACCCTAAGTGAGTTAATTTTCAGAGCAATGTAATAAGTGCTCATAATATTTTATAGCTATTACCAGTCTTTAAACTTACACTAATGTTATATGATAAGCGGTCTTACACAGTGCTACACTTATATCTACAGACATATTTTGAAACATAATAGGATACATGTGTATACAGTTCTTCAACATGTTGGATTTTCTTTTACCAATATATCTTGAATACTTCCCTTAAATTTAATGCACATGATTCTACATTATTCAATGACTACATAGTACTACACTGCATTTATTCTTTACAGTCACTTAACAAGTATTTATTGAGCAACTACCATATATTAGGTATTATTTGAGAAGCTGAGGATACATAAATGAACAAAGGAGTCCACAATTCCTCCCTTCATGGGCAAGATTTTAGTGAGAAGAGACAGATAATAAACATAATAATTATCATTAAAAGGTAATAAATGATATTTTAAACCTGGAGCAGTGGTAAAATAAATAGTAAAAATAAGGGTGAGTGAGAGAGTAGGTGTCTTAAGTAGGGTGATCTGGCATGGCTTCAATGAGATGGTGACATCTGAAAAAGGACTAGAAAGGGGTGAGAGAACAAGTCATGTACATATTTATGGGAGGTGGTGTCAGGAAAAGAAAAAAAAATGATAGAAAGTCTATGAGGCAACTGTATGGCTGGCATGTTCTAGAAATATAAAGGAAACCAGTATGGCTAGAGAGGAACCAGTGAGAACTGGGCTGTTCAGTATGGTACTCACTAATCATATGTGACTATTGAACTAATGCAATTTGAGATGTACTGTAAAATATAAAATCTCATTAAAAATATATTGATTATGTGTTGAAATTATAATATATGTGATATACTGGGTTAAATACAATATGCTATCAAATTAATTTCACTTGTTTTTGACTTTTTTTAATGTGCTACTAACAACTTTAAAATTGTATACGTGATTCACATTACATATGAGTCAGTGCTGAGCTAGGGGAATGGTAGGAGGTGTAGTCAGAAAGAGGTAAAAAGGGATGATCATGCAGGTCATTGGACACATATTGGCTTCCATTTTATAAAATGGTGATATTGGACATACTAGTAACTGATTAGACTTATGTTTTGTAGAAATCACTCCAGTAGTCGTGTCCAGAATAAACTTTAAGGGAATAGGGAATGAAACAAGAACAGTCAGAAGGCTACTACAATAGGAGAAGTGGTACCAACAATATTTCATAATGAATTGGAAGTGAAATCAGAGGAAGAGAGAGTAAAAAGTTAAAAAAACAACTTCAAGTTTCTTGGTCTGACCATCTGGAAGGGTAGTATTACTATTGGTTGACATGGGCAATTTGGTAGGAAATGCAGGTTTGGGGAAGTGGTAGTGAAGTTCAGGAACTTAGTTTTGGATCTTAAGTTTAATATGCTTTCTAACTGTTAAAATGGAAACGTTGAAGGGGTATCTGGGTGGCATACTCAGTTAAGCATCCGACTCTTGATTTTGACTCAGGTCATGATCTCACAGTTCACAAGATCAAGCCCCACATCAGGCTCTGAGCTGACAGCATGGAGCCTGCTTGAGATTCTCTCTCTTCTCCTCTCTCTCTGCCTCTCTCCAGCTTGCTTGCTCTCTCTCTCTCTCCAAAACAAATAAACATTTACCAAAAAAAGAGGAAATGTTGACAAAACATTTGGATATATCAGTGTAGGTATCAGAGAAAAAGTATATACAGCATATCAATATTTCCTCTGAATTCTATACTGTGTGTGTAAATTTGGAGTCATCAACACATAGGTCTTGGTATTGAAAGACATAGACTTGATGAAATCAGCAGAGGGATAAGTGTAAAAAAGGAGGTCTAAGATTTGCAGGACTCTGTGGCTAAGAGAAGAAATCAACAAAAAAGACAGAATAGAAGCCTGAGTAGATAGTTATAGATTTTTATAGGTGGATGGATGTTATGGGGGATGATTGTTTAAGTTTTCATTTGGCTGCTTTGATTTTCCCAGTGAAATAAAAGCAGAGACATTAGATGAAAGTGAGGTAAAAGGCTGTTGGAGATTCTTTCAGGAGAGGTAGGAGAGTAAATAATTGCTGGGCTTCATTAAAGAGCCACTGAGATTTAAAGTTAGATCGTTCAGCATGGTTCTGTGAATTTTCTCAGCCATATTTAACTGCATAGGAGTAGGTAAAGTTTGCAGAAATTTGGATGTAATTTAAGTAAGCTGAATAGGAGAATAGAGGTATTATTAGGCAAGATACAGTAAAAGTGATGCTTCAGTGAATTTTAGGTTCTGGATCAGTGAAAGGAGTGTTGCCAAGATAGTCTGCAGAACCAAAGTGGGATACATGATACTGATTCTGTAGAGAGGGTGTTGGTGGCAATTCCAATTAAACTACATTCATGAGGTGAGTGATTGAGGTAGGGTATAGGATAAAGGTAGGTGTGGAAAGAAGTCAAGAAACTGAGAGGTGATGGTGTTGGATCGATTATCTCTATATATGTATGTTTATAAATACACATATTTATCTATGTGTATATATATATGTAAATCACAAGTTCTATAGAAGTAGAATTACAGAAATTGACTCTAGGCCAGAATCGAGTTCATTCAGGAACTAAGAGGGAATTTCAGGGAGGGATGGTGGGTGGTATAGTCATTAGATGTGGCAACAAAGAATAAGGAAACCTACCATACTTCCAGCCACAGTGGAGAAAGAATGAAAGAGTAAAACAGCCACCAACTGACAGGGCTATAGGAGCATTGGTGTCTTAACGGTATATCTGTGTTTGCTAAAAGTAAGAAGTTATAAGTGGCCTTCAAAAAATAATAAAGATAGAATAGATTTTGCCAATGCTAAACAGTGAATTCCAGAAGTTACAGTAGATGGATTTTAGGAATTTCACAAATGTGAGAGAACAACATGGATACACCACCCTTAATTTTGCATTCTACCACAAATGAACAATTGGAATGCTTCCAGTTTTTTCTGTTTACCAAAACGTTATGGTGAAAGTCCTTGGCAAATGGAACTGCTGGGTATAAAATGTGTCTAAATAAATTTTAATAGCATTGCCAGATACTGTACCGATTGATCCTGCAAACAATGATGAATATGAAAGCCAGTTTCCTAACCCACTTCGCATAAGCACTATTATCAAACTTTTAAATTTCTGTTCATATGACAAGCAAAAATAATACTAATCTCATTGATTATTTTATTATATTTTTTCTGCTGTTGTTGGTCATATTTTCACATTTATTATTCTAAGTATTCGTGTTGATGTCCTTTGCTTATTATCTAACAGGTTCATTAGATATAATTGACATAAAATAAACTAGACAGGATTAAAGAGAAAAAATGAAAAATTTTGTCAGTGAATACACCTGTGCAACTATCACTCCAGTCAAGATAATGAATGTATGCATAGCCCACAAAGTTTCCACATACCTCTTGGTAATCCTTCTCTCTTGTCCCTCCTCACTCCACTTCCCTCAGGAAACCACTGATACGTTTCTGTCTAAAAAGTTTGTTTTTCTCAGTGTTTTATAAAAACAGAAGGTACTCTTTGTGCCTTGCTTCTTTTATTCAAAAAATTATTTTGAGATTCATCATGTTGTCATGTATTGATAATTCATTTTTAAATTTAAAAAACCTTACTGCTGAATAGTATTGTTCTACCACAACTTATCTGTTCTATTGTTGATGAACGTTTGAGTTTGTAGGTTTTGGCTATGACAAAAAGGCTGTTATGCATATGTAAGTAGAAGTTCTTGTATAAACATAAATATTCCTTTCACTTGAATAAAACCTCAGAATGGAGTAGTTGGATAATACACTAGGTAAATGTTTATCTTAAGAATCTGCCAAACTGTTTCCCAAAGAGATATTTCTGTCACCGATTTCTAATTCAATAACAGTATGGTCAAATAATATACTTTTTTTGAACTGAATCCACTGAAAGTTTTTGAGACTTGTTTTAAGGCCCAGAATATGGTCTCTCTTTATAAATATTCAATGTGCATTTGAAAAGAATGTGTATTCTGTTGTTTTTAGATAGAAAGTTCTATAAATGTCAATTCAGTCACTTTGGTGGATAAAAGTACTAAAGGCTACTCTATCCTTGCTGATCTTCTGTTTTATAAATTATTAAAATAGAGATATTCAAATCTCTGACTATATTTATGGATTTGTTTATTTTTACTTGCAGTTCTATCAGTTTTTGCTTTATGATTTTGAAGAGTTTTTAATAGGTGCATGTATTTGAAGTTGTTGTATACTCTTGATTAATTGACCTCTTTATAATTATGAAATGATTTTTTTTATTCTTTTTTTTTTTTTTTAATTTTTTTTTCAACTCTTTTATTTATTTTTGGGACAGAGAGAGACAGAGCATGAACGGGGGAGGGGCAGAGAGAGAGGGAGACACAGAATCGGAAGCAGGCTCCAGGCTCCGAGCCGTCAGCCCAGAGCCTGACGCGGGGCTCGAACTCACGGACCGCGAGATCGTGACCTGGCTGAAGTCGGACGCTTAACCGACTGCGCCACCCAGGCGCCCCGATTTTTTTTATTCTTAATGATAGTCTTTTCTGTGAAATTTACTTTGATATTAATACAGTAACCAGCTTTCTTTGGGTTATCGTCAAATGACATGTCTTTTTTCATTCTTTTACTTTTAATGGATTTGTGCCTTTATATTTAAATTGGGGTTTATGAAGACAGGATATAGTTGGGTCTTGGTTTCTATCCAATCTGACAAAATCTGTTTTTAATAACAGTGCTTAAACTCTTTGCATGAAGTACAATTTTGTAATGTTTATTTATTTATTTCGAGAGAGAGAGAGAGAGAAAAAGGGTGAGAGAGAGTGCTCAAGCAGGGAAGGGGCAGAGAGAGAGGGAGAGAGAGAATCCCAAGTAGGCTCCATGATATCAGCACAGAGCCTGATGTGCTGACAGGTTTGAACATAAGAACCATGAAATCATGACCTGGGCCGAAGTCAAAAGTCAGATGCTTAACCGACTGAGCCACCCAGACACCCCATCAAATGTGATTATTGCTATGGCTACCTTTTATCTGTCATCTTGGTATTTGTTTCCTACTTACCCAATCTATGCTTTATTCAGTTTTTCCTGCTTTATGCTCCTTTATTTAGATTAAGTAGACTTTATGATTTCATATTATCTACTGTATTGTTCTATTGGCTGTAACTATTTCTTTTTAATTCTAGTGTTTGCTTTGGGGTGTATAGTATACATGTTTCCACAATAACCATCCAGTAATACTATACACTTCCCATATAATTTAGGAACTTTATAGAAGTATCCTTTGCATTTCCCTCCTCACCATTCTGCTACTGTTGTCATACATTTAGCTTTCCCTTGTCATAAGTCTCACAATATATTCTCATTGTTTTTGTTAAATAGTTATCTTTTAAAGATTTTTTAAGATAAAAATTATATTTACCCATGCAGTTACTATCCCCATTGTTTTTCATTCTTTTCTATAGAACTGTATTTAGGTCTGGTATTACTTTCCTTCTGACAGAAGAAAACTTTTGTTCACTGTTTTTTTTGTTTGTTTATTTGTTTTTTTTTTTTAAGTGAAGCTCTCTGGTAAAACATTCTGTCAGCTTTTGTATGTCTGAAAACAACTTTATCTTTGAAAGATCTTTTCACTGGATATAGAATTCAACATTGGCAGAGTTTTTGCTTCAGTAATTTAAGATACTTCCCCATTGTCATCTCATACAGTTTTTGACTGAAATTATGCTGTATCTGTATTTTTATTCCTCTGAATATAGCATGTCTTTTCTTCTCTCCCTGGTGTTGTTAATATTTTCTGTTTTTAACTAGTTTTGAGCAATTTGAGTATAATGTGTGTGTGTAATTGTTTGTTTCTTAAGATTGGCATTCATTAGGCTTTTTCCTTCTGTGAGTTTGTCATTTACAGAAAACCTGATATTATTTTATTCAAGTATTTCTTTTTTCTATCCCAACCTCTTTCAAGAACTCCAGTTACACATAACCTCACACCTATCAGGATGGCTAAAATCAACAACACAAGACACAACAGGTATTGGCAAGGATGTAGAGAAAGGGGAATCTTCCTATAATGTTGGTGGGAATGCAAACTGGTGCAGCCACTCTGGAAAATAGTAGAGGTCCCTCAAAAAGTTAAAAAATAGAACTACCCTATGATCCAGCAATTGCACTAATAGGGAATTACCCAAAGAATATGTTTATAGCAGCATTAAGCATTATCTACATTAGCAAAAGTATGGAAAAAGCCCAACTGTCCATCGATTAATGAATGGATATAGAAGATGTGGTATAAGTGTATACATATACACACACAGACACACACAGACATACTGGAATATTATTCAGCCATAAAAAGAATTAAATCTTGCCATTTGCAATGACGTGGATGGAACTAGAGAGTATTATGCTAAATGTCAGTCAAAGAAAGATAAATACCATATGATTTCACTCATTGTGGAATTTAAGAAACAAAACAAATGAGCAAAGTGGAAAGAGAGAGAGAATGAGAGAGAGAAAGAGAAAGAGACAAACCAAGAAACGGACTCTTAACTATAGAGAACAAACTAACAGTTACCAGAGGGGAGGTAGGTCGAAGGATGGGTAGAATAGGTGATGGGGATTAAGGATGGCACTTACTATTGCTGTGATGAGTGTCATAAGGAAGTGTTGAATCACTATAATGTATACCTGAAACTAATATTACACTGTATGTTAACTAATTGGAAATTAAATAAAAACTAAAAAAAAAAAAAAAAAGAAAGAAATTAGCTTTCAGGCCACAAGAATAAGAAGAAAAAGAAGAAAAGAACTCCAGTTACACATATAGTAAGGTACTCAAAGTTGTCCCAGAGCTGAGAGTCTTCATAATTTTTAGAATTCTTTTTTCTGTGCATTTTATACAGATAGTTCCTATTGGTAGGTCTTTAAGTTCAACAATAATGTCTATTTGGTCATTAGTCACACCCAGTATATATTTTATTTGGGGCACTGTAATATTTATGTATAGAATTTTTACATGTCTTTTTTATAATCTATGTCTCTTTGTATCTTATTGAATACATGGAATACAGTCATAACTGTTTTAATTAGATCAAATGTTCTTAGGGGGCGCCTGGGTGGCTCAGTCGGTTAAGTGGCCGACTTCGGCTCAGGTCATGATCTCACGGTCCATGAGTTCGAGCCCCACGTCGGGCTCTGTGCTGACAGCTCAGAGCCTGGAGCCTGTTTCGGATTCTGTGTCTCCCTCTCTCTGACCCTCCCCCGTTCATGCTCTGTCTCTCTCTGTCTCAAAAATAAATAAACGTTAAAAAAAAAAATTTTAGATCAAATGTTCTTAGGATGTAATTCTAACGTCTGTGACAATTCTAAATTGATTTCAATTGATTGCATCTCTACCCCTAATTTTAGGTAGTATTTTTCTGCTTCTTTGAATACCTGGTATTCATTAATTGAATTAAAAAAATCAGAACTTTTTTTTGAGTGCTGGATTTTTCCTATTCCCATTAATACCTCTGTGCATTTTTTCTGGGATGCAGTGAAGTTACTTATAAATAGCTTCACCCTTTGGGCCTTGCTTTAATAATTTGTTAGATGGGTCCAGACTGGTCCTCAGTCTAGGGATGCTCATTTCTTACTGCTGAGTACTGTGTGATGCTTAACTTGATGTGTCAACTTGGCTAGGCCATGGTACCCAATTTTTGATCAAATACCAGTCTAGACGTTTCTGTGAAAGTATTTTTCAGATGTGCTCAACATTTAAATTAGTATACTTTGATAAAGAAGATTACCCTCTATAACGTGGGTAGGATTTATCCAATCAGTTGAAGGTTTAAAGAGAAAAGACTAAAGTTTTCTGAGAAAGAGCAAATTCTGCTTCCAGACTACCTTTGGACTTTCAAGCTGTAACATCAACTCTTCTCTGGTCTCCGTCCTGCCAGCTTCTCTGAAAATTCTGCCTTTGCTAATTCATCCCCCACCCCCCTGGCCCCAGTCTCTCTGTATATATGCTATTGGTTCTGTTTCTCTGGAGAACTCTGCTGAGTAATAAAGTAAGACCTTCCTGAGTATTCAACCCAATGCCCCACAAATTGTGAGTTTTTCCAATCTGGCCGCAATAAGCACACTGCCAGCATCATATGAACATTAGAAATTGCTTTCTCCAACTTTGTCATACGGTTCTTTCCCCAGACTTGGGCACTTTCCTCATATACATGCATTGATTAGTACTATGCTAAATGCTCATGGGGATCCCTTTGAAGATCTTTGAAGTTCTTTGTACAGCACTCATCTCTCCAATTCTCTGTTCTGAGACCTCTAGCCCCTTGTTTTCCCTGGACTTTCAACTTCTCAAGTTAAGGAGTCTGCCATGTGCCATTGCCTAAAAATTCTCTCCAGAGTAAGCTGATGCATTCCCCATGGAGTTCCCGTGATTTGTTTCCTGTCACTCAGGTATGACAGTTCTTTATTGCCCATTATCCCGTGTCTTGAAAACCAATACATCTGCCATGTAAATCGTCACCAGTTTCACATTTTCATTATCATAGCTTAACAGTATATTTTATTTTTGGAAATAATTTTCTGACTTTCTCATATGTAGTATACCAGATACTTGGATACTTGAGAGATTTATGTTGTATTCTATGACTCTAAATTTCTGCCCATCCCTGCCACTCAAAAATGAAATCCTGTTGGAATTTTTGAACAGTTGTTCTAATTTCTTAAAGAAAAAAAACATTTTGGGGGATTTGACCTCTTTACAATGCTAAATATTCCAATCCAAGACAAAGAAAACGTTTTAGTTTACACAAGTCTTCTTACACATAATATTTTATGGTTTTATTATTATAAATATTACACATTGCTTACTAATTTTATTCCAAAAGTTTCATGGTTTTGTTATTATAAATAGTCCTTTTTTTTTTGTTTGTTTGTTTTCTGCTTGATATTTAGACTTTAGTAACCCATCATCTTATTGAATTTTCTTATTGTTTTCAAAAACTATTTTAGTTTATTTTCTTGGGTTTTAGAGGTATACAGTTGTTATTTTCCACAATTAACAATTTTTGCCTCTTTATTCTAAAACTAAAACAAAATGAGCTTAAGCTCTCATCTCTGGTTATTCTTCCTAACTCTCTAGAGTAATTGAAAAGCCAAGGCATATAAGTGCACACACATTTCTACTGTATTTTGTGCAAAACAAAATTCAAGATATTTTGGTTAATTGGGCATGCATGTAAAGAATGTAGGATTTTTTTTCCATTTTGTATGTAAGAATTTTATTGTCATGTTATTTCAGTTATTAAGAGACAAATTACACAAATACTATAGAGGAAGTGTTAAGAGTCAAAGCTTTCTGTCTTTACTTGCCACTCTGCTCCATTTAATAGATGAAAATTACTAGACATAAGTATAGTAATTATCTAAACACCAACCGGGGATCATATCATTGAACTGATTACTTTAAATTACTGTTGACAGAATCCACTTTGACTAAACAAAACAATAGTGCTTCATTTCCTATGAAAATTTCCAATTTATGGATTTTTCTCAATCAAAACATGTCTTTCATAAATTATTGCATAGTTGTGTTTTTTTTTAACTTCTCATTCAGAAAGTTTTTAGAATTTTATGTATGATAAATCAAGAAACATGCTCCAAAATAAAGATCTATGGTTAGAAGGCATTTATTAAGTTGCTTCATTAGTAAGCAAAGGATTAAAAAAAAATGAAGACAATATCTTTATTTTGCTGGCAGCTACTATTGGCACTCAGCCACCCATATCCTAATTTTGTAATTTTTATGCCTCTGTGCTAGGCAGATGTTTATCTAAATCATTTAAATCTCTGTCTTCTAAATTTTAGATACATTTAGTATTAAGAGATGCTCCCTGTGTAACAGCACAGATTAAAAGTTAATTAAGAAGAAGTTAAAGAAGGAGAAAAGCAATTACTTTTTCCATAGGCATTTGTTTCATTTTTGGCAGGTTGAAATTGAGGATGTGGAATAAAGTCTTAAAAATCAGAAATATTTTAAGAAATCATTATTGTTTGCTTTTTTATATACTGATAAGTGCCAAGTTAATTAAGAAAAGTAATCCATTTAGTAATGCAGGATGGGCTAATGGATAAAGTAACTCTACTCATGCAGTAGGATTATTTTATAGAATTGATGTTTTTTAAGTTATGCAAATTAACCATTAGAAATGAAAATCACCAATATGTAACTGGAAATTCCATAGGAATTCATACATAGCATGGTACAAGAAGATAAATTTGGGAGTACTTCCTGGAACTTTAAAAATATATAAACTCAAGTTAAAAAATAAATGTAATGAAGAAATTTTACATACCTAATTTTATTGTACTGTGATTTAATGGGGGAAAAAACCTGCTAAATGGCTGCAGAATTTAGGTTTCCCATACATGCTCTGTCACTCTCCTTTTATGAACATCTCTTTAACCTTTAAAAATCCCTAGAGCGATTTCATACAGTGGTAGTGTTAGGGCAAAATAATTAGTGTATGTATATTATAGATCTCAGAAAATCTCTAGATTAGGACAAATTATTTTCAGCCTTCTCCAATAGAGCACTACTAATTGCCACATATTTATATTAAATTCTTCATGATAATAAACACTGTAATTATAACTACAAAATTATTGCCATTAAAAACCATTTTAATCACCTTAAATTTGCAACAACAACAAAAAATCTCTTTGGACTGAAATAACATACATAGTTATATAAGCAAAGAGGAACACAAATACATCCTGATTTAGAGACAGGGATTCTTCGTGAGGAGTCCAAGACTACTATTCATCAAGGAAGGCCATGTTCAGCAAAAAGTAATGGAAACAGTAGCTGGATATTCTCATTTCCATGGGTTTAGTTAATAATTAATTAATTAATAATATGGTCCATTAGACCTCAAAAATATGTTATGCCTTACAAAAGAAACATTATTCTCGTATTTTCTCTCTTATGTTCTTTTACACTCTGTGAAACACTTGAAAAGCTTCTGATAGGAGCAATTATATAAATAAATCCTTGAACTAAGAATTTCCTATGGATTTTCTAATTATCAGTTTGTATTTACCAATAAAGAGAAATAGGGTTTTGGAATAAGAAAAAAAAAAAAAAAGAGGAGGAGAGAAGAAGCTATTTCATTGTTTCATCATTAACCTTTGAGTTCCACTTAGCACCTTACTCAAAACGAAAACATTTATCTCTATCACTAGTGACGTGTATGAATACAACTCAAGTTTGAAAAGGATTTTTAAGCTTCATGTAGCTATACAGGGTGGGATGATGGAAAGAACGAAGTGTTGGCATCAATAGACTGATGTCTCATTTCACGACTATGTGAGTTTGGTTACACTATTTCTTTGCACTTCTGTTTCAACACTTGTATTGTTGTGATCATTACAAGAGTAAACCTGAATCAGCCTGGACCTTGTTTCCCGATCATTTGTGTGCAATATTGCAATCAGCATTGGGGTGTGTGCCTGGTACCCTAAATCAGTTTTCTAGGAATTGATTATCTGGAAATGAGCTGGTTCTCCCAGGGACAAGGTTACTTTTTTGCCATGCTTTGGGTTAAAGTAAGGGGAAATAAAAAGCAGTGTGACCACACAGAGGTCATACTTCTAGAGAGCCAACGCCTGCTTCAAAGGGTCAGGCAGGCAGCAAGTACTAAACACATTCATACCCATCTCATCCACAGCACATTTTTGCTTTCAAGTAGCATTAATCAAAGACATATTTGATCAGTTCTTATTTATAACTAAAGAATGTTGAAGTTTAAAGAAAGTCCTGACAGTTGTTTTGTTTTGTTGTGTTCTTTTTTACTTTTTTGTAATGCAAGTGTCTGACTTGATTGTTGAGGAATCCATTTCAAAGAGGCATTCAGTTTAAAGACAAACACATTACTAGCTACACAGCTAGATAAAAACCAGGCCACTCTCCCCATACTGAGGCTCCTTTGTTTCGGAGATGTTGGTTGATTTTGATAACTGACTGACTGGATTGCTTCCCTTTCTTTCCTTGCTTAAATCCTCAGTTTTATATTTTAAATTCACCAATAAAGAATGAGTTAGAAAATCCTGGCCACTAGCCTTGACTCCAATAAAAACAGACCCCCCCCCCCCCCCCCCACACACCAGCCAGTGAGGCTCTTTCTCACTTTCTCTATACGCTACCTTGTTATGTGGGCTCACATATGCTGTGTAATTTCTAGGTCTTGTAAGTAGTAAATCTTTATTTTTTCAAAGTTTTCTGATGGTTGTTGCTGAAAGGCATCTTGCAATCACAGTAAGGACCACAACAGCTGCTTCAACAATAACACTGGTTATTGATAGGCTGAGACCGACACAAATAGCTAGTTTTCATTTTCCTTTGTTATGGTCTGGTTAAGAAGATTTAATATGAATTGCAAATTCCTCCTGGTATAAATTAAAAGTAAATTTAATTTTAGCTCAAATGGAGCTAAATTTGAATATCTGATTCGATTGGAATAGCTGTCTTCTTCCATATTTTATGCAGTATCCCTACCCATGCTTGAATTATATCTCCCTTTAGTCTTTCTCCTTTAGGTAAAATGATCTTGTTTTCTTTAACTTTTCTTTGAGAAACTCTGGTTTTCATGTCTTCAGACACTTTTTTCAGTTCACTGGAACTCTGGGACATATATGTTGTGGTCTCAAACAGGAAAAGGCAGTAAAGCCTATGCAATATTGGCGGTGGACAGATTTTCTTGTCATCTTCACAAAAGTGGCTTTCAGGTTTTTGTCTATGTTTGCCTTTCTGCAGCACATCTCAACTTTATGGCCAGAATATGAAATAAATTTTATAGAAAATCCACTAAGTTATAAAATTTTCCCTTTTCATTCCATTATTAGTTCATGTGTTTATTGTTACTGCTGTTGATGTTGTTGTCAGTGGAACTCTGCTACAAGGAATAAGCAGAGGGGAAGTATGAGAAAAAACAAATCAGTTTTGCTTGGAGACTGAGTAGCAACATACACAGGGGAAACCAAAATATAATTAAAACTGGCAGAAAGGAGATTTTAGTTTACTATCAAAAAAATAACACCTCTTGGGGTGCCTGGGTGGCTCAGTCAGTTAAATGTCTGATGTTAGCTTGTGGGTTCGAGCCCTGTTGTCAGGCTCTGTGCTGACAGCTGGAAGCCTGGAGACTGCTTTACATTCTGTGTCTTGCTCTCTCTTTGCCCCTCCCCCACTCATGCTCTGTTTCTGTCTCAAAAATAAACATAAAAAAATAACACCTTTTAAAAAAATAACACCTCTTTTGAATTGAACTCATACTCTTACTATTATCATATATGATGCAAAGAGGAAAAACTCTCTAAAACTAAGTCTGGAAGAAATGGACTATACCTTGACTCCACATAATTTGTAAGCAGCATTGTGGTCAGCATTGGAGTCATGGTTGATGCAGACAAGTCATAACTTACCAGATATGAATTATCTGGAAATAAATTAGTTGTGCCTCAGGGACAAGGTGTCTCCTTCCCTTCTTTGCCACATTCTGAGTTAAACCAGAAAAAGCCAAAAGTAGTGTAACTACAAAAAACTACAACATGAAACTTCTACAGGGTCCACTTCTGCTTCAAAGGCGTTTACCTAATGGCTGACCACTGGTCACTAAGCTCCTTGTCCAGTCTAGCACTGTGGACCACTTAATTCAGTTTATCTTACCCAGCACTTATAAAGGACTATGGGAGGTACTAGGTGGAGAATGATGTTAATGTCTGTATTTTAAGGAGCTTTTTAAATTGTCTGCCCTTCTCTGCTCCATGTAAAAATAGTTCCACCAATAAAAATGATTTTGCAATAATAAAAAAATAAAAATCATTTTTAGTTGACATGAATAGAGCTTGTATACTATACTCACATGTTTGAAAACAATATATCAA
This sequence comes from Panthera uncia, assembly GCF_023721935.1. Lineage (NCBI taxonomy): Eukaryota > Metazoa > Chordata > Mammalia > Carnivora > Felidae > Panthera > Panthera uncia. The sequence goes on from NW_026057584.1 coordinate 22,910,474, forward strand.
TATGTTCCATTAAATGTCAGTATACCATATTACAAATCATACAGGAAAAAAGGGGAAATCTATTTGTTATTAAATAAATAGGAATATGTTAAAATTAAGTCTGCCTCTTGGGCAAAATTTATCAATAACATCTAACAATATAGGATAAAAACCCCATGATATGCAGCTGCTTGGAGCCTGACAACAGACTACCAAGGAAAGTGATGGTAATGTGCATCAGCCCCAAGGCTGATCATCCTCAGAGATGTCATCTGTCAGATTCTGGAAGGCAGATCCCCTGTGGGTATGTCAGTATTCTTGCTGACTCTATTAAATTGCATCTATGTGAACTTGCCCATCACGGGTCATCTACTTTAGGTGCAAGAAATGTTATATCTTGAGATTTTTACCCTACTCTAAATACAATTGGAAAAGACCTAATTAGCATCTTACAGCAGACACAGTACATCGTTTAGAAAAGGGAAATGAAAGTTAGCACCCACAGGGACAAGAAATACAAACTTTAAAGTGAACAAGACGGGGAAGAAAATAGCAAATAAAAAAACAAATGGGTTAATACAACTTTTCTCTCTGAAGGCTCTCTGAATCTGGCCATTTCATCATTCACAGAATGTGCTTCTGCAACTATTCCTCATGTGGAGCATTAGTAAAAGCTTCTCTTGGCAATTCTTCTTGGTCTTCCTTTTTCTACCCTTAGTTTGATAAATGTCTTTTCTTTTTGAGATATTATTCTTTTGCTATAAAATATTTTCAGAGAGAAAAAAAAACACAATGAGCTGAGTAAGAGACTGGCATGTAAAACACTAGCATTAGCAAAATAATATTGCATGTCGTCCTTGAAAAGGTAACTTCTGGGTGGAGGCCACAGGAGAGGTAATGCTAAATTGCCAGAGATATTCTTGGAGCTAAATTAAAACATAACAAACCATTGTGTCATCAATATTAAAGGGTAAGACACTGCTGTGATTGTATGTTTCAAAAGGTACTGTCAAAACTAGTCCTCAGGGAAACAAGCAAGCTCACTTTCCTGGCATGGCTCAACCTTCTGTATTCTGAACACTTAACAGTAATGTTTTAGAGAAAAATGAGTAACAATGTTCTACTGGTGACTGTCAAGGTTTGGCTCACACCCTGTAATCTCTTTTTCAGTGTTGAACTTTTTTTTTTTTCTCCCCTCAAAGCCCATAATGACTTTGGTGGAGAAAGAATTTGGCTTAGTAACTCTGGAGAGGAAATAATCTAGTGACAGAGAAGGTGAAAAACAGAAGAGGGGAAAGATGTTTAGTAGTATAGACTACCAATCTTTGAGTATCAAGAGATGATGGTGCCTCTTAACCATTTTCAAAAATGACTTTAACATTAATTCCTTTATTCTATGGGAATAAATGTGTTTCTTTGCAGATTTATTGTGAATGTGAAACAGGGTTAAAATTAACCAATTCATTCATAAAATGTATATATGGGCTTTTATGATTAGCATTAAACAAAGCTAGATAGTCAGAACCAAAGCAGGCAGTGATAATACTCCAAAACCATATTCTCTTTGAAATTTTATATTCATTAATTCATTTATATGTGCTTGCATTTATTCAAAAATATTTGTTAGGGGAGTGAGTCAACACAGCAGAGAAGTAGGGGGACCTGAAGTTCCCTCGTCCCTCAAGCACAGCAGTATTGAGGCCAGAAGACTTGGAATTCCAGGAATTCAGGCTACAGAGTGACAGATACAACTCCAGGGGCCCGTGGGGACAACTTGGTGGGCCATAGGTGCATAATTGTAAATTGGGAAAGATAAAAGGGTGGCTCAGGCATGAAGAGTAGGTATCCCCTCCTGTGGAGAGACAAAAGGAAGAGAGAGAGGTTGTGGAAGTGTAGGATTGTATTAGGACAAGAAAAAAACCACGAATTATGGAATGGAAAAAATGGAGAAAGAGTCAATTTCTAACTCGTTCCAGGGTTGCAGGCTTTCTCTGGACTGGGGCTTGCCACCCTGTTCATGCGCCTGGGGAGGAGGGGAGCCAGCCCCGGGCTCATAGACGCAGTTAGAGAGAGCAATTCCCTCCCTTGAATGCTGTGGGAAGAAGGCATATAGCTGCCCCAAGAACCAAAGACCCTGCAGGCGCCTGCCAGCCAGAGGCCTTTCGTTGGCTGGCTGGGCAGAGTGGCACTACCCTGGAACCTGGGCACATCGAGCGGGATCCTTTAAGACGTTGGAGTTTGAATCTCAGCTGAGGGTCTGGGAGGTGCAGGAAACTGTAGGCTGGGACAAACTGCCCACTTGTGCCCACATGGCACTGTGAGGATGACCTGAACAGAGTGGTTTGGGTCACCCGATCCAGGGAGGAGAAATGGGTGTCATCATTTTTCTTGCCATCACCAATAAGGTGGGACTTCAGGGAACAGACAATGGGCCCACAGTGGAGGCAAGGACCCGCCTACACCAAACCACATCCCTCTGTGCCTGGTATAACCATATCTAACAGAGCAAGATTGACACTAACTAGACAGCCCCTCCTCCAGACCATTGCAGTCACTGGTTCCAAGGCACCATCACATAGCATTCCAGCAGTTTCACATTTTCTGATTTGATTCTTGGTCAATTCTTATTTTATATATGTATGATATATATACATACATACATATATATATATATATATATATATATATATATATATATATATG
>NW_026057584.1:22913255-23093668 GCF_023721935.1 Panthera uncia
TTTTTTTTTTTTTTTTTTTTTTTCTTCCTCTTATTTCTTCCCTTCTCCATTCTGGTTATTCTGGTTATTGGTTTGTTTAAACAGACATTTTTAATCTATTCTTTTTAAACCTCTTCTGTATCTCCTTCTTCTTTATTTTCCTCTCTCTCCCTGGAGTAAGCCATATAGTTTCTCTGATTCTCTGCCTGGTCAATTTTTCTGTTTTTCTATTCTTTTTCCCCTTTCCTGTCATTTCTCTCTTGGAATGGGATAAGGCTTCTCCCACCACCACCCCTTTTTAACATTTTTTCCAAGGTTACTTCAACAAACAAATCAAAGCACACCTGGTGAAAGGTCCATACCACCACTATGAGGAGGGAGATAAAGCAACCAAGTCACAACAACAGAGAGCATACAACACATTCCAAAAACGCCTCCCAAATGGCCAGTCCCTGGATAGTGTAAGACCCTTCTTTAATATAGTAGTGCTCACGGGTTCAGGACACATAACAAGCTATTCAAACACATGAGGGACAGAAAACTAGCCAAAATGATGAAATGGAAGAATACTCCTCAAAAGAAATACCAGGAAGAAATGACAGCTAGAGAATTACTCAAAACAGATATAAGCAATATGTCTGATCAAGAATTTTGAAAAAAGCAAAAAAGACAGCAGAGAATCTATTGCTGCAGAGATCAAGGAACTAAGAAACAGTCACGACAAATTAAGAAATGTAAATGGGGTGCAAAATAAACTAAATTCAGTGACAGCAAGGATGGGGAAAGCAGAGGGAAGAATAAGTGAAAGAGAAGATAAAATTATGGAAAATGAAGCTGAGAAAAAGAGAGAAAAGAAAATACTAGACAATGAGGGGAGAATTAGAGAACTAAATGATTCAATGAAACATAATAATATCCATACCATAGGAGTTCTAGAAGAAGAAAAAAGAGAGAAAGGGGCAGAAGGTTTACTTGAACACATTATAGCTGAGAATTTCCCTAATCTAGGGAAGAAAACAGGCATCCAAATCCAGGAGACACAGAGGACTCCCTTCAGATTTAGCAAGAATATGTCTTCTCCATGGCATGTCATAGTGAAACTGACAAAATACAAAGATAAAGAGAGAATTCTGAAGGCAGCTAGGGACAAATGGGCCTTAAACTATAAGGGTAGACACAGAACGGTAGTAGCAGAAGTGTCCCCTGAAACCTGGCAGGCCAGAAGGAAGTGGCAGGAACTATTCAATGTGATGAATAGGAAAAATATGAAGCCAAGAATCCTTTATCCAGCAAAGCTGTCATTCAGAAAAGAAGGAGAGATAAAGGCTTTCCCAGACACACAAAAACTGAAGGAGGTCAAGACCACTAAACCAGCCCTGTAAGAGATCCTAAGGAAGACTCTGTGAGTATGATGCTGCAAAAATTACAAAGGACCAGAGACGTCACTACAAGCATGAAACCTACAGATAACACAATGACACTAAATCCATATCTTTCAATAATAACTCTGAATGTAAATGGACTAAATGCGCCAATCAAAAGACATAGGGTATCAGAGTGGATAAACAACAAGATCCATCTATATGCTGTCTACAAAAGACTTATTTTAGAACTGAGGACACCTTCAGATTGAATGTGAGGGAACGGATAACCATCATGCTACTGGAAGTCAAAAGAAAGCTGGAGTAACCATACTTACATCAGACAAACTAGAGTTTAAACTAAATGTTGCAACAAGAGATAAATAAAGGCATTATATCATAATTACAGGGTCTGTCCATCACGAAGAGCTAATAATTGTAAATGTTTATGCTTCAAACTTGAGAGTACCCAAATATATAAATCAATTAATCATAAACATAAACGATCTTACTGATAAGAATACAGTAACTGCAGGGGACTTTAATACTCCACTTATAACAATGAACAGATCATATAGGCCAAAAATCAATAAAGAAGCAATGGCTTTGAATGATACACTGGACCATATGGACTTGACAGATATATTCAGAACTTTTCATCCAAAAGCAGAATACACATTCTTCTTGAGTGCACTTGGAACATTCTCCAAGATACACCACGTACTGGGTCACAAAACAGCCCTCAATAAATATAAAAGAACTGAGATCATACCATGCATATTTTCAGATCACAATGATATGAAACTTGAAATCAACCACAAGAAAAATTTGGAAAGACTCCAAATGCATGGAGGTTAAAGAACATCCTATTAAAGAATGAATGGGTCAACCGGGCAATTAAAGAAGAAATTAAAAAATATATGGAAACAAATGAAAGTGAAAATGCAACAGTCCAAACCCTTTGGGATGGAGCAAAGGCAGTCCTAAGAGGAAAATACATTGGAATCCGGGCCTATCTCAAGAAATAAGGAAAAACAAAAACAAAATCAAATACAAACCTAACCACACACTGAAAGGAACCAGAAGCAGAACAGCAAAGAAACCCCAAAGCCAGCAGAAGAAGATAAATACTAAAGATTAGAGCAGAAATAAACAATATAGAATCAAATAAATAAAAACAAATAAACACAGAATAGAACAATGAATCTAAGAAGTGGGTTTTTTTTTACATTTATTTATTTTTGAGAGACAGAGCACAAGGGGGGAGGGGCAGAGAGAGGAGGAAACACAGAATCTGAAGCAGGATCTAGGCTCCAAGCAAGCATTCAGCACAGAGCCTGATGCAGGGCTTGAACCTATGAACCATGAGATCATGACCTGAGCCAGTCAGTCACTTAACTGACTCAGCCACCAAGGTAGTCTTAAGAGGTGGTTTTTTGAAAAGATAAACAAAATTGATAAATCCCTACCCAGAAAAGAGAGAGAACCCAAATAGATAAAATCACAAATTAAAAATGAGAGATCACAATGACCACCACAGAAATACAAATAATTATTAGAGAATACTATGAAACATTATATGTCAATAAACTGGACAACCTGGGAGAAATAGACAACTTCCTAGAAACCCACACACTACCAAAACTTAAGTGGGAAGAAATAGAAAAATTGAACCCATAACCAGTGAAGAAATTGAATCAGTTATCAAAAATCTGGGCCAGATGGCTTTCCAGGGAAATTCTACCAGACATTTAAAACAGAGTTATACCTATTCTTCTCAAAATGTTTCAAAAAATAGAAACAGAAGGAAAGCTTCCAGACTCATTCTATGAACCCTGCACTACCTTGATTCTCAAACCAGAGAGACCCCACCAGAGAGAAGAATTATAGGCCAATATCCCTGATGAATATGGATGTAAAAATTCTTGACAAGATACTAGCAAATCTATTTCAACAATACATTAAAAGAAGTATTCACCATGATCAAGTGGGATTCATTCCTCAGCTGCAGGAATGGCTCAATATTTGCAAATCAATCAACATGACACATCACATTAATAGAAGGAAAGATAAGAACCATATGATCCTATCAATAGTGCAGAAAAAATAGTGCATTTGACAAAATATAGCAGACTTTCTTAATAAAAACCCTCAAGAAAGTCCGAATAGAAGGAACATAACTTACCATCATAAAAGCCATATATAAAAGGCCCACAGCCAATATCATCCCCAATAGCGAAAAACTGAGAGCTTTCCCCCTAAGACCAAGAACACGACAGGGATGTCTACTATCACCACTGTTGTTTTATTTTTTATTTTTTTTTACATTTATTCATTTTTGAGAGACAGAGAGAGACAGAACACAAGTGGGGGAGGGGCAGAGAGAGAGGGAGACACAGAATCCGAAGCAGGCTCCAGGCTCTGAGCTGTCAGCACAGAGCCTGATATGGGGCTCAAATTCATAAACCGCGAGATCATGATCTGAGCCGAAGTTGGACTCTTAACCAACTGAATCACCCAGGCATCCCCTCACCACTGTTTTATAACATGGTGTGGAAATCCTAGCCTCAGCAATCAGACAACAAAATGAAATAAAGGCATCCAAATTGGCAAAGAAGAAGTCAGTTTCACTTTTTGCAGATGACATAATACTCTACATAGAAAACCCAAAAGACTCCACCAAAAAGCTGCTAGAACTGATATATGAATTCAGCAAAGTCACAGGATACAAAATCAATGTACAGAAATTGGTTTCATTTCTATACACCAATAATGAAGTAACAAGAAGAGAAATCAAGAAATTGATCCCATTTACAATTGTACCAAGAACCATAAAATACCTAGGAATAAACCTAATGAAAGATGTAGAAGATCTATATACCAAAAACTATGGAAAACTTATGAAAGAAATTGAAGAAGACTCAAAGAAGTGGAAAAGTATTCTATGCTCATGGATTGGAAGAACAAATATTGTTACAATGTCAATACTACCCAAAGCAATCTACATATTCAATGCAATCCCGATCAAAATTGCACTGGCATTCTTCTCAGAGCTAGAACAAACAAACATAAAATTTATATGGAACCACAAAAGTCCTCGAATAGCCAAAGAAATGTTGAAAAAGAAAACCAACATGGGAGGCAACACAATCCTGGACTTTAACCTCTACTACAAAGCTGTAATCATGAAGACAGTATGGTCTTGGCACAAAAATAGACACATAGACCAATGGAATAGATTAGAGAACCCAATATTGGACCCACAAGTGTATGGCCAACTAATCTTTAGCAAGGCAGGAAAGAGTATCCAATGGAAAAAAGACATTCTGTCTAGCAAATGGTGCTGGAAGAACTGGACAGAAACATGCTGAAGAATGAAACTGGACCACTTTCTTACCCCATACATAAAAATAAACTCAAAATTGATGAAATACCTAAATATGAGACAGGAAACCATTAAAACCCTAGAGGAGAAAATAGGCAACAAACTTTTTGACCTCAGCCACAGTACCTTCTTACTCAACACATCTCTGAAGGCCAGGGAAATAAAAGCAAAATGAACTATTGGGACCTCATCAAGATAAAAAGCTACTGCAGTGCAAAGGAAACAATCAACAGAACTAAAAGGCAACTGACAGAATGCAAGAAGATATTGGCAAATGACATATCAGATAAAGGGTTAGTATCCAAATCTGTAAAGAACTTACCAAACTCGACACCTGGAAAACAACCCAGTGAAGAAATGGGATGGGCAGAAGACATGAATAGACACTTTTCCAAAGAAGACATCCAGATGGCCAACAAATACATGAAAAAATGCTCAACATCACTCACCATCAGGGAAATACAAATCAAAACCACACTGAGAAACCATTTCACACCAGTCAGAGTGGCTAAAATTAACAACTCAGGAAACAACAGATGTTGGCGAGGATGTGGAGAAACGGGAATCTTCTTGCACTATTGGTGGGAATGCAGACTGGTGCAGCCATTCTGGAAAACAGTGTGGAAATTCCTCAAAAAATTAAAAATAGAACTGCCCTATGACCCAGCAATAGTACTACTATAAATTTATCCAAAGTATACATAGGAGTGCTGACTCATAGTTGCACATGTACCCCAAATGTTTATAGCACCACTTTCAACAATAGCCAAATTATGGAAGGAACCCAAATGTCCATCAACTGATGAATGGATACAGAAGATGTGGTTTATATATATAAGGGAATACGACTTGGCAATGAAAAAGAATGAAATCCTGCTATTTGCAACAACATGGATGGAACTGGAGGGTATTATGCTAAGTGAAATAAGAATCATATGTTTTCACTCATATGTGGAACTTGAGAAACTTAACAAAAGACCATGGGGAAAGGGAAGGGGAAAAATAGTTTCAAACAGAGAGGGAGGCAAACCATTGGGGGGGGTGTTGGGGAGAGGTGAAATTGGGTGATGGGCATTGAGAAGGGCACTTGCTGGGATGAACACTGGGTGTGGTATATAAATGGTGAATCATGGGAATCTACCCCTGAAGCCAAGAGCACACTATATACACTGTATGTTAGCTAACTTGACAATAAATTATATTAAAATATATATATTTGTTAGGTTCCTACTTGGAGTTAAGTGCACATCTGTAAGGATACAAATATGAATACACGCAGACATGGTCCCTGCCTTGTGGAGCTTACAGTGTTGTGAAGAATTCACAGTTCTATGAGCGAAACAGTGAAACTTTACTTGGTCAAGCTTCCCTGAGGAGGTGACTTTAATGCTGAGAATTAAAGGATTGGTAGGTGTTAACTAGGCAAAGAAACGTAGGAGGTCCATTCTAAGTAGAGAGAACAAGACATGCAGAAGCCCAGTAGAAGATAAACATGATGAGAATGGGGACTATGGGAAAACCAGCTGGATGGGGCCACACAGATAAAGAAAGAGATGTGGTTGGAGACGCAAGCAAAGGCCGGTGATTTGAGGTCTTACAGATCATATTAAGACGTTTTAAATTTTCGAAGAGCAAAGTGAAGCAATTTATAGTTTTTAAACTGGAGTAGATGGAATTGGATACAAAATCAGAATGCACTTTGGAAAATCTCTAGGGCTACAATATGAGAAAAGATGGGTATCAGGCACACCATATATGACTAGATCAATTAAGACATTATTGCAGCAATAACTGAGGAGGTAGCCTTATTCTGAAACTGAGGAGGAAACCACCCGTCCTTCAGGGTCCTTCTTCCCTTTTCCTGGAGGATCACATGTGGGTTCACAGCTATGGTCCTGACCCATAAAATCCCAGAAGTTCAATGGCCTTTCTTCATTTTGTTCCATCTCTGTCCTCTTTAGCCTAAGCTGGAAGTGTCTCTGCAGTTGTAATCATATCTCCATCCTTGGCTTCTACTGAGGGCTGATTAGATCCATGAGTCACACCCACAATCTCTTTATGGAATTACTATCCAGACCATCATTGGAATTACTAACCAGCCAATCATTTTCATTTTTTTTAATTTACATCCAAATTAGTTAGCATATAGTACAACAATGATTTCAGGAGTAGATTCCTTAATGCTCCTTACCAATTTAGCCCACCCCCCCCACAACCCTTCCAATAACCCTCTGTTTGTTCTCCATATTTAAGAGTCTCTTATGTTTTGTCCCCTCCCTATTTTTATATTATTTTTGTCTCCCTTCCCTTGTATTCATCTGTTCTGTGTCTTAAAGTCCTCATATGAGTGAAGTCATATGATTTTTGTCTTTCTCTGACTAATTTCACTTAGCATAATACCCTCTAGTTTCATCCACGTAGTTGTAAATTACAACATTTCATTCTTTTTGATTGCCGAGTAATACTCCATTGTATATATACACCACATCTTCTTTAGCCATTCATCTATCGATAGATATTTGGGCTCTTTCCATACTTTGGCTATTGTTGATAGTGCTGCTACAAACATTGGGGTGCATGTGCCCCTTCGAAACAGCATACCCGTATCCCTTGGATAAATGCCTAGTAGTGTAATTGCTGGGTCGTAGGGTAGTTCTATTTTTAGTTTTTTGAAGAACCTCCATACTGTTTTCCAGAGTGGCTGCAGCAGTTTGCATTCCCAGCAGCAGTGCAAAAGAGATCCTCTTTCTCCACATCCTCTTCAACATTTGTTATTGCCTGAGTTGTTAATGTTAACCATTCTGACAGGTGTGAGGTGGTATTTCCTTGTGGTTTTGATTTGTATTTCTTTGATGATGAGTGATGTTGAGCATTTTTTCATGTGTCAGTTGGCATCTGAATGTCTTCTTTGGAGAAGTGTCTATTCATGTCCTTTGCCCATTTCTTCACTGGATCATTTATTTTTTGGGTGTTGAATTGGATAAGTTCTTTATAGATTTTGGATACTAACCCTTTATCTGATATGTCATTTGCAAATATCTTTTCCCATTCTGTTGGTTGCCTTTTAGCTTTGCTGATTGTTTCCTTTGTTTGCAGAAGCTTTTTATTTTTATGAAATATATTAATTTTTTGAAATATGGATAGACTGAAAATCTTCCAGATCTTCAAGTTCTTGTTACTTTTGGCTTAACAATCTCTTCTTCATTTAATCTCTCTCTTCTCACATTGTACTATAAACAGCAAGGAGAAACCAGGCCACGTCCCCAACACTTTGCTAAGAAATCTTCACAGCCAAATATCCAACTTTGTCAGTTACTGCTTTTCACAAAACATTAGGACACAGTTCAGTCAAGTTTTGTGCTGCTTTATCACAAGGACTGTGTTTCCTTCAGTTTCCAAATACGTGTTCCTCATTTTCATCTGAGACCTCCTCAGAAGGACCTTTAGTATCCATATTCCTACCAAAAGTCTCCCCAGGGAAATCGAGGCTCTTCTGGCATGCACCTCAGTGCTCTTCCAGTCTCTACCCATCATGCAGTTCCAAAGCCACTTCTACATTTTAGGTATTTATTATAGCAGCACTCCCTTCTTGGTACCAAAATTTGAATTAGTTTGCTAGGGCTGCCAAAACAAAATGTCACAAATTGGGTAGCTTACATAATGGAAATTTATTTTCTCACAGTTCAGGAGCCTGGAAGTTCGAGATAAGGGTATTGTAGAATTGGTTTCTTCTGAAAACTCTCTCCTTGCTTTGCAGATGGTTACCTTCCCATTATATTTCCCATGGTCTTTCTTCTGTGGGTGTGCATCCCTGGTGTCTCTGTCCAGATTTCCAATTCTTATAAAGACACCAGTTATACTGGGTTAGGGCCTACCCATAAGACCTCATTTAACCTCAGTTACCTTTTTGAAGGCCCTGTCTCTGAACCCAGTCAAATTCTGAGGTATTGGGGGTTAGGGCTTCAACATGTGAATTTGGAAGTGTTAATTCAGCTAATAGTCCTCTTCCCATGCTCCTGCTTGACTCCTCAGTTCCTTACTAGGATACTCACCTGTTAGGCTGGTGTTCTCATCATCGCTTTTATCTCATAGACGAACTCTACTTCTGACGCTCTTGTATCAATTGCTGTCAGATTTCATATTCACATATTCAATACACAGATCAGGAATTCTGATTTATTGTAATGAGAATGAAGTAAACTATGTATATGTGTGTATATACATAAAATATTTTTACATATATACATATATAGATTACATATACTGTTTGGGGACTTAATAAGAGTCCTTAGCTGTTTCTCTAATTTCATGGGTAATATCAATTACTTAAACAATATCAATTATATCAAGTGCTGGATAAGAATATGGTAACTTGAAGCTTCACCTCTGTGTTTTACCCAAGTTCCTCAAATCAGATCATTTAGACAAAGGGCGAGGACAGTGTTTCTCAAAGTGTGTTTAGAAAATCACTTTATGATCAAGAAGAATGAAGTCTTGCCATTTACAACAACATGGATGGAATTAGAGTGTATGATACTAAGTGAAATAAGTCAGAGAAAGACAAATATCCAATGATTTTGCAAGAAATGCAACAGCTGAGCATAGAGGCAGGGAAGGAAAAGTAAGATAAAAACAGAGAGAGAGGCAAACCCTAAAAGACTTTTAAATACAGAGAACAAACTGAGGGTTGTTGGAGGGGAGATGGCGGGGGGTGGGCTAAATGGATGATGGGCATTAAGGAGGGCATTTGTTGGGATAAGCACGGGACGTTCTATATAAGTGATGAATCACTGGGCTCTACTCCTGAAACCAATACTACACTATATTTTAACTAAGTTGAATTTAAGTAAATAAATTAAAAAGAAAAAAGAAAATCGCCTTAATCAGAACTACTGGGGATACTTGTTAAAATACACATTCCTAGGATCTTCAACATAAACTTAATTAGAATTTCTTGATATGGGGTCCAGGAGTCTGCATACAAACCCAACATCATCAGATGATTCTTAAATACATGGAGCTAAAGAAAATTTGACTAGAATTTCCTTCACCCCTCTTCTTGGTGATAGAGACAATCATGTTGTTTCTAAGGAAGACAGCCCTTTCTCTCTTACTAAAACGAACAAAATGTTGTAATGCAATTGGTACAAGTTTTGATAATATGGAACATAGAAAAGCATGAAGTAGGGTCATTTTACTTATGCCTTTCAAGAATAAAAAATCTCAGGGTGCCTGGGTGGCTCAGTCGGTTGAGTGTCCGACTTTGGCTCAGGTCATGATCTCACAGTTCATGAGTTCGAGCCCTGCATCGGGCTCTATGCTCACAGCTCAGAGCCTGGAGCCTGCTTCAGATTCTGTGTCTCCCTCTCTCTCTGCTCCTCCCCTGCTCACACACTGTCTCTCTCTCTCAAAAATAAATAAAGATTAAAAAAAAATTTAAAAAAAGAATAAAAAAATCTATCTGAAATGTATATAAATAAAATCTAACAATTATACATTCTTTATTCCCATCAACTCTATTCTTTGATATTGATATAAAACATATCTTAAAGCTATTTTATATATTTTTCAAATGATATTTCCACAAAATGTATGTTACCAAAGTATAATTTTTTTTAAATTTCTTTTTTCTTTTTCCTTATAATTTGAGGTATGTTATATAACTTCTCTTTAAAAATTAACTCTATGTCAGACAAGTCTTACCCTCATGGGATTCTGGCCCTCAGGACTCCCCACGGCTGTCCCAGCTTTCTTGCAGTAAACTTAAAATGGCTCTGGGGCAGTCTGCTAGTCCCCAACTACCTAGCATGGAGGCCATAGAATGTACAATGGCAAAATCTGATTTTGAGACATATCACAAAAATGATACTATGTTAATAAAAAATATTTCTAATCATGTATCTTAAATATCATAATTTAAATCAGTATAAACATAACTAAGAATAGGAATATATCTATAATGATACATATCTATAACAAGATATAGATATTTATAACCATAATTAATTTATATATATTATTTTCTCTAAAAAAGCACTGTCGTTTCTGAAACAAAACTAGAGAGACTATTACAAATCAGAGAGCATAAGAGAGCTTAAAAAAATGAAAAGCAGCTTTAATTAAAAAAAAAAATGTGGGTAAGGAGATGAGGCTATCGTTCATATAATCCAGATCAAAAATGCCAAATGTTGAAGGAAAAGGAGAGATGTTTCTGCTCAAATGATCAAAATTAAGACTACCTTTAATACAACCAATCTTAATTTAACTTCTTAACTGTTCCTTTCTAGTCACTGAAGCAAGCTTTTTCAAATTTCTGTTAAATATTTTTACTTTAGAAAATGTCTAAACTACTAAATTCTCCTTAGATATTACCAATGGGGAATAACGGATAAGAGTGGTTTGTTCCTTTCTTAAAAGCCATCTACCAGCCCTGAGCAGCCCCTAGCAGTAACCAGCCTAGTTACCATCACACCCCTGGAAGAGCCTCAGCTGCCCCAGCTGGCCCCAGTGAGGCGGAGACCCAGCTACTACCTGCTCTCAGGGCTGCCCACACAAAGCCCAGAACCATGGACAGTGTAGCCGAGGCCAGAGCAGCCTCACATCTGCTGTGCCTGCCATAGGGGACAAGATGGTCATCACAATAAAGGTTTGGGGAACAGTAAAATGGTTCAATGTAAGAAACAGCTATCAATAGAAATGACAAGAAGGAAGAAGTATTTGTGGATCAGACTGCCATAAAGAAGAATGACACCAGGAAGTGTGTTCTCAGTGTAGGAGATGGAGAGACTATGGAGTTTGACATTGCTCAAGGCGAAAAGGATGTGGAAGCAGCAAATGTGACAGGCTCTGGTGGAGCTCCAGTGCAAGGCAGTAAGTATGCAGCAGACAATAACCATTACAAAGACTCTCCACATGGCAGAGGTCCTCCACATAATTCCCAATAGAATTATCAGAATAATGAGAGTGGGGAAAGGAGTGGGGTTGGAAGCTCCTGAAGGCCAGGTTCAACAGCGCTGGCCCTACTGCAGATTTTTCCACCTTGCTTCAGGCAGAGACCTCATGGGCTTGGACCACAATCTTCTAACACTCCTGTTCAGGGAGAAATGATGGAAGGTGCTAACAACCAGGGTGCAAGAGAACAAGATAGGCCAGTGAGATAGAATATGCTCAGGATTACAGACCATGATTCCCAAAGGGTCCTCCTTGGATGCCTGGGTGACTCAGTCAGTTAAACCAAAGGGTCCTCCTTGCCAAAGACAACCTAGGCAGGACAGCAATGAAGAAGATAAAGAAAATCAAGGAGATGAGGTCCAAGGTCAGCAGCCACCTCAACGCTGGTACCACTGCAACTTCAATTACCTACAAAGATGCTCAGAAAACCCTAAACCACAGGATAGCAAAGAGACAACATAGCCAATCCATCAGCTAAGAATTCGTCTGCCCCTGGGGATTATCATATATACTATCATCAGGTTTAGTCATCTAACAGGAATAAATGAAATTTTAGCAATAAGAAATGAACACAAGATTTAAGTTGAAGACCTCAAGTGCTTGTTTTTTGCCCATTGAGCAGATAAATAGAACTATCTGCATTATCTATGCATTTTTATTATTTTTACCTAAAGATGTCTTCTTTAAACCTGTTTTTTCTCAACACACCTTTAACAGTTTTTAAATTGTTTCATATATGCTCAAGTTTAGATTTTTAAGAACCTCATTTTTAATTTGTAATCAAAGTTTACAACTTGAGTTTTTCAAAAAAAGTCAACAAACAGCAAACACCTGTGAATAAAAGTCTGAAAAAAGGCCATCTATCAAGTTGTCCAGGGCTGGTAGTGACTTCAGAGAATCTCAGTAAGCAACTAGAATTGATTGGGAAAAACTATAGCTTGGTATCAGAAAGTAAAAGTAAATGGTGTCGTGTGAAATGAAATGACTAAGGTGATATTTACAGAATTTCTCAAATTTATTTATTACTTAGAGAATTACAGAACATTGTTTCTAGAATTTTCTAGTGATTAATAAATTAAAAATTATACAAATGTAAGGATTGTTATTATTTACTTGATATTAAATTATTTTAAAGAAATTAGAAAACATCAAGAAAATGTTGACATGAGATGGAAGCCACAGAGAAGACAAGACTCTGAGGTAGTGATTCAAAAAATACATCTGGTCAGAAAATAGGACAATAATATGTCATAATTCTTACTCTACATTGAATTAGGGAGTAACAGAGAAGTATAATAGTTGTTTATGTTCAGATAAGCAGTATATATATCCATAACTTTGATTTATTGTAAATAAAATAAGGTAACCTATATGGACATATGTATATGTGTATCACATGGAGATACCTCTATCTCTATCTACATAGTATATCTCAGCATTATACATATATAAAATATCTCCATTGTCCTCTAATTTTCAAATGGCCTGAATAAAAATCTCAGTTCTGCCTCTAATACCATGGATAACATCAATTACCTAAGCCGCTAGGCCACTGAATTATTTCTTCAGCTGAATGAACCTCCAGGTATGAAATCTGCAATGTATACGAACACAGACCAGTGCTGCAACCATGATTCTATGGTTCTAACTCCATAGTCTAAATGACTAGGATACACTTCTCACTTCCATTACACTATTTTTCCTCTAGTTATCCATTCAATACCTAATATTTTAGAAAACAGAAAAATATAAAAATGAAAAGTCACATCATATTTCTGAAAGGAAAGAATGAAAGCACCTGGTCTACAGCACATTAACTCCTACCTTGGTATGTTTGGGTTGCTATAGCAAAGCACCACAGACTGGGTAGCTTATAAATAACAGATATTTATTTCTCAAAGTTGTAGAGGCTGGGAGTCTGAGATCAGGGGCCAGCATGGTTTGGTAAAGACCTTTTTTTGGCCCTCAGACTTTCTGTTGTATCTTCACATGATAGAAGAGGCCAGGGAGCATTGTAAGGTCTTTTATGAGATCTTTTGTAAGAGCACTAATCCCAAGTGTGAGGGTTCCACCCCTAAAACCTAATAATCTCCAAAAGGCCCCATCTAATAATACTATCACTTCGTGGGGTTAGAATTTCAAAATATGAATCTTAGAGCAATACAAATATTCAGGTCATAGCATTTCCTTTATGGAGTTGAGTGTTCCTAGGGAAAAGAATGTTGGTCAGTGACCCAATTCAACTTCCTTGTTAACTGAACATTTGGATATATAAACTATTGATATTTTCTAGGAAGAAGAAAATTCATCTGTAAAATGTACTTCACAGGATGTTCTAGGTAAGGGTCAACTATAGAACCCAGGATCCATGAGGCTTAGCTCCCTGGAAAATGTGATGTCAATGATCCAAGTATTGGAGCTATTAAATGGAGGTGTTTCATAATTTAAATGTTTCTAGGGCATGAGGTTATCTCAAGATCTCTATTCAGTAACCTTATCTACAATTCTTGGCTAGAAGTATGTGTCTAATGTGTTTATACAGGACCTGGGTAGCTGCCTTTGGTATGTCAGACCCCCTCTCTCTACTTTGAGCTTTTATTCATATTATTTAGTAAAACTTCATACCAGGTAAGATCTCTGATTCTTGTTAAATCTGATTTAAAAATCCATTCTTTTATGTTAGCTGACTATCCTCAAGAGATTTTTATGTTAACAAGTATACATTTTAAGACATTTTTTTAAACACACTATATTAAAAAGTAAAAACAGGCTGCATTTCATCATAACTGCCCTATAACAAAAGTGGATATGAAGGCCCTTTTTACTGCTGAACACTTTGATGGAATAAGAAATTTAGAGGAGAAACTTAGAAGTCCTGAATCTACATACTGAAGGAGCTCACTGCATAACAGTGAAAATTGATTAGTAATGATCAAAGTGATATCATAGTAAAAATACAAAATTTTATAATTTTACTAAATAAAAAAAGATAACTGTGGACTCCAGCCAATAATTAATAGGTAAACAGGTAGATAACAAAGGCAAGATAATTAGTTGGCATCAGAATTCTAAAAAAACTACATACAAAATAACGTACCAGTAGAATAGCATTTTAAAATAATACAGGGAAAGAAAATGTGAACCATGGATTTTATAGTCAGCTAAGTTTTCATTCAAGGATCAACAGTGAAAAGTAGTTTTATATTCTCAAATCCAATTAAGAGATGAATGGGGACACTTCAGCAATAAGAATACTGGTGAGCTTTTAATATATTTAATTGTAGATTTAACACTAAAAACTGAGGTGAATGGTGAAATAATAATGTTTTATGATATATGCTACATCGTATGTGTTGTATGTTCTGACAGAGTAGAAATAATGCAACTAAAAATGAGATGAGAAGGGAGAAGGAAGAGGGAAGTGCCTACTGCTGTGTAGGCAATAGGTTGGAGTTAAAAGTATGTCATCAAAACCACAAATAACATCGCAACATGTTAAAAAGAAAATCAGGGAAATTTAAAAATTTTAAAAATAAGTAAAAAGCCTACAGAACAAAAATACAGTCTTTCTTAAACACCAAAAGAAATATTTTTTTAATAAAAAGAGCCCCCAAACCACTTCACATACCACAAGTATAGAAAATACAATATACATAGTAGTTATTATATAAAATAATAAGAGAGTTACAATAAAACATTTCACATATGAATAAATGTGAATGAATCGCTTAACTCATCTATTAAAAGGAAATGATTTTCAATTTGGCTGACAAAGCAAAACCCAAATATATTCTGTATACAAGACATACACTTAAAATAATTCAGAAAGGCTAAATATAAAGAGATGGGCAAATAAATACCTGGCTTCTAGAAAGAATAATAAAGCAAAGCCAATACTAATATCAAATAAAATAAACTTTGCACTGTGTTAAATGTGGGAATTATTGTTTTTAATGCTAAAAGCCTCAGTTCACAGTAAAGTTCTAACAATTGTGAATATCTATGTACCAAAATAACACAGCAATGCCTTTGTAAGCAAAAACTACAAGAGATATAAAAAGACATAGAAAAAAAAACATATTAACTCTAGGAAATGTTAATACATCAGAATTAGTGTGAGATAAATCAAGTAGACACAAGGACAGGATACAGAAGTCCTAGAGAACCTAACCAGTAAGGTAGATATTATGTTTATACAGAAATTTACACCCAGGAAAATAGTGATTGTACCTTCTCAGGCACTCATGGGACAACCATAAAATCTGATAATATATTAAGTCACAAAAATAAACTTCATAATTAAAATTTGTACACAGTAAAGTTCTAATACATAAAAAAAAACACTAAAAATTACATAAAATTTTTAAAAAGACTAAGAGGTCATTTTAACTAAAAAAACCAAAAAGTGTTTATTAAACGATTCTTGAGTGAATGTGGAAATACAAAATAAAATCAAAGGACATATTAGAAAGAATAAAAATGAAAACACTAAGACACATACATGTACATCTGTGTATGTGTGCTATATATACATGAGACATGAAGAAGCAATCAAAAAAATTATATAGTCTTAAACACTATCCAAGAATATGCCTGAATTAGTTAATTAATTAAATCCTCTGCTTAAAAATATAGAGCTATAAATTATAAAAGAAACTAAACCAACAGAAAACACAAAGAAGGTAAATAGAATTTAATCAGTTCTGACTTTTAGAATGTTAATGTTTAAGAGACTCAAAAAAAGAAGAAAGGAAATAAATAAAACAAATAAGAAAGGGTAGAAAATCCTACAACTGAACACAAACAGAAATAAATGACCCAACATATTTCAAATAAATAACATTTGAATAAGTAACGCCAACTAATGGGAGATGGGGGGACATCTAACTCCAAAAACTGTTAAACACGGTAGTAGTTGGGTTGTATGCCTTCAGGCTAAAGAAAAAAAGAACTCTAAACAAATATTGAATACTAATTAGTACGCTTTCTTTCCATCAAGGCCTGGGTTAGTAATAGTGAAACTATTTTCTGTACATTATAAGATTGAGCATATAAGTAAATATATTATAAATATGGGGATTATATTTGTCATTGGTAGAGAGAAGAGTTTTAAACATGGAAAATGAGGAAAATAGAATGAATTCTACCATTGAACTGGAACTAGAGGTATCAGTGTGAATCCATAGTTTTTAATATGGCTACTTAGCTGTATAGATGGATACAGGTAGGGGTGTGTGTGTGTGTTTGTGTGTGTGCACGTGCATATATTCATCTTTATAGCTATTTCTAGCTCTGTTTTCTGAAAAGGACAAGGAGCAATGATCCCCTAGTAGGAGAGCAAGTAGAACAAGTAGAACCCAGATCTTGATCTCTAATAACATTCTCCATTAAAAGGAACTGGGACTTCTAGAAAAAAAGGCTGATTCCAACATTACAACAAAAAAAGTACAAGATGAGCCTGAAATCTCTTGTGCTAGAAGTGAGGGAGGTGTTTAGAGAAGAATGTGGACATGTCAAAAGGGCACTGTGGCCACCATGAAGGAGCTTTCATTATCCAAGAATGGAAAAATTTTAGTATTAAACTAAGGACATAAAAATTATAACTTACTGAATAAAATAGAAATACATGAATTCACTTTGATATAAATTTGAAAAACAGGGAAGAAGGGAAAATTCTTCCTTTTAGTAGAAACCCAACTGATAAATGAAGAACTAGATGGAATTAGGAAATCACCATCAATAACCATCATAATAATAATTACTAAAAGTGAGAATTATCACTGGATGCTAAAATGAGTAGATGAATTTTTTAGAAGGCACAGAATATTTTCAGTCTCAAAGTAACAAAATATTTATTAATTAAAAAGTGAAATAAACAACTCTATAGTAGATTTAGCAGAGTCCAATGATGAAATCAACATCACCAGTAATGATATATATATATATATATATATATATATACACACACACACACACACACACACACACACACACACACACACAACATGTGCCTCCTGATATAATTCCCTGAAAAGATCATTACTTCTGAGGTATTCTTTTTAAAGCTTCATAAGGTGAATCTAATCAAAAAGAAATACCAAACAAACCCAAACTGAGGGACATTCTATGATAACTGGCTTGTACTCTTTCAAAATGTCAATACTATGAGACACAAAAAAAGAATAAGGAACTATTCCAGATGAAAGGGAACTAAAAGTACAACTGAATGAAAACACATGATCCTAAATTTTCTTTTGTTATATAGGCATTATTGGGGCAGTTGGACAAATTTGAATAAGGTCTGTAGATTAGATAATTGCATCAATATCAACTTACTGATGTGGATAATTTTCCTACAGTTGTTTAAGAAAATACCCATGCTGGGGCACCTGGGTGGCTCAGTCGGTTAAGTGTCCGACTTCGGGTCAGGTCATGATCTCATGGTTTGTGGGTTCGAGCCCTACATCGGACTCTGTGCTGACAGCTAGGAGCCTGGAGCCTGCTTCAGATTCTGTATCTCCCTTTCTTTCTGCCCTCCTCCTGCTCATGCTCTGTCCCTCTCTGTCTCTAAAAATAAATAAACATAAAAAAAATTTAAAAAAAAAGAAAATACCCCATGCTTTTAGGTATTTGAACTATTTGTGGGTAAAAGGATATTATGCTTATTATTAATTCTCAAATGTTTTGGAAAACCATATATGCATATGTATATTCAGAAAGAGGTAAAAAGATAAAGCAAATACAGTACAAATGTTGACACTTAGGGAACCTGAAGTGTATATTGTATTATTCTTGTAAATTTCAGTAGGACTGAAACTATGTTTAAATGAATGAATCACTAAATACATGAATGGATGAACAAATAAAACCTTTTCATCATGCTCACTACTTCCATCTTATTTCAAGTCTACCAAAGTCTTAGCCTGGATTATTGTTTCTCTACCCCCTTTCAGTCTATTCTCAACAAGATAGCCAGTGTAATCCTCTGAAAGTATAAATCAGATCATGTCACGGCTCTGCATATAGCTTTACTGAGGACCCTGGCCCTTTTCACACTGCACTGAAATAACTTGTTCACATATCTTTTCAACCACTAAACTATAAATTCCATAAGAAAAGTACGGTATTTTATTTATGCTTGCCTCATTTCCCCCTACACACCCATCCGAGGACTGACACTCCATAAATGTTTATTTTGTGAAATGAATCTATTTAACCCCAATTATGGGGAAAACACATGATCATGCAATTGCTACAATTTTCACTTACTTTACAAGTTTATTAGATGTTTTATAATATTACCTTAATTTGATTCACGCTGCTTTGATCAAACTTATTTCACTCTTCTTATTGCAGGAAAATGATACAGGGCTTCTGACTTTAGAGTTCCACTTAGAGTCTTTCTCTGCTGCCTGATCTATTTGAAAGTCTTTTCATGGCACAGAAATGTTCTCCCTGTTGACAATTTCTCCAATCTTTAAATAAGTAGTTTCTGATTCTTTGTATAAAAGAAAAAGGGTGTCCTGTGTAATGGATATTTCTGTTCTTAAGGCTTAGATTATTCCAGGAGAAGAGAAGAAAAGGACCATAGAATATTTGTCTATTCATTGTCTTTGTATCTCAACTTTCCCAAACCAGAAACCCTTCCTATACTTTCAAAGTACCTTAACATAAAAAAAAAAAAAAATTATAAACTTAAGGATTTTATTTTTGTCTTTTCTAAATTCCTTGTTTTCTTATAATTTTAGGATTTGATTTTTACCAAGGGCTTACAACCTGTGATATCCCTAGATTTTGTCAAACTATGAATCTAGTTGTATCTTCCAGATGACTGGGGCACTTTAAATTCTCCCTAGCTTTGCTCTAGATGATAGAAACACATCGTCCTCTGGCAAAGTCTCCCTTTTTGTCTCTAAACTGGCCCAGGCTCCAAGCAGCTGTTTTCCTGCTTCTCTTTTACTGATACAAGTGATCATTATATCTCCTCAGTATGCCCATAAATTTTCAGCTCCCTATTATTCATTCTGCATTTCATGGCTGTGTTCACTTGTAACTATTGACAAAAATGATTAATTATGGAAGTAGCAACAGATTCACCATTTGCAAAATATATGCTATCACTAATGACGCATTTGGTATGGGAACATAAAGAACTAACTCTTGAAGATTCTGTTTCTTTAATGCTGGACAAAGTGAGACACATAAGTCCCACTTAGACTCAAGCCAAGAGGGGTAGAGTAAAGCCAAAAGAGCCACTTTTCCTCCTTGCTTAATTTCTGTGGAATATTCCTGGACCTTTTGCCTTGTCCATCAGACAAGAGCAACTTGATTAAAGGTTTCCACTTGGCTTAGTGTGGGTCCCCCACTAAACACACCCTGAGAGAAATACTTTGAAGGTCACCTATTTAGGTTGTGCACCCAGAAAGCACACACAAGGGAATGGGAAAAGTGAAACAAAGAAGAGAGAAGGCAGTAAAGGGTGTGTTATGGCTGCACTGTGAGCAGCTTGGACTAGGACCCTGAGGTCCCACCAAGGACCCAAGAGGAACCATATAAAACATGCTTCAGAATTGTCCCATAGGGGGACAGGGACACTAAGCTATTTATCCACTGACTTCTATTTGTCCCCAAGGACATGAACTTGAGCCTAGTAAACTGTGGCATCTAAGAAAAACCCTCAGAGAAGGAAACCTCAGAGATATGAAGATGGAACCCTTGAGGTAGGAATTTGATAATGGCCCTGGGAACTGTCCAGCAAGGCTGCAGGTGAATAAGAGGTTATGGGGCAAGACATCAATGGCATCTGCTACAGTTTCCTAGCATTATTTTAAAGGCTGACCCAGTATAAATGCATCATCTCTGAACACAGAGCTGTTCAGTGAACACTTGTAGAATCAAATTCACTTGAAAAGTATAAATCATTTATAGAAATCTTTGTGTTTTTTAGTAGTGATTTTAGACTTCAAATTCATAGCCATGGCACTATAAAACCAGCACTTTATATAATACATATAAAAGAATACACAAATTGATAAAGGTTATTTGCAAGGTCAACCTATAATTCCAAAACAATGAATAAAAATAAATGTGTTAAAATTATGTTTTTCTTTTATTTTTTCCTTTCTGAGTAACTAATTTGTTTCCTCTTTGAAGGTTTGGATTAGCAGGAAAAGGCTAGGAGTCAAGTATGAGTGAGTCTTCTTTGTGGAGTTCTTCCACATGTTCCAAGCTCCTGTTCATTTTCTCATTCTTTTTCATGTGTATGCATATGGGTGTATTTTCTTCTTTTTTCTTAACCACATCCTCCGTCCTGCTGTTATTCTAGTCCAAGCTGCTGCCATCTTTTGTAGGTGAAATACAATGGCCACACATGATTTTTTTGTGTCTATCATTGCTTTTCCCTTTAGACTCAAAACTAAAGAGTTAGAGAGTTTGCTCAAAACTTTCTAATAACTTCCAGTTTCACCCTAAATAAGGACTAAAGTCACCAAAATTACCTACAAGGTTACGTAACTTGCCTTCACTCTTCCTACTCACCAGCACCTCTCTGGCCTCATTTCATATTTTCAAACTGCTGTTCCCTTCACTCATCCACCCCAGTTACTCCCTGCTTGTTTCTTAAACCCACACTGGACATGCTCCCACCCTAGAGTTCTTGTACTTTTGAGTTTTTTCCTTTGGAATACTCTTCCCCCAGATATCTATAGGGCTCCCTCCCTGTCTTACTTAGGACTGTTCAAATTATATCTTAATGCTATTACAATATCCCTCTTCCCCACCAGTGAAAGACTTCTTACTATACTTCTCTGATATTTTTTTCATCTATAACATGTATCAACATCTAACATACTAGTTACTCTTTTCATTTATTTTTTTATCTGCCTCTCTCCAAAAATCTCCCCCTAGCCTAGATTTTTGTTTTGTTTTATATTTTAATTAATATATCTATAGAACTTAGAATAGTGCTTGCTGTATATTAGGCATTCAATACTTACATGTTGATTGATCACATTACTTTCAGTACTAGACAGTTGGGTGTTTATATCTATACATATGATTTTTTTTTTAAATAGCAAAATTCCTTTTCACATATAACATAGAAATAGTAAAATTATTCAGGATCTCAGAACAAGTTATTTCAATTTCACTGCATCAGAGATAAAGAGGATTCTTACTGAAGAATACTGTTTAATATATATTAAAATTTTGTCAAATGCACATTAAATTAAAATCTTGGTTTGAGGCACTGAATGTGAAATTATAATTCAATATTAAGATATATGTAGTATCCACAAAGATGCAGAAAGAGACTAAAGTATGAAAACACATTAAGAAATACTAATGAACAACCTAATGCCTGTTTGCTAAGCTGGGAATCCTATTCAAGCTTTAGCACGTATCAGTCTGCAGCTTTGCATCATGGAATAGTGAGTGACCAGGAAAAGGCAAAGAATATATTTCCTACATTCCTCACCATTTTCCCAGTGACCCTTAGTCCTATGTTCTCTATGAACTAAGTTCTCTATGAACTAAGACCCTTAGTTCTCTATGAACTAAGACATTAATAGAAGTGTGGTTCAAATCCCATGAGCCAATGCAAGATGTACAATGCACATGCATGACTTCTGCCTTGGCAATTCTATGCTGTATTCCTCACAAAGTCATCATCATTTTCTATAATCAGGTACTATAAACTCCAAAGAATAAATACAGAAAATATGGGGGAAGACATGCCCTGTTGAGTGTAATCTTGTAATCTGAGAACTGAAGTACAATAGTGTGCTAGTTCCCTCTATCTCAGACCATTATCCAACCATGGACAGATGCCACAAATCCCAGAAAATAGCTGGGAAGAAAGTAGGGAAACTGGAGGGTGATATTACAATATAGGTATGTGTGTATACGTATGTGTGTGCGTGTATGTGTGTGTGTGTGTATGTGTGCATAATACTAAATATATTTACATATATTTATTGTATATAAGGATATACAATATGATGTATAATTACATATTATGCTACATATAATATATAATACTTAGTTAACTAAAGAACACAGTTAATCATTAATTGTACCATTAAGAGAATCACAAAAAATTCCAAGAAGCACTAATTTCCCAAGACAAAGAAAGGAAAATAGAAATAACTGAAATTTAGCCAAAAAATTAACTATTTTAACTATTTTGAATTTAAAACAAAGAAACCAGTTAGCCAAACTAAATTTTAAAAAATTGTCCAAAATTCTATGCTAGATAATTTAAACATCCAGTATATGGAGAAATTAATGTCAATGGTAGCCTATATATCAGATATGCTTACTAAATATATAAAACATTTCAATTGTCTTAATAGTTATATAATTACATATTAAAACATTGACAAGAGAATTTTAACCTATCTAATTACTAAAATCAAAGTGACAAGAGCCTAGACACTCATCGAGTGTTGGAGGGAATACATAAATAGCTATGGTTAACATTTTATATAGAGTCTTTGTCAATATGATTTAAATGCTTTTTAAAAATGTAGATTACAACACATATAAATATATATCATTGAAATAAGATGATTAGTGTGAAAAAAAGGCACCTGCATGGATGTTTTCTGAGCCTCGCTTAGAGTTCCAAATACTTAAAAAATAATCCAGGGGCGCCTGGGTGGCTCAGTCGGTTAAGTGTCCGACTTCGGCTCAGGTCATGATCTCACAGTCAGTGAGTTCGAGCCCGGTGTTGGGCTCTGTGCTGACAGCTCAGAGCCTGGAGCCTGTTTCAGATTCTGTGTCTCCCTCTCTCTCTGACCCTCCCCTGTTCATGCTCTGTCTCTCTCTGTCTCAAAAATAAATAAAACGTTAAAAAAATTTTTTTTAAAAAAAGAAATGATCGAAATAACCATTAGTACGAGATGTTCCAAGCAGTGATACATCTATTTAAATAATTATAATGTATCCATGATACATCAATAATGATAATGAGAATATATACATATTTATATTTGAAATATTCAAGATACATTACCAAGTGAAGACAAATTAGCTTATGCATTACTAGGTATAGTACAATCCTGCTATTATGACTATAGGAATTTTACTTTAAACAATATCTATAGAATGCAGAACATCTTTTTTTTTTCTTTAGTTATCTTTAGGGTTTTTTGTAGTATTTTTGAAAAGTCCACACTTTCTATCTTGAACAATATTCTACTTGTGTAATATAGAAATAAAAAAAAAAGATTTATTTTTTTTTAAATTTTTTTTTAACGTTTATTTATTTTTGAGACAGAGAGAGACAGAGCATGAACGGGGGAGGGTCAGAGAGAGGGAGACACAGAATCTGAAACGGAAAGAGAGACAGAACATGAACGGGGTAGGGTCAGAGAGAGGGAGACACAGAATCTGAAACGGGCTCCGGGCTCTGAGCTGTCAGCACAGAGCCCGACGGGAGGCTTGAACTCACGGACCGCGAGATCATGACCTGAGCCGAAGTCAGCCGCTTAACTGACTGAGCCACCCAGGCGCCCCAAAATAAAAAAAGATTTAAAAGCAAGAACTGATTGAACGGTGGCATAACCCCTCCTTGAAGTAGATGGAACTTTAACCAGATATCCAAACTCCAAAGATATTCAGCATTTAGAAAGATGGGGATTTGGAAATCAGCAACAAGAGACCAAATGGGAAATAAAGGAAGAGAGCGAGCGAGCGAGCGAGAGAGAGAATGAGGCTGATTGCTTTAAGAACACTCAGGGAGACTTCCCTTTTAGAATCAAGAATTTATGTTGTATACTACACAGTTAGGGTCTGTTTCATAGCTCTATAGTCTCTTTCATTGATTGTGTTATCAATTTTTGTTCAGTTTTATAGTAATTTTTAAAAGTTTATTTATTTTGAGAGAGGGCGAACATAAGTGGGGAAGGGGCAGAGAGAGAGAGTGGGAGAGAGAGAATCCCAAGCAGCTCCACACTGTCAATGCAGAACCCAATGTGGGGATTGAACTCTCTCACCATGAGATCACGACCTGAGCTGAAACCAAAGTCAGACGCTTAACTGACTGAGCTACCCAGGTGTCCCAATAATAATATTTAATTACAGTTTAATGTCTAGTAATCTACTTCTCCTTACCAATCTTTCTTGATATTATTTTCTCAGTTTTATCAATTGTTCTTCTAGATATAAAAGTTAGCATCACTTTGTCAATTTCCCAAAACAGTCAAAGCAAAAACATTATCAGGATCTTCCTTAGAATTTCATTAAAGCTATACATTACTTTATAAAGAAGTTAAGTGATACGTTTGTCTATTTTGATTAAAATACCTGGAATATCTTTACATGTATGTCAGCGGTTATTTACCTCTCATTATTATGTAGATTTATTATTATATATTACAAAATTTTGTTTATAGAGCATATTTTTTGTTTAAGTGGTGAATTTGCATTTTTAACTTTTGTTTTTGTTCTGCCAGCAGAGAGGAAACCTACTGATTTTTTTCATTTAATTGTATTGGTCTACCTTTATGACATTTTAATTGTTCTACAACTCTGAGTTGTTTCTTGGTTCTTCAAGATTCCTAAATAGGTTATTGGAAATAATTATCTTTCATCTCTCCCTCTGTATATTTTTTTCTATGTTACTGAAATGCTAAAATAATAAATAATAGTGAGGCAAAGGCAAAAACAGGTCTCAGTACAGTTTGTTACTGACTTTCCCAAAAAATCAGATTTTAGATCAACAAATTCTATTTCCCCCCCATTAAATTATTCTTTAATCTTTATTATTTGCTATTTGCTATTTTAGTTACTTTCATTGTATTATTACTAATATTGTAAAGTGACTTTATTTTTAGTTTTTTTTTTAACAACAATAAAATTATTTAACACTATGACTTTCTCCTAAGTATATTTTTGGTTGTTGCTGATAAATTGTATCATAAGGCAAACTGCTTATTGTAATTTTAAGACTTGGTTACTCTTTGGCCCATAAGTAATTTAGGATGAACATGCACACATATACGTGTTTAAGTATTAAGTGTTTTTCTCTGGTTTACAGGTCTTCAAACGTACTATGGTTCCTGGGTTCCTTTCCATTGTTGATTTATTCTTTCTTATTACATTCATTCAATATCTAATAAACCATCTTTATTGGTTATTTGGGTTTGATGTGTGTATTCTTTAGTGTTCATGAATGTAAGCAAAAGAAATTTATTGTGCTAACTACTACCCCCTCATTCCCTCAAAAGAGAAGAACTTAAAAAGTTCATAAAAAAATAAATACATACACACATACATACATACATACAAGAACTAAAGGGAACTAAGTAACAGTAAACACTGCCAAGTTCCTGAGAACATCTGGCTAAGACCCTTTCTCTGATAAATGTGGACTTTAAACCATACTTCAACAGGAAACAATTTCCTACTTGGTCCTCTGCCTTTGCATTATTCCCTCCAAATTCAAAGTTCTAGGTGGGCATGTCCATTTGCTAACTTCCCCAGAAACCACAAAAACAAACTAACCAATAAAAATGAACAACAAATAAACAAACAGCAAACAAACAAACAAAAGCAGACCTTTTCAGCTCTGCCTCATGCTAAATTTCATACATTGCTGGTTTTCCCCTGGAAAAGAATATTTCTTGGATGCTAGGCAGTCAAATAAACAACAAATGTCCATTTTATTATATCTTTTACAGAACCTTATAATTACATTTTGTGGCATGACTAAATTTGAAATGTTTTTGCTTTTAAGTATAGAACACATAAGTGTTTCTGAATTCACATCAGTGTATTCAGAATCCAGTTAAGCTGTATATGTGATGAGGAAAGAGGGGGTACACAAGATAAGGTATCTTCTTTTTCAGTGTTTATTCCCCTATACTCAAAGTCTTGAGTGTAATTAATGGTCAAAAATGACTATCTGGAATGTTCATGATTATCCATTAGAAATGTTACTTTAATTAACTGTTAATAATTTTCTGGTGCTGTAGAGCCGCATAACAAGAGGCGTAGTTTTACCTTCCACTGATCATAACCACAGTAGGATGCCAGAAACACTTGCCAAAAAAATGCTGCATTTAATCTCTAGTTTCATCGATGGTACCTAAAAATTATAATTAACATGTAGTGCTACAATGAATTCAAAGTTAAGACTAACTTGAAGTGCAGCCAAGTCATCACTATTGAAGCCTTAATGGGTTGAATGTATAAAAGAATAAATAACAAGTGACAAGATTATTCCTAAGTAATTTCTATATGTTGAATTGAAGTTGGGGGACTACAATCAAGATAGGTCGAATAAACACTACAAGGATTGTGGAATTACAAATTGATGCAATGAATTACAGTCACTGAGTTCGTGAAAGTGACAGCAATAGACAAAACACTGGGTAAAGCAGTGTGCAATGGAATTGTTCAATTTCATTAAGTACCATTTAACCCATCAACCAAAGAGACAGAACTACAAATCATGAGAAGACTTGCCACTAGCATTCTCAGCTACCAATCAAGGGAAAGATAACTTCATTTTTGACTTCCAAATACATACTCCCAGTGCTAACACTTTGACTTAATTATTACTTCAATTTAAAAAGAAATTGTTGAACTTTACACGTGTCAAATATCATGCCTTACAACATACAACTAGAAAGTGACAGAATCTGGATTCAAACTGCATTCTATCTGACTTCAAATTCTATATTTTCTCTAAACTGTACTCAAGCCAGAAAGGGTAGAGGCAATGCACTGGGATTTCCTTTTGGTCAAACATACTCTATGATTAAGGTGCCATCAGTATTCTTATAGGATAACCCTCCCTCTTCTTCAATGTAAAAAGGTCCCCAAATTAATTTTTCCCAAGAGATCACACCTAGGTTCTATCACATCTAAAAATGATGATATTCATGCTTCCCTTTGATTTTAACTTCCTACCAATCATCTATCCATCTAATTTCATGGCAATTTGAGAAACTGTCAGTCAAGAGAGAAAATGAAAAAAAATCTGTTCAGTTTGGAATGTATTATATGATTTTAACTAGGTATTAAAATAAATTATTATGTTTTAGTGTATATTTATCTTTACCCTTCCCTAAGAACATATATTATGATAAAGGAGACAAGATGATGAAGCTGAAATTTAGAGGGTTTTCATTTTATTTGGGACACTATCAAACTCAGTGTCATGGACAGATGCTTAAAAATGCCTTTCAATAATCAGGTTTTATTAATGTCATTAAATAAAATAGAGACAGCATGTAGCACTAAAGAGACAAGACCTTTGATGCAAAAAGGAACAGGGTTGCAATCTTAAGATCACCACCATTATCTCTGAAAAATTTATTTAACATCACTGTTTTTTACTGTCTTCATCTATAATATGGTGAACATATTCTCTAACATGCAATATTGTTTGTGATGTTTAGATCATGTATCTAAAGTAACTGACAGAATATACTATTATTTTTCTTACAGCTATTATTAAAGAACATAAGAGGAACTGAATTGTCTATCCCTAAATTTCATACTCTCCTAGATGATAATTTCTCTACTAATAATATAAATACTTTCAAATTGATACAAATTACCCACTTAAGCAATGGAATAAAAATTGAGTAAACATATGGGGAAAAGTTTTTGAGCTCATGTTATTTTTATTCAAAGGATAAGATTTTAATGCTTGGTATTAAATTGTTCTAGGATTGGTCCCTCCAATCCTAGAATTCAATCCAATCCATACAATTCAATAAAACAGAATGCAGAGAGGGGTGTCTTAACTATGATAAGAGTGAACTGTTATTGAGAATATTCAACTTTTTCTAAGCATTTGGTTAGACATTTTACTTATTATTATGCCTACTTACAGCACAACTTTGTATCTTTATTAGATTAAATTTCAATGAACTACATGAAATATGGAGTTATTTTAAACCCATACAGAACTGAAATAATTACATAAAACTAATGTATATGTATGCTTCAGTTAGAAATACACAGTAATTAATTGTTGTTTCCATTGATATACAACATTTTTTTCAAAGCCTGGCTCCCATATACAAAAATAGTTTATCCACTGCTGGCCACTGTAATCCTATTTACGTTAACTAAAAAGGATAAGAGGAAAAGCATGACATATTTGTGATATGTATACAAAGATTTTATGTTCTGTATATGAGATATATAAAGAAATGCAGTATTTTATAAGTTAAATCACAATCTTTTAAGATCTTATTACATTAAATTAACTTATTTAATATGATTGTTTTATTGTGTATTAAAATATAAATTTTTAATTTTTAGAAAACAGTGGATTTTTCAGGCAAAATGCTTTTCGCATAAAAAGAAAAACACATGATTAATGATTCCACCCCTCTTATCTCCCTTCCTTCCATCGTCTATTGAGCACCTATTATGCCAACAATTGCAAAATTAGAGAAGAAAGATCCGAGTTACATGATAGGACAGACATGAGTAGGCAAACACCTGTAACATACAACCTGCTATAAGAATCTAGAATATATTAAGTTCTTATACGTATCAGTCAATCTTCTACTTCATATGATTTTTCATAACACCTTTATGTATTGGTATTTCTACTATCCACATTTCACAAATGAGAAAATTGAGGCACAAAGATTTTAGATAAT
Source organism: Panthera uncia (assembly GCF_023721935.1). NCBI lineage: Eukaryota > Metazoa > Chordata > Mammalia > Carnivora > Felidae > Panthera > Panthera uncia. The sequence goes on from NW_026057584.1 coordinate 22,942,559, forward strand.
TATGGCCAAAGCCACACTGATAATAAGCAGCAGAATTTGGGTTTGAATCCAGTCAGAATGTGTGCTCCTACTATGCTATAATGTCTGATATAACTACAAGATATTTTAGGATGTAAGCCCATGATTCATCATATAGAAAAACAATTAAGTACATTTATTTTCTCAAATGTATCTGCTTGTATCAAATTGCCTATATTTGAAAACTGCTGATTAGTTTATAAGGCCAATACATCAACCTCAGAAAATGAAAAATGCCTAGCATAATTTTAGCAAAAATGGCTCTGCATAACTGGTGGGTGAATTTGAAAATCCAGTATTCAAATTGATAGCTACAGACCATTATACATGTTTTCCCTTAAGAGTTTTGTATCTGTGAGGCATCATTTGAAGCTCTAAGAGTTGCTAAATCTAAGCAATATATCTGACTTGTGAATCACTGAATTACTGCGTTAAGCCAATATTTTGGGAAATATAGGGATATTAAATCATCTTTTCTCACTGAAATGTCATTTTAACACTATTCTAATTTTCAGTGAGAACCAACAAAAATTAGAGGCCACAAAATAACAATATGGAGTTGAGGTTGGAGAATCAGCTTGTTTACTGATTCTGCTACCGACCAGTCGGCTGATCGTGGGCAACACATTTCACTCTTCTAAGCCTTTGTTTTCTTCAATTCCTAGTATATACAATAATGGTAATTCCAGTCAGCATTACAGTGATGGCACATAGGACGTATCCAGTAGTGTTAATCATAAAATCACCTTTCGAAATAATAAACTTTGGTACAAAAGGCCAAAACTCTACTTATATATAGCAATTACTACATTATTTAAAAAATTTTTTTTTACATTTATTTATTCTTGAGAGACAGAGACAGAGCATAAGTCGGGGAGGGACAGAGAGAGGAGACACAGAATCTGAAGCAGGCTCCAGGCTCCAAGCTGTCAGCACAGAGCCCGACGCGGGGTTTGAACTCACAAACTGTGAGATCATGACCTGAGCTGAAGTCGGATGCTTAACTGACTGAGCCACCCAGGTGCCCCTCCATTATTTTAAAATAGCTTATCTTTCTGTCTACATGGCTTTATATCTTTATTACCACTGCATAGTAATTAATAGACCACATGTTCACTGATGGCAGGGACTCTGTCCCAGTCAATAATCGAGAACCCAGTATGTTGCCTGGCACAAAGAACGTCAATAAAGATTACTAAATTGAATGTGTCTAAGGAATAAAACCTAGAGAGAGAAGGTGCAAGCTTGGCCTTTATGTCCATATTCTAGCTTCCAAATAATGCCAGGCTCCTCTGAGAGTTCACGAGATCCTATCGGGGGGAAACCAACAGGTGTGTGCAGGGTGCAGGCTGAACCACAGAGATGACGTTGGGCTGGGCACCAGACATGATCAAGCAATATAACTCCTTTGGTGAGTACTTAGATTCTCCACTTTACAGGACTTCACAGTCATCAGTTACTGGATCTTTTGGCTAAAGCTAAGTCAGGACAACATCAAATGCTGGACAAGAGCCTGTAGTTAGTCCAGGGGGCGAGGCATAGCCATCAAAGGCAGTCTCAGGCATGAATTCTCTATGTCTGATTCATCACAAGAGACAAAATGTCAGCAACTCTGCTGCCAGCCCAGCTCTGAACAACTCATAGAAGTATAACTCATCCTATCCTATGCTTTACTGTACAGTGAGCACATTCTTTAAAAAAAAAAAATCAAATGGCTTAATATTTTCAGTGGACTTGTGAATGACTAATAATCTCATTGCATTTATTTTAAATGGGCTTCCAAATCACTGATGTATATTAGGTTTTTTTTCATGTCACTTTTTGAGAGGGCATTATAAGTTTTGATTAAATGTCCTATATTATATACATCATTTTCTGGCAATGTTCTAATCTTATTTTTCAATTTTAATATAGTACTTTCACTGTTTCATAACTTTGAGAAAAAATACTTTCTGTGTGTAGTCCTATGAAACAGAGCAAGTTCATGAGTTTTCAAACTGCAAGCTATTTAATAGCCTCCATTTGGTAATTATAGAGATTTATATCCCTCTCCTCATCTCCCACAAAATTCAGAGCTGATCTGTCTAGTTGACTTAGAGACTGACTTAGAGGTCTATACATTCATTATCCTTGACAATAAGCTGTTAGATTAGGTTAATGATTTAAGACTAATATATGTTTGGAAATGGGAGAAAGAGGTTTAAAACTAATTTATAGGAATATAATCCACTGGTCATTTTCATGTTTCATCAAAAAATATTTTAGAGGATGTCTCAATAGTAATTGATCACATTGAGGTGACAAAATGGGCTGTCCTTGTTCTACTAGGAAGAGAAGGAAGCTATTATCTCCTTTTCGGTTCAGACTTTCAGGGTAACCAGACAGTTTATCATTTATCAAAGAATTAAAATAATCTAAAAGTTCGAAAGAAGAAGTACACTGGCACAATACGGATGCAGCTAATGTTACAAGTCCAAAAATGTCACCCATCTCAGTATGTTGTGTACTATCACTTAGAAGATGGTATAGCTACCCTAGTTTTCTCTTTCAAAATCTTTTTTTTTAATTAAAAAAAAATAATGTTTATTCATTTTTGAAAGAGAGAGAAACAGAGAGTGAGTGGGTGAGGGGCAGAGAGAGAGGGAGACACAAAATCCAAAGCAGGCTCCGGGTTCTGAGCTGTCAGCACAGAGCCCAACACAGAGTTTGAACCCACGAACTGTGAGATCCTGACCTAAGCCGAAGTCTGATGCTTAACTGACTGAGCCACCCAGGCTCCCCTCTTTCAATATCTCTTAATATTCACCAACAAAAGTAAATTTATTTTTAACTCCTGCATGAACCATTGGGATATAAAATAGCAAATAATTTCATAGTATATTAACAACATATAACGTGTACTTTTAAAATGCTATACAATTTTTTTTTAATCTAGTTTTTTCAAGGTTTCTTGGGTTTTAAATAAATGAGGTGAATGAGAAACAAAATCATAGAAGTGCCTAATGTGACTTTAATAAAACAATTCTGTTTTAACTCTAGAGTTGTTGTCATATGCTATTTGTAGAATTTTATATTAACATTTTAGTTAACAACTTGCATTGTCTAATTATTAATAACATAAGTAAATTTCCCTTTGTTTTACATGCTAATTCTATATTAAATTATAGCAATTTAAGTATATATATATATATATATATATATATATATATATATATATATATTTTTTTTTACCATCTGGCTTGAAAATGTTTTCAGAAAATAAACTCATCAAATGAATTATATTTCTAGTCAATCATACACTTACTATTATTTATGAATAACATTTCATTTACAACAAAATATTTTAGAGTCCTTTTCCTAGTATTAATTAATTTAAAGCTGGCATACATAGTAATATAAACTTTAATTTGCCATTAAACCAATTTAATAGAGAGATAGATTAAAGAGATACTTTTGGGATTCAATCTTTCTCTGCACATACATTTAATCCAATGCTATGCTACCGTATACTAAAGGCCCTGTGCTGCGATGAATCTTTTTTCTGCTCTCAGAGATACTGTGGGGAGTTAGAACAATACAAAAAGAGCTCACAAATCAGGTAGGAAGGTCACCATCAGAAAACAACTCTGTGCATTTAAGGCGAATATATAGAGGCAACTTCTTTTAATAAGAAAGGTTTTATTTCTAAGCACTAGTGCTTCAGTTTTTCATGAGAAAAAATAAATAAGAGACATGCTTTCTGAGAACATTCAGTTGCAGTACTTTCAGAGAGAAGGGGGAGAAAACCCTGAAATCAAAAGAAAATGAACATAAAATTTGGGTCACTGCTAAATTAATATTTTCTCTGTGGGTTTTCCTTTACCAGTTGCTTTTATATGCACTTCACATCTAAGTATTTAGGCTAAATGCATTTGAAAATCTTGCTTTTCCACTGATGCTCCATTAGCAGGAGTGAACTCTGCTATATCAGGGTCTAAGCCATTTTAAAGCAAGGAGAAGGTTGCAGGACTTTTGTACTCAATAACAATTCGTTCTGATTTTATTCTTAAGTCATGTCTGACATACTTTTCCCCCAGTGCCTTTTGACTTCTGCTTCTTCAGAAGTCTAAATTTCTGCAACATGTGAAGTTGGTGTCTAAGACATTTATAGCTTTCTTCTGTAGTATGTGAACCTGAGACTTCTTGTGTATTCATCCTAAATTAGTTTGCCTCAGATGACTAAATAGGGCCTCCCATACTGAATTGGATTGCTATTCCCACCATCTGTATGTTCATCATCTTAATCCTTTATTGATGTCAATCATGTGTCATATATGGGAAGATAAAAGAGAGAAATTACAAGTTGCATTTCCTTAGTGACTCAGGAATCAGAATCTATGGATATTTCGGTGTTTTTTTTTTTTTTTTGTTTTGTTTTTTTGTATAGTTTCCCAGAGTCCTTGTTTTCTTTGCTATCCTCATCAAATATTACTAAGAATGGATATGGAGATCCTGTTTTGCATATCTTGGAATTTCTCAAATCACTAAAAATCTGTGCTCAATAAGCCTCTGTGTTATCTCTTGTCTCTCCTCCATCTTCAATCCCTTCCCTTCCCTTTGCTCTTTCCCTGAAAAATAAAACTGTTGTTTCCTATGTGAACAAAGGGGACCCTTTGTTTTTCTTCTGACCCTAGAGCTACAGCCTTTTCTCCTCTTCAACTTCACTGCTAAACTGTTTGAAAATGTAGTTTCCCCTTTCTGTCTCAATTTATTTATATCAACTTCACTTTTGAATCAACAGTAATCTGGGGCTGTCTGGTTTTAGCACTGAAAATCCCATGACCCAGGACATTCCTCAGCTGTGGACAAACTCACACAGCTGGTCACCTTAGACACCTCTTCCTCCCATAATCTCTACCTCAAATCACTCTTCAAATTCTGAGAGTTAAACTTCCTGCCTTTAAACCATTCTCTTCGTTTGTTGTTGTTAGTTTCCTGGTTCAAATTCCCATCCACTCACAGCCTGTTGTACCAACTTCCTCAATGAAACAGACTCCCTTACTCAACTACCATAATATATTAGTCTTTCTAAAAGGCAAATTTGATTGTGTTACCCTGCCTCCTTGACATTCTAACAGATTGCCCCTGAAACACTATAAAACCTGAATCAGGTACTTCATGACCTTGTCCTTGTCTATCTGAATACTCTCACCTGCTGTTTCTTCTTCTGTAAGCTCTATTCATACATATTATTACACCCAGAACATACTATTTAAGCCTCACATTTCTACTGCTTTGTACATGCACTACCTTTTCCCAGAGTCCACACTCTACAGACTACCTGATATATCCTACTTATCCTCCACATCTCAGCCCAAGCACAGACTCCTCTTGGAAGCCATCAATACCCTTTCAGGCAGATGACAGTTCTCCAGGCTTTCTCTCTTGTATGTTCTTCCATTTAAAAACATACCTCATTGCATTAAGATAATCTCTTGTTTCTCTTTGCTACAAGATCCTTAAGGAGAAGCACTACATGTTCCCCTTTCATATTTCCTGAACCAGCAGAGTTTCTGTCTCAATAAAAAATTGTTGAATTAATGTTTAATGAAGTCATTGCATTATTTTTGTAATGCCTACACATACAGGAGGCAGGGTAGGTAAGAGTACCTAAGCAAGACCTTGTAAATAGGAACATACTCCCATTTTTTACCTTCCATGCCCTTGCACAATTACTTTATAAGTTGCACCCAGAACCTAAAGAGTGACCAAGAGTGATTAGACTTATCAACACCTAAAAAAGGGCTAAAGATTTGCTTACTGTTCTTGCATCCCATACAGACAGGGTCTTATCTGCAGAACCTGTGAGAAGAGTGTTGGAACCAGGAAAAAACTCAATGCTGTTCACAGAATCCACATGTCCGTACAAAGTGCATCTGCATCTTTCACTGTGTAGACAGAAATGGAGAGTTCAAGTTTTAAGAGTTAGCACCTAAATGTTTCTTATGCTGTCTACACAATCCTAATGAAGATAACTTAAGTATCTGAAGCGTAAGTAATTTTGTAAATGACAAAAATATACAAAAGCCACATTTTAAGGGAAAATTCTATAGTCACTTGACATCCTAAGCACTTTATAGAATTAGTAGCATACAACTGACTAAATTTAAGTTACCATCAATTTATAAAGTCACACCAACTGTCATTTATTCCTTCTCACGAAATGATTAAATAAAAATGGTCCCCATCTAATAAACGAATATGCTAAGAAAAGAAAACAATGGAAGGCAAATGTTCAGGCTTCATTCTAAACCCACTGAATTCGATTCTGATCTCTACTGTTAGAAATAACTAAGAAAGAAATAAAACTGCAGTTTTGCCTTTTGCCACTTTATCAAAGTTTTTTTTTTTAAGGAAACAGTATATACAGAGCAGCATTATTTCCTGTTTGTAATGCTTAATTTCTTTTAATGAACTTCAGTGATAAGCATATTTTAAAAACAGAGAAAGAGTAGAAGCAGGATAATTAACAGTGCTGAGAACACAGGAGTCAATATAAGCACATTTCTAATAAGATAACCAGTTGTTTAAGCTCTGACCAACTGGCTCCTTTCTGGCTTGAGCCATGCCATATTCGGTAGTCTGGCATAGTGGGGAAACCTCTGCAATGGGAGGCAGGAGACCGTGTTCCAGTCCTAACTTTGACAAGAGCTAGCAGGGTGACCAGGAGCAAGTTATTCAATCTCAGTGCCAGCAGCTTTCCTTCCTGTATGAATGAGATTACTTAATTTGATGTACTGAGAGGTCCAATCCAGCTCCAACATTCTGGGATTCTCTGACCAAGGTCATATATGTAAAAGGGAAGGGAAGAAGTCAAACTGAGCACAGCATCTAGGAACTGTTAGGAGCAAAGTTTGTTCCTCCTCACTTGATTTTGATGTTTTTTAAAAAAATCAAGAGATATTAAGATTTATGAATATATTACCACATATGTAAGTTACTCAGTGACACCCTCTGTGATTGAGTCTTTCCATATCAAAATTAAGTATTATATTAATTAATGTCAGGAACAAGAAAGTAAAACCAATAAATTCATTAATTAGGACCATTCTGTGTTAGCATCTTTATCTCAATATTTCTGAGAGAGCTTGATAATAGTGTGATTATTAAAGCTGATGATATGGGTCAGTATATATCAGGAGTTAACAAACTATGGCATATAGACTGGCTGCCTATTTTTGCAAATGTTTTATTAGAAGATGCCAATTTGTTTACAATTGTCTGTTGCTGCTTTCCCACTACTATAGCAGAGTTGCATAGTTATGAGAGAGACCATATGGTTCATAAGCTTAAAATATATAATACCTACTCCTTTAAGCTAATATATTTGGATATTTATAAGTATGCCTGGATTTTACTTCTGACAGTTTTTTCCTTTTTTGAGGTTAGTACTAAAATGTACAGAATAATTTCTTTTTTATTTTTAAGGACTTACTGTGTTATATAGACATTTTACGTGCTATTTTCTAATGATTCCCAAAACATAAGTATAAAATATTTCTTTAAAAGTTTATACTCCAATGCCCACCATATTGAAATAATGACACTTAACTATTAAGGTAATTGTTCCAGAAGAGTAATTATTCTTTCTCCATAGCTTTATGGGGAAACAGACAGAGAGAGATTTTACAGAAAAATAAGAAGAATATATTTATTTTATTAAAGTAGTAAATTTTTAAGTTATATAGGATTTAACTATAAAACAAAATAAGCAGAATTAAAGGCAGTGCTGAAAGTCAAGTAAATATTTTATTATTGTGAAATATCATTCCCTAAGAGACATCCTAACATTAAGAAAAAATATTAAAATTATGTTATTTTTAATTATTTTATAACTTATAGAAAAGTGGAATTAAAAAAGGAAATGAACAAATGTATAATTCCTCCCTCTTTTTATACTTACCTCCCAATTTTCAAAATCACAATGTTAATACTACATCAAAAATCATAACACATATTTGATCAGTATTCACAAATCTCATAGCTGCCTAGTGACCCCCACCTGTCCTCCTAATTTTTATTTAACATATATTTAAATTAATCCTCTGTACCCATATTTTTTTTACATTTTCTTCATCATTCATTACTTCAAGAGCAATTTTGACTGGCTATAATATCTTGTTTCATCAATTTTTTCTCAAATGTTTATGAAGAAATTTTCCACTGTCTTATACCACAGGCAAAATCTGAGGCCAACCTAATCTCTGTTCCCATTTCCGCTCAACTACCTTTGCGGATGATAGGCTTTCTATGCGCATTAGCTGCGTAGGTCTTTCACAAACACCGCTGTTCAGAAATTTTATCATAGCATGACTTGATAGCTATTTCCATCTATTATTCTCAGACTATAATTATTCTACGATAGTTGCTTCCACTATATCTTTATGTTTTTCTCTTCCATTTATTCCATTTTTTTTTCTTTAGGAACACCAACCAGGTTTTATTTTTATTTTGTCTCATTTGTCTCTACAGCTAACATTTTGTTTATGACGTTTATATCCTTATTTTTTTTTCATTTTTTCACCCCTGCTCTTTATAATTCTCAATTGTGTTTATTTGTGTGTGTGTGTGTGTGTGTGTGTGTGTGTGTAGAGGGGAGCCATCAAAAGCTTTGGTTTATGTTTTCTATTTCACTTATTTGCTGATATTTCTCAGTCTACTTTTCATATATGTCTACTGTCTTATAAAATCATAATGAAATGCTTGAGTATTTTTGATATTTCATCATGTAAAATAAATTAAAAATAACATTTCTGTAATCTTTGAAAATATAGTATATTTTCTATCTGAATTATTGATAACTTTGCTTAGGTAATTCCTTCTGCATTATATAGTCCCTAGTAGAATTTTGTTTATATTAATTTATTCTTCCATTTTTATAATTCTTCATAAGTTCAGGGTTGGTTTCTTTTTATTATGACTTATTTTTGAATGGGACAGCTACTTGCTAAATTAAATAGCAGAAAGAAAAAACTGGACGTATGTTATCTCTAATTTCTAATCAGGTTTGTTGTCTTCCACAAAGACTTACCACCAAGTGTGTTATTGTCCCAATCCCTAAGTTCATCACTCTTCCATTTTTGTATTTTAAAGTATAGATGTATCTTCTTGCAAAACCCCTTGAGTCACAAGCTCTGTATTAACTCTCAAGGCCCCTGCCTTCCTTACCACCTTCAATCTGTCTCATCTATGGCAATCTCCGTTATCTCCTTTATCTAACAATAAAAATGTCTTGTTAGAATTTGTTTCTAACCATGTAGAGTAACCAGTACTTTACTTCTCCCCACACAATAAATAAATATAAAATTACACAAATTATGTAAAGCAACTGTTCTATGGCATTAAACTAAACACAGCACAAGATGGTAATCTTTTAGAGAAAGAAAAAACTCAACATGAGCTCCACTACCCTCCTGACTTTCTGCTTGGAAGCACTTCCCTGCTATTAAATGTAACAGCAGGACCCCAGTAGAATTGAAGTCTCTGTGAGACAAAAGGCAGTGAGAACAGTTAGGGCTGCTGATATGCCTGGAATTTGCAGTGTGGGGTACCTGAGAAAAGGGAACTGCACTGGAATGGCAGTTTTTATGGGGATTTTCTAGGAATTGTTTGTCAAGGTCTAGATGGCATTTCTACAGAGTAAGATTCAATAATCCTAGCAGAGATTTCCCCCTAGGAAATCTATAGCTGAGAGCTGAACAGTAATACCAGAGACCAGGGACTGTTGGAAGACACTGTGCTTTAATCCCAACCAGAGTGAAGAGAACTCACTGGGCACCTCATACTTTCAGTTGGGACTCCAGAAAGACCCCACAGTAAAAGTGAGGGTCATCTTCATTAACTAAGTTCAAAAGCAAAGTAGACTTGTCTTGCCAAAAAATGAAACCAAGACAGAAAGGGCAAAAAGAATCTGCTGATAATGAAACTAATCACTAGGACAGAACTCACTACCTTTCATAGAAAGACCACCTAATATAGACTACTTGTAATTGCCATTAACAACATCCAGCATATAATTTTAAAAAATTACTACATATGTGAAGACGAAGTAAATGTGATCCATAATCAAGATAAAATCTCAGTAATAGAGATGCTAAGATGAATCAAATGTTGATTATAGAAGACAAAAAAGACTTCAACCATCTATTATAAATGTTTAAGGATAAAAAGACACAGTTACAATGCATGTGTAAATAAAGAATCTCAGAAGATAAATGGAGGGGTGCCTGGGTGGCTCAGTTGGTTCAGTGATTGACTCTTAATTTCGGCTAAGGTCATGATCCCACAGTTTGTAAGATCAAGCCTCGTGTTGGGCTCTGCACTGACAATGTGGGTCCTGTTTGGGATTCTCTCTCTCCCTCCCTCTCTCTGTTCTTCCCCTGTTCGTGTTCTCTCTTTCTCTCTCTCAAAATAAATAAACTTAAAAAAAGTGAAAACTATAAAAAAGAAGCACAGGGAGGAATTAATAAGTACAATATGTGAAATAAAAATATCATTGATCTTTTGCAAATGATGATCAAAGATCATTTGCAAAATGGATATTACAGAAAAAAGGATAGGTGGGCTTGAATACAGATTAACAGAAATTATCTAATTTGAATAACAGAGTAAAAATATAGTATACAGTAAAATATAGATATAGTAAATATCTATATCATAGATCAGTCATCAGTAGGGAAATATCACATAGTCTAATGGATAAATAATGGGTTTCCAGAGTGGGGTGGAGAGTAGGAGAATGAGAGGAGTAGCACATTTCTGAAGAAATAATAACTACAAAATTCCCCAATTTGATGAAAAATACCAATATACAGATCCAAGAAACTCAACAAAGTCCAAGAGAGTTAACAACAGAACATACCTAAGCATTTCATAGTCAAATTGCTAAAAGCAAAATATAAAACAAAAATCCTTAAATGGCTATAGATAAAAGAAACACAACATGTAGGAAACAATGGTATACATGGCAGCTTACTTCTCAGCAGAAAAAAATAGAGACACGATATAATAGAACACATTTAAGGGCTGAAAATCCAATAATCAGTTAAAAATACCTTCCATAATGAGGATGAAATAAATTTTCAGATAAATGAAAGCTGAGAAAATTCAACACCAGTAAATCTTTCCTATAAGAAATGCTAAAAAGAAGTTATTCACACTGAATGAAAATGGCACCTGAAGGAAACATGTATATGGAGAAAATAATGCTGGCATTGGCTACTTGGAGTCTTTTGTGGTTCCATACAAATTTTAGGATTGTTCTAGCTCTGTGAAAACTGCTAGTATTTTGAAAAAAAATTTTTTTAACGTTTTTATATTTATTTTTGAGACAGAGAGAGACAGAGCATGAACGGGGGAGGGTCAGAGAGAGGGAGACACAGAATCTGAAACAGGCTCCAGGCTCTGAGCTGTCAGCACAGAGCCCGACGTGGGGCTCGAACTCACGGACCGCGAGATCATGACCTGAGCCGAAGTCGGCCGCTTAACCTACTGAGCCACCCAGGTGCCCCGAAAACTGCTAGTATTTTGATAAGGGACTGCTTTAATGTGTAGATAGCTTTGGGCAGTACAGGCTTTTTTTTTTTTTTTTTTTTTTTTTTTGACAGAGAGAGAGAAGAAAGTAGGGTTTGGGGAAGGGCAAAGGGAGAGGGATAGAGAATCTTAAGCAGCCTCCACACCCAGCAGGGAGCCCTACATCAAGCTCAGGAGCTATGTAAATACATGCTTTTAGAAAGGAGATGTATGTGTTAAAGGTATAGCAATTTTTTGAAAAATATTTCTTCATTTATTTTGAGAGGGAGGGAGGGAGGGAGGGAGGGAGAGAGAGAGAGAGTGCATGAGCAGGAGAGAGTGGCAGAGAGAGAGGGAGAATCTTAAGCAGGCTCCATGCTCAGTGCAGAGCCTAATGTAGGGCTTGATCCCATGACCATGAGATCGTGACCTGAGCTGAAATTGGGATTTGGACACTTACCTAACTGAGCAACACAGGTGCCCTAGGGTAGCATAGACATCTTAATAATATTTGTTATTCCAATCCATGAGCATGGGATGTTTTTCCATTTCTTTATGTACTCATCAATTTCCTTCATAAGTATTCTATAGTTTTTAGAGTATAGATATTTTACCTCTTTGGTTAGGTTGATTCCTAGGTATCTTATGGTTTTTGTACAATTATAAATGGGATTGATTCCTTGATTTCTCTTTCTACTGCTTCATTATTGGTGTATCGAAATGCAACAGATTTCCGTAAGTTGCTTTTAAAATTCAACACCCCTAAAATAAATAATACAGTTAAGAAATGGGCAGAAGACATGAACATTTTCCAAAGACATCCAGGTGGCTAACAGACCCATGAAAAGATGTTAAACATCACTTATCATCAGAGAAAGACAAATCGAAACCACGGTGAGATTATCACCTCACACAGGACACAAAAGATATTGGCAAGGACATGGAGAAAAGGGAACCCTCTTACATAGCTGATGGGAATACAAACTGGTACAGCCACTCTGGAAAACAGTATAGTGATTCCTCAAAAAAGTTAAAAATAGAACTATCTGATGACCCAGAAATTGCATTACTAGGTATTTTCCCAAAGGACATGAAAATACTGATTTGAAGGGGCACATGCACCCCGATGTTTACAGCAGCATTTCAACAGGAGCCAAATTATGGAAAGAGCCCAAATGTCGATCAACTGATGAATGGAGAAAGAAGATGTGGTGTATATATGTGTGTGTGTATGTATGTATGTATGTACATACATTACCCAGTACATGTACCTGTACACACATTACTCAGTCATCAAAAAGGATGAAATCTTGCCATTTGCAATGATGTGCATAGATCTAGAATGTATTATGTTAAGCAAAATAAGTCAGAGAAAAACAAATACCATATGATTTCACTCATATATGGAATTTAAGAAACAAAACAGAGGAACACAGGGGACAGGGAAAAAAAGAGAGAGAGAGAGAGACAGCCATAAGAGATTCTTAACTATAGAGAACAAACTGAGGGTTGATTAACGGAGGGAAGTGGGTGGCGGATGGGCTACATTGTTGATGGGTATTAAGGAGGACACTTATTGTGATGAGTACTGGGTGTATATGTAAGTAATGAATCACTAAATTTTACACCTGAAACCAATTTTACCATATTTAACTAACTAGAATTTAAATGAATTTAGATTTAAACAAAAACTTGAAAAGAAAAAGATAAAAAAAAGAAGAACAGATAATATGTGGTTATAGAAACCAGAACAGTATTTGCTAGAGGGAGTAGGCACTGATTAAATAAAGACACAAGGAAACTTTCTGTGGTCACAGAAATCGCCTATATCTGCATTAGTTTCAAAGTTATATACATTTGTTAAAACTCATCTAATTGAACGGTTAATAACTGTTCATTGCACTGGATGGATATATTACCTCAACTAAACAACTAAAAATAAATATGGCTTGCCAGAATACTTTTTCCCTCTACCTTCACTCCCCTGATATTTATGGCATTGTAAATATTCTAGAATATATATTGCTGTGAATAACTGAATATTTATAGTGATCCTATTCTCTTATCAAGTATGTTTCTCATATAAGCATGGATCAAGTACATGCATCTTCATAGATGGACAGAGAATCTTTAATATTTAAAATAGCTATACCATTGGGGCACCACACTGAGCAGAGAGCCGGCTTAAGATTCTCCTTCTCTCTGCCTCTCCCCCCTCCCCCCGCTCTCTCTTAAAATAAATAAACATTTAAAAAATAGTTATACCATTAGCATATACATCTTTTCCTTTCTAAAGGTATGTATTTACATAGCTCCTGGGAGGTCTTTCATGTTTAATTAAAAGGAAGTAAACAGGAAAGAAAACATAAAAAATAAAAATCCACAAGAGATTTAATGAACACAATACAAGTGAGAGAAAACACAATCGATACAGATGAATGCATAAGAAAGAAACAGCATGAACAATATATAAAACAATGATTAATATTTCTAACCTATCAAATGTTAGTGAATAGATTTATATCTGTGACAAAATTAAGATTATTATTTGTAAGTAGTTCATTAGTTGTAACTTTTTAGAAGACTATTTACTAAAGAGAAAAATTCTGAATATGATATTTTTAATTGAAGCATTTCAACTTACAAAGAATTATGCTTTTAATTTAAAAGTATCTTTTAACAGATATAATTTTCCATTAAACTAAAAAGTCTATTCCAAAATTTGGTAGTATTTTTAAAAGCAAATGCAACAGTATTACAAATATGATTATATCTGGTTCATCCTAACAAAGATATAACAAATATGCGTACACAGAAAATGTATTGTTCTAATATGTGTCCTTGCATATACACACTATAGGTAAAATACTGTGCATGTCTAGAATTTATATTCAGCCTTTGTTGTTCATTAAAACCCAATTCATTTATTTAGGAGTCTATTCATATATGGTGTTGGGATAGAGGGAGCAATTTCTCAATGATATAGCTCACATAGTTTCCCAAATGAAAAGGAAAAGCTGGGTCTTCACATAGCTTAACAGAAGAAAGAACTGCTGAAGGGGGAAAGAAATCTGCTCACGAGCCACTGGTTTAAGGTGTGGGGCATTCCAGGCAGACAGGCTGCAAGAGCAGGCTTGTGAGAGATTAATTAGCTGCCAGAGCAGGGAGTTCCATTCAAAATTTCTTTGCAAGGTGAAAATGGACTAAAGTGATGGAGCATGACAGCACCACAAGGGATGGAAATGATTTGTACACTTCCATCAAAAACATAAACACTGAAGCCTGATGCAATTTTCTCTCTGTTGCCCTGTCGGCTGTTTTCCTAACATTTTTGTAGGAAGAAGTTAGTTCATAAGCAATGGCTCTTTATTAACTCACCTCCTGCTTTTCCTTTATTTCCTCTTTTCCCTTGATTTAATTTATTATTCTGGTAAGTGAATGATGAATATTTTTCTGAATTTTCAGCTCATTATAAAACAAAGTTATCTACTCTTCTAGAGCAGATACATTTTCACTTAAAACGTATTTCCCATACATATGCTAACATACAAGATGACAACATTTTAACATAGTTTCTCTTCATGAGGCATTAAATTTTAGGAGTTTTATTTTCTTTGGTGTGTTTGTTTTAACACTATTAATATTGAATATACAATTGCACCTTTAAAACTTCAAGCTTGTATGAATTTACAGATCAACAAAATATTAAGACAAGCATGGAACATTTACAAAAAAGCAGCACAATATATATCTCTGAAGATAAAAGCTAAAAAAAGTCTATTCTTGTTTTGAAAAAGAGGATTAGCATTCATTACCTTATTAATACTTAGTAATACCTGGATTTTAAATAGTGTTTATATAATTGAGTCAACCTGCAATAATAAAATTTATCACTAGGCTTAGCCAATAATTCTTTGTGAAATACCTAAATCTAAGAATCCAACATGAACATTAGTGAAACCTATTTAAATCCTCATACTGTAATTCATAGCATCCAGTTCACTGAGGGATTCCTCCCCACCCTGGTTTATTTTTAAAAGTTTATATATAAGCTATTTTAAGACCCACCAGAATTAGCATCTCAGCACGGCAAAATCCTCAAGTGACATCCAAAATTTGACTTCAAAAGTTAACAACACTTTAATAATGAGAGCCTTTTGTTTTATATTACTGTAAATTATATAAAATCCATCATGCAATAGTTTCCTTGTGACCATGGAATTCAGTTGAACATTTAGTAGAGAGAGTGATTTTTAAACAAAATCTATCAGGGAGTCTTCCATAAGCCCTATCTTTTTTTTTTTTTTTTCAACTTTTTCGGAAACAGGCTCCAGGCTCCGAGCCATCAGCCCAGAGCCTAACGCGGGGCTCGAACTCACGGACCGCGAGATCGTGACCTGGCTGAAGTCGGACGCTTAACCGACTGCGCCACCCAGGCGCCCCCATAAGCCCTATCTTAAAGTTCACCATAACCTATCATGACATAACAAACTATCATGTAGTTTGAGTATCTCACCCAGGAAGGCTCATGAATAGGCCACAGCTTCGAAACTATAAAATTTCTTGGCCAAAACCCTTGGCAATAAACATACAATCTGAGCCTCACCCCCAAATAGTAATAAAATTCCACTCCGTATGTGTAAACATAGGGCAGATTCTTGGTAAGCTCAAAATATTTGGAATACAGCCAGGATTTAGGGAATAGAAGCAAAAGGTGAATAAATTAAATAACTAGAGTAGAGCTGGGATTCACTCAGAGTACTCTCAAGTCCTCACTCAGATTTTCTGATCAGTCAACTGACCTGTTTTTGCAAAAAGCAGGGTTTTGCAAAGGGAGAGGGTTAAGAGGCTGGAGGGCACAACTGGTAACAGTGAGAAAAAGTAGATGCTTGGCAGTTTATACCAGTAAACTGGATAATGGAAAAACTAAAATAAAAAGACCAAATATTGAAATGACATCTTGGGGCAAATTAATAAAGGCAAAAGCAAATAATTCTGTATATTCCAACAGCCCCTACATTTAAAATTGTAGTTTAAACACACCTGTTGAGTGCTAACTATCCTAAGCATTTTGCATGTGTAAACAGCACTGTGAATACCATTGGCCCTATCTATTCACAGATTCTGGATTTGTGAACTGTCTACTCACTAACATGTATTTATAACACCCAAATCAATGCTTTCGTAGACATTCATAGATATAGACATGCACAGAGTGGCAAAAAATTTCAAGTCACAGGATGTGACATTGCACGCTGAGGTCAAGCTAAGTAAAACTCTGCCTTCTTGTTCCAGCTCTCCTACTGTAAGCAGTGTCCTTTTGCGGTCTACTTAGTTCCGTGGTTTTAATTTTTTTTTTCACAGTTTTGTGCTTTTTTGTGGTGATTTTTGTGGCTTTGCTGTTTAAAGTGCCTCCCCAGTGCAGTGTTGTCTGGTGTCTGTAAGTGCGTGAAAGCTGTAATATCACTTATACAGAAAATGGTTAGACAAACTTTGTTCATATGTCAGCAAATAGTGCTTTTTGACTATAATTTCAGTGTGAATGAATCAACACATATTAAATAATGCATCTTTAAACATAAACACACACAAAACTAGGTTAAATATTGATTAATTGACAAATTAACTTGCAGGAAACTAACCCTGTATTTCTTCTGGGCACAATGTTTCCATATTCACTAATCCAGTGTTTTTGGTGATTTTATAAAATATAACAATCTTGAATAAGAAGAACCAACTACACTTATAATTTATCCAGTTTGAAGATAAGGAAACCAAAGTATACAAAGTCTAGATAACTTGCTCAATATCACACATGTACTTAGTGATGGAGGTAGGATTATTCTTCCCAAACAGTTGGCTTAATACCATGTACTTTTAACCACTATCTACACAATCTTCCACACTGCCTATCGTAATGTCAAGTGAGGGCTTTGGGTTATCAGCCAGTGATGAAATTTTGCTTTGCAGGTAGAAAAATGCAACATTCATTTTAGGAGGATTTTCATTAAGAAATAGTTACTATTTAAAATGTTTCAGTGCTATTTAAAGTGTTTCAATAAAGGTGAAATGTTTATTGCCTATAAAATTAATTTGTATTAACCCATACTCCACAGTACCAAATAAATCAACTTTTATGAATTAGAAACATTAGAAACACATAAAACAAAAGTTATGTGGTCTGATACAGTGGCCCATTGCAGTTGACTTATGTTGCTTTATAAGATAGTGGTTTATATATTTTCCTAATTCCACATTCAGTGATTTCACTTGGGTCATTTGAAATTGGTCATGGTGGTAGTATTTATACCATGGAAATTGGCAAATGCTACACACCAGAGCCTACGTTTTTCTGAAAGTAGGTTTATAAACACACACTGCTTGGGTGCCTGGGTGGCTCAGTTGGTTAAGTGTCTGACTTTAGCTCAGGTCATGATCTTGTGGTTCATGAGTTCAAGTCCAGCATCGGGCTCTGTGCTGACAGCTCAGAGCCTGGATCCCACTTCGGATTCTGTGTCTCCCTCTCTCTCTGCCCCTCCCCCACTTGCACTTTGTCTCACTCTCAAAAATGAATAATAAATAAATACACACACACACACACACACACACACACACACACACACACACACACTGCCTGATTGCCTGATGTGATGATCCTTGGTTTAGCCAGAGTTTTCCTTTCAAATATATATGAATTACTTAAAGATTTCTTTAAAATTTTTTTTTTAATCTTTATTTATTTTTGAGAGACAGAGTGTGAGCAAGGGAGGAGCAGGGAGAGAGGGAGACACAGAATCCGAAGCAGGCTCCAGGCCCTGAGCTGTCAGCACAGAGCCCAACGCAGGACTGAGCCACCCAGGCGTCCCTAAAGTTTTCTTTAAAATCCCAGTTATCATCTGATTGCCTGTACTGAGTTTCCTTGGCATTTCTTATTTTATTTATTTTGTTTTGTCTTTTGTTTATGTTTTAATCCAGCACATGATACTCATAAGAGTAAGAATGAACATGAGAATGAATATAACTGCCGAAGTTCTTTTTATTTATTTACTTAATTTTTAAATTTAATTTATTTGAGAAAGAGAGATTGAAAGTGCATGTGCAAATGTGAGCAGGGTGAGGGGCAGGGAGAGAGAGGAGAGAGAATCCCAAGCAGCCTTGACACTGTCATTGCAGAACCTGATGTGGGGCTCATTCCCATGAATTGTGAGATCATCACCTGAGCCGAAGTCAAGAGTCGAATGTTCAACCGACTGAGCCACCCAGGTGCCCCAGTGCCACTGTTCTTACGGATGCAGTAATAAACTACTTCTTCAGTAAATACCTGAACTCTTCCTTTACTTTCAGGGCACAGGTTTGTTCCCTGCCATCCATCCATACCTTCTAGGTCATTTGGTACCTACTACCCAATCTAAACTGATTCAAATTTTGCCCGTGAATAGTATTACAAAGGACAGAAAGAATTAGAAATAAAATGTCCCATTACTGAGTTGACACTCATGGTCTGGGATTCTCAAAGTTAACAGACTAAGTAAAATAATTACTTCTGCTTTAGAACCTATGTCTTATGAGGCGGAATGAGGGAAGCCAATCTCTCGTGTGCCTGAGACTCAGACCTGAATAAGAAAGAGTGAAAGCTTATACACTTCAATCATATGGTGCTGCTTTTGTATTTTCTGTAGTTAGGTCAGTTTTTTAAAGAACTTTTGCTCTACAAATTCTATGACTTAAAAGTATTAAATGTCTTTTTTATATTCAAAAATGGTCAGGAGAGTTGTTTTGAGGTGTATCTTTAAGAATAATTTAAACAAAAAGGGAAATAAATTAGCTTCAAAGATGATTGCAAGTGACTCACTGTTAACTATAAGCTGATCAACAGATGTAACATTAAATACTTGAAATCCAAAAACCACTTCTGAAATCATCTGTTTAACTTCTCACTACTTATATATATATAAACAAAGTATAGTTGATGTACCATGTTATATTTGTTTCAAGTGTACAACATAGAGATTTGAAAATTCTGTACATTACTCAGTGCTCAGCACAATAAATGTTGTCATCATGTCACTAGACATTATTACAATATTACCGATTATATTTCCTGTGCTGCACTTTTCATCTCTACAACTTATTTATTTTATAACTGAAAGTCTGTACCTCGTAATCTCCTTTACCTATTTTGTCCATCCCTTATACCTTCCTCACTACCAACCATGTTTGTTCTCTGTATTTATGAGTCCATTTCTATTTTTTGTTTGTTCATTTATTTTGTACTTTAGATTCCACATATAAGCAAAATCATATGGTATTTCTCATTCTCTGTTTGAATTATTTCACTTAGCATAGTATCTTCTAGGTCCATCCATGCTGTGCCATGTTGTTGCAAATGCAAAAATCTCATTTTTTAAGCTTTTTAAAAAAATGTTTATTTTTGAGAGAGACACAGAGTGAGAGCAGGTGAGCGGCAGAGAGAGAGGGAGACACAGAATCCGAAGCAGGTCTAAGCTTGGAGCTGTCAGCACAGAGCCCAATGTGGGGCTTGAACTCACGAACTGTGAGATCATGACCTGAGCCGAAGTTGATGCTTAACCCACTGAGCCACCCAGGCACCCTGATCACATTAATTTTTTTATGGTTGAGTAATTTCCCAGTGTGTGTGTGTGTGTGTGTGTGTGTGTGTGTGTGTGTGTGTGTGTTTAGCATAAGCAGTAATCTCTAGGACATCAGCTTTAGCAACATATTTGTAGATAAAACAAAAGCAAAAATATACTATTGGGACTACACCAAAATAAAAAGCTTTTGCACAGTGAAGGAACTATCAATAAAAGAAAAAGGCAACCTAATAAATGGGAAAAGATCATTTACAAATGATATATCTGATAAGGAGTTCATATCCAAAATATATAAAGAACTTAATACAACTCAACACCAAAAAACCAAATAATTTGATTAAAAAATGGGCAGAGGACCTAACTAGACTTTTGTAAAGATGACATACAGATACCCAACAGGCACATGAAAAAAATGCTCATCAGCACTAATCATCAGGGAATGCAAATCAAAACCACAATGAGATATCACCTTGCACTAATCAGAATGCTGGTACCAAAAAGATAGTAAGTAACAAGTGTTGGAAAGAAATGTGGAGAAAAGAGAAGCCTAGTGTATTGTTGGTGGGAATGTAAATTGGCAAAACCACCATAGGAAACAGTATAGAGGTTCCTCAAAATATTAAAAATAGAAGTACTATATGATCCAGTAATCCCACTACTGGGTATTTCCCCTCTAAAAAAACACTAATTCACAAAGATATATGCACCCCTATGTTTATTACAGCATTATTTGCAATCAGGGAGATGTGGAAGAAACCTGTGTCCATGGATAGATTAATGGATACAAAATATTTTAATATAATATAATCACAAGTAACCACACTAATACATTTGAATCTTATACCTGTTTTCCAGGACAACAGGTCTTGGAAGAGATTTGTGTCAGAAACCAGATATCAGTAATGAGAAAAGTTAGTGGCAAAAGGCAAGACTTCTAGACACAGAAGCTTTACTCTAGGAGAGTAGGAATCCCAGCAAGAAAAACAGAAAGTAGACAAAGAAGGGCTGAAATGAGAGGAAAAAAACCTTAGATTATCCAAGGATTGGATGTTTGAGAAAAGAGATTTAATCCAGCTGTTTCCTTACGCTCAGAGCTTTCATTCAAACTTGGTGTCTTGTGACCATAAATGGGTGAAAGATGAACGGACACAGAACACCCATCTGTCACATCATCCTATTTCCTTCATAGCACCAATCACTAGGTGAAATTAGGTTGATTGCTTATTCATGTTCTTGAAATCTCTCCCTCCCATCAGTCCTGCCTAAAGTTACATACCCCATGAAGACTCTGGCCTTATCTGGCATGTTTATTGTCTGATAGCAATAACCAGAGGAGGTACTCAATAAATATTTCTAATTATTAATGAAACTGAAGATGTGCACGAACTGTGAGGAGATACCACTACTTCCCAATACTTAATCTTAGTCCAATATCCTTCCCTTTCACCCAAAAATACTGATTATGTTGTTTAAAAATGAACTTACTACACTTATGAGGATTTCAATTACCTTAGGAAAAAAAAGAATTGTATATCAACACAAATGATATAAGAATTATTTCTACCTGAAAACCCATAGAAACTGACGGTATTTTAGTTTTTATTTTTCTCATGAAAAGTAGAATTTAATTAGGCTTAAACTTCTGATCTTAATTCACAAGCTTACCCTTAGGAACAAAAGCTTCTTAAAAGTATTAAATTAATGAATTCTTTGTCACCATCCTTGATGGTATCAATCTAAGGGCCCCATTTTTCCACTATGAAAGTAAAATGTCAGTAAAAATGATCACTTTTAAATTTTTGAATGAGGATGGAACCATAGGTAAAGACAATATGGTGACATATTGTAAGCCAATCAGGGGACATTAGCTGTGCCACATGTTCAATGCCCCTTGAAACTTTATCCTATTGCTGCTACCAGCTTCTTTTCAGAGTGGCTTGATATGAAATGGTGAAATGAGAAGTTTATTTTTGGAAATTCAGCTCCCCATTAGTCTCTCTGCTATGTATGCCTAACCCTTCTGAGTTGGAAAAAAAACACACACACAAAAAACCCCCACAACCTCTTATGGTGATACTTCACACAGAGTCATTTTCATTTTCTAAAAGTGAATGGTATGGAACCATCTGTACACTCTCATTCAAGTCCCTGGTGTATCTTACGATTTTCTCCTCTTCTTATTCTTTAATAAATTCTATAACAAGTGGAAGCAAGAGTGAAAGATGGGGATTATTGGCAGAAGTTATGTGAAACTCTAGAAGGAATACAATTAAACCCAGATTGAACTTCCTAAGTCAGGATACGTTTCTTTATTAATATCTTCTCTAGAAATGAAAATACTAGAAATGGTAAACACAATTTAAATAGAGATCATTTTTCTCAATCAGTCCAATTTTTCTGTTTACCTAATGGCCTAAGGATGTTATCCTTTTCCAGACCCCAGAGGTTTCTACCCACCAAACAAGAATATAAAATACATAAAAGCAAAAAAAAAAAAAAAAGGGGGGGGGCAAATAGCTTGGGAATAGCTGGAAGGAGAGTCTCCTCATTACTTGACTTTCATTTTAAGTGCCTCTGATTCAATGGCTAAAATATAGCTGTCTTTTTTCAATATCTCTTTATACTGAGTACAGTGACTATACATTCCAGATTTTCCTGACATTGTTGAATTTGTATAATTTTATGATTTTTAATAAATAAAACATATATAATATAATGTCTTAAATGTAATTTACTTTCAATGTATGTAAAATAGTTACATGAATTATTTACAAATCAGACTAAATTTTTTATCAGGATATAGCAACTAGGTATTTGTTTAAAATTATATTTTGGAATGAATTTTTCTTTATCACCAGTGTGCCTGGTGATATCAAAGCATGAAGCTATTCCTCTATGACATATAATTTATTGAAATATCAATTAACATTTATATTCCTGGTATTTTCCCCCTTATACCTCAGTTTAATCAGGGAGAGAACTTTTGTAATTCCTTGCCTCTACAATGTTGGCTGGACAGAAAGCAGAAACTACCTGGAGTCAAAGGTATTTGTTATCCATTGTAAACTGATAAGAAGAGAAACTACACTTGATCTTAGCCAAAAGGCCGAAAAGCAATGTTTTTGTTATCCATTGTAAAATTTTAACTCAAGCTAGTATCTCTGAAGGGAAGAAGTTGCTGGAAAGCTTCTAAGGAAAATGAGAAAGAGTGAGAGGGGTAGAGATGCTTATCAGGCTCTGTGAGAAGGAAAGAATTTCATACCACTCCATTGCAGTGCCTGGAGAAGGTGGCCACATCCCAGATATGGTCTCATGGCTGATGTGGAAGATTGGGTCATAGGCCCAAGGCTCACTCTTTGTCCAAAAATATTCTATGAATGACACCAAAGTAACATATATCACCACAGAGCTGGGATATTGAGCATCCCAGCAGTAGGCTGATAACCAGTGACTAGAAAAGGCTCCTGATTACTGTGGCTGAATAAGGTCCTGGAACCTCACTGCAATTCAAGGGAAGGGATGCACTAAGAATGACTAAGGTAGAATTTCTAGCTACACTTAGGAGAAAGAGTCAACTCCAAATTATCTTGACTTCTAGAAAACGAGGAAATGACATATCTTTTCTACACCTGATTTGTAGGAGGTCCATGTGCAGTATTTATAAATATATTTGTTACATGATTAAAAGTAATTTCATACAGGGGTGCATGGGTGGCTCAGTCCATTTAGTGACTAACTCTTGATTTCGGCTCAGGTCATGACCTCATGGTTCGTGAGTTAGAACCCTGAACTGGGCTCTGCACTGACAGTACGGAGCCTGTTTGGATTCTCTTTCTCCCTCTCTCTTTGCCCCTCCTGCTCTCCCGTTCTCTCTCTCTCTCTCAAAATAAATAAATGAACTTAAAAAAATAATAAAGTAATTTAATACATGTTATTCATGGCAGAAAGAGAAGGAGAAAAGGTGGAGGAGTGAAATGAATCTTTTGTATGCTATAACATGAGTATTTCCATGGCCATCTCAAACTCTGGATCTGTTTTCTCTGACACCTTCATGCTTCCTTAAGGCTTCTCTGGGATGGCACTCCATGGAAATCCACCTGACAATAGTCTATGCTTCTAAGGGTTTTGCCTTTGTTTCTGACACACTTGTAAAGCCCACATTTACACTTAGTGGCTTTTCTACCACTTATTCTTAGGGCAGGCATTGGTGAGCAACCAGTTAATTTAATAAATTAATCCACGCTAATGAAATGAGAAGCATGCCTGAGAAGGCTACTTTTACATAAGCACTCTTCCTCCCATCTTTCTTAAGCCCATTCTACCAGAGCACACTTTTAACAGTTATCTTCTAAATATCATAAAAATACTGTATAAAAACCACAATAAAGCCTTTTCTTTGTTCTACATCCAAAAGGAGTTATTCTAATTGTAGGAATTTTAGTCCACATAAAAAAAAACATATAAAATAACAAACTGCTGGAAAAATAAGTATTCAAGGTCACACAGGACCTTGTAATAACCTTTAAGTTGTATGATTAAGTGATTGTGTTTAGATCCGTTCTTCATTATGGAAATAATTTAGCTCCTCTGATATCTTTAAACAAAATATATCCATTTTAATTTCTTTTATATTGTAGCTAATATGGAGAGCAAAATTCAGAATAGAAAGAACTTAATAAAAGCAGCCAGGAATGTGTAAGCAAATCAATCTGGTCTGTCTCAGATTAGGTGAACAGAAGCAGATGTTTTAATAGTAGGAATAGTAAATATTTTCTATTTGCACCTTAGTTTTCTAAACAACTTAAGGCAACTTATTGTTTCTGTCTGAAATATCTAAATAATAGCTGAATTAAAAGAGACATAACTTGTAAAAGAACCTCATGTTTGATATGTAACTAACTAGTTAATGACATGTCGATCGTCCATTTGGTCAGAAAGAATTAAATTTCATGGGAATGGTTTGATGTAGCAGATTTAAAAAAATATTTTAAGAATCTGTCTTCTTACCCTCACTTCATTTATTCTACAGCTTCTACCTTGAAGTTCTCTCTTTTCTTCATCATTCACTTACTAGCCCATTAAAATATGTTACCCAATGTGTGTTCTTCACCGTTATTACAATGAATTATGTATTATATTATATATTAGGGCTCACTGCATTTTACTGCCACCTTGATGGCTACTCACACCTCCTCCCATAATACCTCACAAACACTGAATTATATTAATGCTCTTAAAGAAAACTATTCTCTGTAAAAAATACATTAAAATGAGTTTGAAAAAAGGATACATGTTTTTCTTTATGTTTATAACATCACACTAACTTTTGTTAATTTCCATCTGCTGAGATTGCATTAAAAATAATATGTTAGGATCTAAATGTTGTTGGAAAAGTTCTGTAGGACTCTACAGATTATTATAAAGATATATCATCACCTTGGTTATATGACAGAATGTCACCAACCTAAAAAAATGACGATTATAAACAGAATGACATTTGTATATCCCATCTACCTTGCGCTTTTTACCTCTCATATGTGATATGTTCAAATCAGGGACAGGACTTTTTAGTGAGGACCCATATACAAATACAGTAAAGTGGCCAGCTTAAGATATTAAAAATGCCAGTTTGTTTTATGAGGTTATAAATATGTCCTATCATGTCTTTACATTTTATGACCTCTATTTTATTCCTTGGTAGGTTCACATATGACATATCCAATTATTCATGTCAAAAATTTAAAACTACCAGCATTTCAATAAAGAAGCACAGCTATTATTTTTTTTTCCCTATACTCTACCTTTAGATCTTAAACAAAATCTGGACTTTATGTGAGGAATCATGGCTTTCCTATTAAACATATCTTTCTTAAAAAATGATATACAAATTTATGGAGTCAGTATTTTTTTCATTTAAAGTTGGATGTCCTCTGCTTTTTGGCTTGGTCCTGGACCTGGACTCAATATGGACTCTACCATATTCAGAATAGAAATTGGGACAGAATGCAGTATAGGCTCTAGGGAAATGCCATTAAGATTATGCTTTAGGGTGTTTAGTTTTGAATGTCTATCTTTCTTAAGAACAACCGCAATCAACAAATTATTTATACTTATGCAAATGACACATTCACAATAATCTTATTAAAATTACTTATGGCTACTCCACTAAATTATATAAATAAGGCAATATCTTCTGCACCATGTGATTGGGCCATTGACCTTGGTGCTTCCTCTTCATAAGAGTGAGTCAGAAAAGGCTGATTCACATCAGGCAGTCACTTCCTCACAAATTGCAAAAAATAAATAAATACGCCTTCTATCCATTCTGTCCTTTGGGTGTTAGCAGCAGCTGTTACCTACAGGGTGTCGTCCTCTGTTAGCTGTCTCTTAGTTTCATGCTGAGCACACTCTTCTGTTTAAATGAGGCAGTGAAGCAGCTCAGACTCTGCTTGCTTCAAGCCAACATGATCTGCTTGTGCTTGTGCCTGTCACTTCTTAGCTCATTATGTTGCTGTTAGTTTTGCTTGAAGTATTTTGTTCATCCTTTGGGTATGGCTACCCTTCTTCAGATAGCCACATAATTGTTTTCTCATTCAGGTGCTATCCATTTTCATTACATGACTGGTCAGCACTGCTGAAAGTTGATAAGGATGACTTATATGCCTATTAGACATCTGTATTCTAAGGCCAACTTTAATGCAACTTTGTTTTATCATTTATACGCAGCATCATTTATACACTACATAAATATCAGTTGATGCATATAAGTGTGTCAATTATTCCCAACAAATCTTGATTTCAGGATTAGACAATTAACACTTTGATGTTCAGCTGAATAACTATGAAATTTGTGAACCTACTAGTTGGTATTAGTCTGCTTAATTACATCATATCGTAATTGTTGATTGTATGAGATCTAGTGATTCCTTCAAAAAACAAACATAGTTAAAGCTCTGTCTACTATATTGAAATAAAATTAAAGCCAATAATAATTAAAAAATTAATATATTGGCCTAACAGTGAAGGAAAAAAGAAATAGAAAGTAATTTGTAATAAAATAATGTGTTTTAAAAATAATGCAGGGGCGTCTGGGTGGCTCAGTCGGTTAAGCGGCCGACTTCGGCTCAGGTCATGATCTGGCGGTCCGTGAGTTCGAGCCCCGCGTCGGGCTCTGTGCTGACAGCTCAGAGCCTGGAGCCTGTTTCAGATTCTGTGTCTCCCTCTCTCTGACCCTCCCCGTTCATGCTCTGTCTCTCTCTGTCTCAAAAATAAAACGTTAAAAAAAAAATTAAAAAAAAATAAATGAATAAAAATAAAAATAAAAATAATGCACAGGCCCAACTACATTAGGAGACATAATGATGGAGCCAGAAGCTCACACCTATGTATAGAACTACCATGGTAGTCACTGATATAAAAGCAAATTGGTAAGTTGCACCATCTAGGAGACTCACGTTCTAGTGGTCTTGCTCCCACTAAAGAAATTCTGTGCAATGGTAAACAACTCTTGGTAAAGTTCTGATACAAATTTGGCTAAATATTCCCTTGACTTACAAAGTAGTTGCATTCCTAAAAAACAGTATGTACTAAAAACTTTGTAATTGATGTTTTGTGTTTATTTTCAATGTGGAGTTGGATTTATAGCTAAAAATAAAAGGTAAAAAGGATATTAACAGTTTTTTTTTTCCTTTCAGCTTCATCAATATACATAGAGACATTGGGAAGTCATGTGGTACACAAAGATTGTTTTCATTGTGCAGGACTGTCTTACTCAGCAAGATGTATGGCAAGCCTGTCTCCACCACTTCATGCCAACTGTGCCCATGAATAAATGAAACAAGAAAAAGCACTCTGAAGTATCAAAATATTCATTTAGGAATGGTACTGTCCACCACCTCAGTGAACCACTGACTTAATGATTACATTGACTTTACCATTTATTCTTACTGCTCAATGCCTTGCTCAGAAAACTTTAAAACCTATCCATAGAAGTTCCAGGAAAGCCTATGTTACATTTATTATTGCTCTCCTTTAAATAACTCTAAAATATAAACTGTTGCAGTTGGGCATGTGATTCATGACTATCCCAGGTCCAGAAGTTGGAGTGTTGAGAGTAGAAATTGGCAAAGCAGCATGAGACAAGTGAGGAGAATCAGGAGGACCAAGATGTGGGAAATATATGGAGTCAAATGAAGAAATGATATATGAGGATGCCAAACCAGAGCGGGGAGCAGGGGAATTTAGAGAAAGAAGCTGGGAAAACCCTCCATCTGCTTCCATCCTTCCTTACAAGGTACTAGAGTTTTCTTGTTTCCATCATTCAAAGTTCCTCATAAAAAGTTCCATCATAAAAAAGTTCCTCATGTGACAAAATTATACAGCTATTTAAAAAATTCCATACAGAGTATCTTTTTGAGTGACTTGTCAGAGAAATTATGTATGGACAGACTGCAAAAAAGTGATTAACCTCTCAGCCTTTAACATGGTGTTTCCCCGCAGTTAACTCTAGTATTCTGGCTAAAGGAAATTTATCACCTATATTCAAATAAAGTAATATTCAAATATAAATATAAATCACATTTATAGGTATATTATTTTTATATAATTTGCAATTTGGGACCATATATATTTCTAATTACTCTTAAGGCAAGAGATAAAGATACAAAAATGTAAAAGGGAAGGTACTCAGTTTAGATCAGACATTTTTCTAGTAAACAAAAAGATCATACCATGTAAAATCCTTTTTTTAAATAAGGCAAAAAAAGTAACTCATTAATCATGGGATTCAAAGAAAAAATATATAAAATAAATGGTTCTTCTAACATTCAAGGTATTTTTATTTGCTGACACTATACATTGCTTATAGGACTGTTTAATAACACTTTAAACTGTTGGACTTGGGTTATGAACCAATTCTGCCATTTATATGACTTATAGACAAATCATATACACCATACATGTATGTATAATCAGTATAAAATGAAAAAAAAAGTCTGAAAGCAATTTGAAAATTGTGAAGGCTGGCTACATATTAATCAATATAATTAATACCCATTATCTATCAAGGTGGTAGGAGCTTGATTACTCTCTTCAAGAATAATTTTTGCAATCAGTCACATCTGACTTGGACATAGTAGTCCAGATATGACTCTTTTTGTTGGATCAACTAGGAAGAGGTGAGAATTAGTTGGGTCATGTGGAGTAGGTATTTCCATCATGAGTATGCTTAAATGAATTTCTTAAATTGGAACTTTAAAAACAAGAGATTAAACAAAAATTGAAACCATCATGATAAATACACCACGTGATAAAGCAAATGTTGATATAATGCAATTGGCATGTGCTTTTGTTTCCTGAAGACTGGGCTTAATATAGGTCTTATGTTCTGTATGGTGGCCTGGAGGGGATATAGAGAAAAGGGTGAGGAGAGGCAAATAAACATTAAAGAAATATCTCTTGGGAAATGAGAAAACAAAAGGAGGGAGACTATGTCCTCAGTTTCCCCAGGCCCAGTCTGCAGAGATGGGCCCACTGAACAAGCACTGACTGGGGAATCATTCTTACTGTCCCAGTAGTATCAGCCCATGATAGAACCTAGAACTATCCCTGTGCCTAGTATGAATTTGGATGCAGCATTCAAACCCATGCAATTGTTGGCATGTTAGCTACATAGCTTTGCCCTGGCTATCTCAAAACCTGTAATAATAGGACACTCTCCTCTCATTTTACAGAATTGAATTATTTGCCTATATTAACAAAATTTTATTCCTGGGAATTGGATAGGAATTGCATTAAAACTGTAAATTTGTGAACAATTTATACTTTATTATACTGAGTCGTCCAAACTATGAACATGGTCTGTCTCTCAATTACTGAGGTTGTCTTGGATTTTTTTTTTTTTTTTTTGTATTTTGTAGTTTTCAACATACAGATTCTGCACATGTTTGTTTTTTTGTTTTTTTGTTTGATTTATACCTAGGTATTTCCATTTTTGGAGACATTGTATTTTTTTATATTTTGGTATAATTTTACATTGTTAGGATATAGAAATAAGATTGTTTTTGCATGTTGACCTTGTATTCTGCAACCTAATTGTACTTTATCCCATAAAGTTTGATATTTTGTGCTTTATCCAATTATATTACTTCTAATTCTCCTGTGATTTCTTCTTTGACCTTTGAGTTATTTGAAATGTGGTCTGTAATTTCAAAATATTTGGACATATTTCAGATATTTTTCTGTTATTGATTTCCTTCTAATTCAGTTTTATACAGGAAACATGCTTTGTATGGTTTAAATCATTGAAAATTTATTGATCCTGTCTTATGGCTCAACATGCAGTCTATCTTGGTGATGCTTCATGTATACTTAAAAAGAATGTGTATTCTGCTGTTTTGGGGTAGAATGTCTATAAATCTCAGGAAAATTTTCTTGTCAGTGTTGTTCAAGCTTTCTATACCTTTACTGATTTAATGTGTATTTGTTTTATCAAGTACTCATAGCAATTATTTGTATGGATGACTTTATATTGTATAAAAGGGTTTGAACACCCCTTTGAAACAGCTTAGGAACTTATCCCACTAAATATATATTTGTTTCTTACAGTACAATCATCTCAACTCCCTAGGTTTATGATCCCTTCCTTCTCCCATGTCAGTCAGTTACTTCTTGGCAGTGTGACATATATGTATTTAAGATAGAACATTTCCCCTCACCCTGGAAAGTTTTTAATAATCTTCTCAAATTAGTTATAGTTCTTCTGTTATGGCATTTAGCACAATATTTCTTGATTACATACTGTTGTTAACACCATTTATTATAATTTAAAGACTTTGTGGTTAAAGAACGTGCAAATCTTTTTTAAAACATGTACAGAACTCAATATTATCCCTCTTCACAGTGTCAAATATATGCTTAACTGAGACATTAAATATAGGCCAAGTAGGAAAAACCAGAATTGTCCAGAATTATGATCCTAGACTCAGGCAAAAGAAGGAGAGCTAAAGGTGGGAATATGAACAGGGGTATGTTAGTCTAGAGTGAGTATTTAGAGAACTCAATCCATAAATATGAGGCACAATTTAACTTGATTTATCAAATATGTTTGTTTTAAGGTTAACTTGATTTTATCAGAATATTAGTCTAAGACTGAAAGCATAGGTAGCATGGACCACTAAACAAGGTACTGGATCCAAAATTCAGCCTGCTTATCTCCTACATGTTTAGCCCCTGAGGTCCCAATATCTATCCAATTCGTTTGAGGATGAGGTAGGAAGACAGTGAATGTGGCAGAGAGGTTTCAGAGTTCAGAGCTAGGTGAAAAGGAGTCTGAATATCAAGCTGCAATGCCTAGCATATGGTAGCAGTTTAGATTACACTGAATGAATGATGAATGAATATAATGAATGACCAATTAAGGCTATCATGACCTTGAACAGATGAAATTTAGGTGTTCTATTTCCTCCCACTGGGATTCCCATACAAAATAAGTATGCTCAGATCTCAGAATCAATTTAAAAAAAATACTTTATAAAGTTTAGTTTTATTCCTCTTTTATCATAAAGTAAACTTAAAAAATTTTGGTACTTTCTTAGATTTTTTTTGTGATACCTAGGGGCAGAAAAAATGACTAGAAAGTATCTTTATTTAACTGGCAATATTAAAGAAAACAAATGCTTAACTATGTTTTATTAAACTGCTATAGTTATATACATAGTCTAAATTATTTTTCCCCAATTTCTCAAGTTGTAATATGGCACAGTTTAAAACCTGTTGTATCGCCTAGGAAATATGAAATTTTGAGCATTTCTTAAATTTAAGGATAATATGAAAATAGATGTTTAGGGAAATTTTTTTCCCAAACAGTGTGACATGTCTCTCACATAGATATTTCTGTCTTTTAAGTATTCTAACAAATGATTTTGTTTCTTTTGTAACCACTCTAGTATTTCATAGGTTTGAAGTTAAGGCACTTTATAAGGTTTTGATTTAATCATTTACCTAACATATATCATACATTTTCCCATGGATTTCAGTGTACCTCTAAGCTAAGGTATAAACACATTATAAGATATAGTCTTTTTAAATCATTATATTTAAATGTATGTCAAATAGGGAGGAGGAGCTAAGATGGCCAAGTACTAGGAGGACCCCAAGCTTGCCTCATCCCTTGAACAAAGCTAAATAAATATCAAATAATTCTGAATACCCAAGAAATAAAGCTGAGGATGGACAGAACAAACTGCACAACTAGAGGAAAGAAGAAGTCACATCATGGAAGGTAGGAGGTGTGGAGATGTGGTTTGGGGGAGGAACGAATCGCAAGTGCTCTAAAGGGGAAGGAGCCCTGGTTGTAAAGAGTGTTGTGAGAGAGAGAGAGAGAGAGAGAAAGTGCACAGAAGTGCTTTCCTTGTGTACAGGTGATTGCACAAGGAAAACACTTCCCCACAGCCATTGACTGGAAGACAAGAAGGGCTGATTTTCATGAGTTTTGCAACCAGCATGGCTCAAAGACTGGAGTTTTAGAGGTCCATGGCATAACTGGTATAGAGACCCGAGGGCACTGTGGTGCTTCTGTAGAGAAAGCAGGCATGTAGTCCAGGACAGAGGATCACTTGGGACTCCATGGGAAAGATGGGAGAGACAGTTCCCCCTTTTTGGAGCACATGTGAGAAAGGTGGCATTGCCTCCCTGAGACAAAGGAACAGGCTGGTACCATTTCCCTCTCCAACTCTTCAGCAAATAGCATTAGCTGCCTAAGCTACTTAACCAAGCTCTGCTTCCCTATGCTCTGCTGGTACTACTTTTCTCTGGCAAGTGTGCCTAAAAACCAGCACAGCAGGCCTCTCCCCAGAAGACCAGCACAAAGTCCCATACACACCATGTCCACTGACCACAGAGTTATGCAAAGCTTCAATTCTATTGGAAGTAGCATCAGGTCTTTTTTAGCAAGTAGAATAGAGCATACCTAGTTGAAACTCACCACACTCTGGCCAAGGTCCAAATATTCCCACTGCAGGCAAGGAGAAATTCTGCGGAGGAGTGACCTGAGGGATACAGAAGCTAAAACACAGCAGCAGAGTATTTGCAGCATATACCAGAGACACTTCCCAAAGTGCCAGGCCCTGAGCAGTGTATGAACTTTTCTCCATAAAGTCAATTACTCTCAGAGGCAGGAAACATAAGTTTTCCTAACACACAGAAGAAGACAGAGACCTAGAAAAAAGGTGGAGGGTTTCA
Organism: Panthera uncia; assembly: GCF_023721935.1. Classification (NCBI taxonomy): domain Eukaryota; kingdom Metazoa; phylum Chordata; class Mammalia; order Carnivora; family Felidae; genus Panthera; species Panthera uncia. Next base: position 22,975,978 of record NW_026057584.1, read on the forward strand.
TCCCAACAGAAAGAACAAGAAAAGGTCATGGCCAGGGATCTAGCTGAAACATATATAAGTAATATTCCCAGTAAAGAATATAAAGCAACCACCATGAGGATACTTTTGAGAAAAGCATAAAAGATACCAAGGTGTTCCTTACTGCAGAGATAAAAGACCTAAAAACTAATCAGGCCAAAAATGATAAACAATAACTGAGATTTGAAATTGGCTGAATGTAATGACCACAAGGATGGAAGACACAGAAGAATAAGTGATATAGAAGATAAAATTATGGAAAATAGTGAAGTTGCAAAAAAGAGGGAAAACCTTGAATCACAAATGTAGACTTAGGGAACCGAGTAACTCCATAAAGCATAATAACATTAATATTATAGGAATCCCAGAAAAAGAAAAGAGGGAAAAGGGGGTAGAAAGTTTACTCAAGGAAATTATAGCTGAAAATTTCCCCAATCTGGGGAAGGAAACAGACATTCAAATCCAGGACACACAGAGATCTCCCATCAAAATCAACAAAAACAGGATAACACCACAACATATTGTAGTTAAATTTGAAAAATGTAGTGATAAAAAAAAATCCTAAAAGCAGCAAGACAAAAGAAGTCCCTAACTCACAAGGGAAGACCCATAAGCTATTTGCACATCTGTCCACAGAAACTTGGCAGGTCAGAAGGGAGTGGCATGACATATTCAATGTGCTGAATGGGAAAAATATGCAGACAAGAATACTTTATCCAGCAAGGCTGTCATTTGGAATAGAAGGAGAGATAAAGGCTTTCCCAGACAAAAACTAAAGGAGTCCGTGACCATAAACCAGCCCTGCAAGAAATATGAAAGGGGACTCTTTAAGTGGGAACGACCAAAAGTGATGAAGACTAGAAAGGAACACAGAAAGTCTCCACAAACAATAACAAAACAAGTGATAAAATGGCACTAAATTCATATCTATCAAAAATCATTCTGAATATAAATGCACTAAATGCTCCAGTCAAAAGACATAAGGTATCAGAATGGATTAAAAAAAGAAAAAAACAAGTCCCATATATCTTCTGCCTATAAGAGACTCCTTTTAGACCTAATGACACCTGCAGATCAAAAGTGAGGGGATGGTGAAATATTTACCATGCAAATGCACATCAAAAGAAAGCCAGAGTAGCCATATTTCTATCAGACAAACTAGATTTAAAGCCAAATACAGTAAAAAAATAGATGAAGAAGGGCACTATATGATAATAAAAGGTCAATCCAACAAGAACATCTAACAATTATAAATATTTATGCCCCCAACTTGAAAGAACCCAAATATATAAAACAATAACAAACATAAAGGAAATCATTGATAATAATACAATAATAGTAGGGGACTTTAACACCCCACTTACAACAATGAACAGATCATCTAAGCAAAAAATCAACAAGGAAATAATGGCTTTGAATGACACCTGGACCAGATGGACTTAACAGATATATTCAGAATATTTGAACCTAAAACAGCAGAATACACATTCTTTTCAAGTGCACATGGGGTATTCTCTAGAATAGGTCACAAACTAGGTCATAAATCAGGCCTCAACAAGTACAAAAAGACTGACATATTTTGCATATTTTCCAATCACAACGCTATGAAAATTTAACATCAACTACAAGAAAAGATTTGGAAAGTTCACAAATATATGGAGGCTAAAGAACATCCTACTAAAGAATGAATGGATAAGCCAGGAAATTAAAGAAGAAATAAAAAATATATGGAATAAATTGGAAATGAAAACACGATAATACAAAACCTTTGAGATGCAGCAAAAGCAACCAGTCATAAGAATGAAGTATACAGCAATACAGGCCTACATCAAGAGGCAAGAAAAATCTCAAATACCTCACACCTAAAGGAGCTAAAAAAAAGAAAAACTAATGAAGATGAAAGCCAGTTGAAGGGGAAAAAAAAAAGATTAGAGCAGAAGTAAATAATATAGAAACCACACACACAACAACAATAGAAGAGACCAATGAATTCAGGAGCTGATTCTTTGAAAGAATTAATGAAATTGATAAACCTCTGGCCAGACTTATCAAAAAGAAAATAGAAAGGACCCAAATAGATAAAATCAGAGATGAGTGAGGAGAAATGACAACCAACCCCACAGAAATGCAAATTAAAAAAAGAGAATATTAGGAAAAATTACATGCCAACAAATTAGGGTACCTGGAAGAAAGGAATAAGTTCCTAGAAATGTAAACTACCAAAACAGAAACAGGAAGAAGTAGAAAACATAGACTGATAACCAGCAAAGAAACTGAATCACTAATCAAAAATCTCCCAACGAACAAAAGTTCAGGACTAGATGGCTTCCCAGGGGAATTCTACCAAACATTTAAAGGACAGTTACTACCTATGCTTACAAAACTATTAGAAAAAAATAGAAATGGAAGGAAAACTTCCAAACACATTATATGAGCCGAGCATTACCCTGATTTCAAAAACAAAGACTCCACTAAAAAAAGAGAACTATAGGCCAATATCCCAGATGAACATGGATGCAAAAATGTTCAAGAAAATATTAGCAAATTGAATCCAATAGTAGATTAAAAGAATCATACATCACAATCAAGTGGGATTTATTCCTGGGCCACAAGGGTGGTTCAATATTCACAAATAAATCAATGTGTTACACCACATTAATAAAAGAAGGGATAAGAACCATATGCACTCTCAATAGATGCAGAAAAAGCATTTGAAAAAGTAACTGCATACATTTTTGATAAAAACTCTCAACAAAGTAGGATTAGAGGGAATACACCTCAATACCATAAAGGCCATATGTGAAAGACCTACAGCTTGTATCATCCTCAAGGAAGGAAAACTGAGAGCTTTTCCTCTATGGTCAGTAAGAAGACAAAGATATTAACTCTCATCCCTACCATTTACCTTAACAATCAGAAAACAAAAAGAAACAAAAAGCATCCAATCAGCAAGGAAGAAATCAAGCTTTCACTATTTGCAGATGACATGATACTGTATATAGAACATTCAAAAGACTCCACCAAAAAATTGTTAGAACTGATACATGAATTCATTAAAGTCATAGGATACAAAATCAACGTACAGAAATCTGTTTCATTTCTATACACCAATGAATAAGCAGCAGAAATAGAAATCAAGGAATCCATCCCATTTACAATTGCAACAAAAACTGTAAGATATCTAGGAATAATCTTAAGCAAATATTGTTAAAATGCCTGTACTACCCAAAGCAATCTACACATTTAATGCAATCCCTATCAAAATACCAACAGCATTTTTCACAGAAGTAAAACAAACTATCCTAAAATTTGTATGGAGCCACAAAAGACCTCAAATAGCCAATGCAAGCTTGAAAAAGAAAACCAAAGCTGGAGGCATCACAATTCTGAACTTCAAGTTATATTACAAAGCTGTAGTCATCAAGAAAGTATGGTACTGGCACAAAAACAGACACATAGATCTATGGAACAAAACAGAAAACCCATAAATGGAGCCACAACTATATGATCAATTAATGTTCAACAAATTGGAAAAGAATATCCAATGGGAAAAAGACAGTCTCTTCAACAAATAGTGTGGGAAAACTGCAACATGTATAAGAATGAAACTGGACCACTTTCTTACACCACACACAAAAACTAAATTCAAAATGGATGAAAGATCTAAATGTGAGACAGGAATCCATCAAAATCCTAGAGGAGAACACAGGCTGTAACCTCTTTGACTTCAGCTGTAGCAACTTCTTACTAGATACATCTCTTGAGGCAAAGGAAACAAAAACAAAAATGAACTATTGCAACCTCATCAAGATAAAAAGCTTCTGCACAGTGAAGGAAACAAGCAACAAAACTAAAAGGCAACTTATGGTATGGGAGAAGATATTTACAAATATCATGTCTAACAAAAAGTTCTAGTATCCAAAATATATAAGGACCTTATAAAAACTCAACAGCCCAAAACCACATAACCCAGAAATGGACAGAAAGGAAAAAATGGGCAGAAGACAGGAACAGGCATTTTTCCAAAGGAGACATCCAGAGGGCTAACAGACACCTAAAAAGATACTCAACATCACTCATCATCAGGGAAATACAAATCAAAACCATGATGAGATTATCATCTCACACCTGTCAGAATGGCTAAAATTGATTACATAGGACACAACAAATGTTGGCAAGGATGTGGGAAAGAGGAATTGCATTGCTGGTGGGAGTGTAAACTGGGGCAGCCACTCAGGAAAAGGATATGCAGGTGCCTTAAAAAAATACCCTATGACCCAGCAATTGCGCTACTAGCTATTTACCCACGGGATACGAAAATGCTGATTTGAAGGGGCACATGCACCCCAATGTTTATAGCACTGTTATCAACAATAGCCAAATTATGAAAAAAGCCGAAGTGCCCATCAACTGATGAATAAAGAAAACGTGGTGGTGGTGGTGGTGTGTGTGTGTGTGTATATAATGTCATATAACTCAGACACCAAAATGGATGAAATCTTGCCATTTGCAATGACATGGATGGACCTACAATATATTACGCTAAGTGACATAAGTCAGTCAGAGGAAGACAACTACCATATGATTTCATTCATATGGGGAATTTAAGAAACAAAACAAATGATGATAGGGGTAAAAAAGAGAGACAGAGGCAAACCATAAAATAGACTCTTAACTATAGATAAAGTGAGAGTTGCTGGAGGGAGGTGGGTGGGGAGATGGGTTAAATGGGTGATTGGTGTTAAGGAGGGCACGTGGGATGAGCACTGGGTGTTATATGTAAATGATGAATCACTAAATCCTATAACTGAAATTAATATTACTCTGTATGTCAACTAACTGGAATTTAAATAAAAACTTGAAATTAAAAAAATAAAAAATAAAAGAATAAAAAAAATAATAAAAAGAAATAATGAGGACAAGATGACACTGTTTGGCAACAGCTCCTGAAAAATAACCCTAGGATGTGGAAATGTAACTAGCCCATATATTTCTTACATATGTTCATCAATGCTACAGAATCAACAGAAAATTATATGCTTATTTTTGGCAACTTCAATCTAAAGCAGTTCTGTGATATTTCAAGAAAGATATGTAACAACTGCATGGTTGGGGGAGAGGGAAGGGTGAAAAGCTTATCTTTTACTTTTACCATTTTATTTCTTTTGAATTCTTTAATGTGTGTATATATTATTATTCAAAAAAAAATTTAAACAAAATGGTATATTAAATATATTTCTGTTGACAAATACATAACATAGAATTGAATAGTTTATTATTGAGTAAATTAGTATAAAACATGTTAGAGAAAAAATAGAACAATATAGTTCAGCTAGTACATCATTCTTTTGCATATTTCTGCTCCAGGGCTCATATTTGCTTATCTTGGAATGAATGCTTCCCTAGGTCCTGGGCAATCCCATATTCTACTCAACCTTAAAGGTTAAACTCTATCCTACCTTCTTTGTTATGTTTTTCCCTATCACCTCAGAAAAAGTAATAACCCTTTCTCTATATTCCCACAGGACTAGAGAGTCTCATTGTTTTCTCATAGCACTTACTACTTCTTGCCTTGTATTAATCTTTATAGTTTACTGACATATTGTGTACACATTTCTCTTAGTGCAGGAAGACAACTCCTTTTCTTCATTTCTCTTTACAGAAAAAGAAGTTACTAATTTGATTTATCAGCATACAAGACATTAAAAGCAGCAGATTCAATATCATCTAGGCCAACACATGTTGGAGGGTCATAGCCATGTATAGCTCAACTGTTTCCCTAAGTCCTGAGCATGATAATATGAAGATATGGACTGCCCTCAGCAGCCTCTACCATTTCCCTATCTGGCTCTCTTTTTCTTTCACATGTTAAAATTGATTACCAGAATGATTTTCTATTAATGAGAGTAACTTTCTGGTACCCTCTCCCTTTATTTCCTCTCTCTTTGCTCACACACCCTAAAGGGTTGGTTATTGTTCCAGTTTGCATCCATCAGAACTTTGCATCATCCCAACTCCTGGATTCTGTCTACATGATTTGGTGCTTTTGTGCATAACTCCACAGGGGAGCTATTTAATTTGGAGAAAGTGATTCACAATACAAAATTCAGGTTTACATAAATCTTCTAACAAAATAAATAATATACATTGTTATCAAAGCCTACTAACACTACAAAAAGCTGGGTTTATCCTTGCAAATAGGTAATCTTTGGATACAAGGATGGTTTTATAAACTACTTCAATTTTATTTTTATAAGATGATTTAATAATTTAGGTAATTATTTTCAGTAGCATCAAAAACATACTTAGAACTTACACTACTTAGTATCACAGGTTTTAATAAATCAAAGATTTTTTCAAAAATTTTCAGACACAGATTTAATTACAGAGACAGTGGACTTCAAAGCCCATTGTGTTAAACAGAAAAATACAAAACAATAACTGGTTAACATGGGTGTGAAGAACTCACTTCTTCATTTATTCATTCAATAAATGCTTTTTGAAGATCGCCAATTTTCTATACAATATTCTAAGCAGTGGGACATTCATAAACTTTTCCTTTCTTAAAACTTTCATTTGTGTGTTTATATGAATGAGATAATAAGGAAATAAATATTTAAGATATCTTTTTTTAAGTTTATTTATTTATTTTGAGAGAAAGAGCTCGAGCAGAGGAGGGACAGAGGGAGAGACAGAGAATCCCAAGCAGATTCTGCACTGTCAGCAGAGCCCAATGTGGGTATATATGGGCACATATACATGCATGCATATACACAAATACTGCCAGGCATTTTATTCCCATGAATCATAAATGAAGTACAGTCTTGTATGCAATGCCAATTTGAAACATATTAGGAAGAGCCTCAGTAATAAGTTCTGTAATCAGAAATTAGATTTCTTAGTCAGTTGATGATATTCATGTAATTGGATTTGATAGAATAACACATCAATTATTTCAATCATATTCATTCATGCATATAATGGTATAAGTAGTATTCACTTTTCCATTGGGAATTCCAGCTAGAAGATGGAGAGAGTGTTGAATGAGTCACACCATCTCCCAGTCCTGAGGTTGGTCTCAGTTTCATTTATTCCTTCATTATATCTTCTATTTTGATGTATGCAATATGGGGAGTTTATGATAAGTTTATGTTTGTTCCAATGTCATTACAATGATATTACTATGATGCCCTATGCTTAGGAATCTAAGGTAGTGTCTTTATTATTTTCTATTCTACATCATGTTTTAAACCCTGGAGAATAAAAACTAAGAATTTATCAATAAACGAAGTACAATAGTAGCAAAATGTGGCAAAAGTGGTACTTAAAACTGTAATGAGTTATTATTACTATTTCTGTGATTACTATTGTTATTATTATTTATCATTATAAAACAAACTACCTCAAACTTTTAGTGAAGACTGAACCGGCCCATTCTAAACTTGTTACCTGATCTTCAAGGCAAAATATCGAACTTTCAAATGATCTTTAAAATGATTGATATATTTATTATTTCCAACTAATTTACCAGCCCTAAATCTGCAAAACAGGATACCAGAGTTCTTTCTTTTAAATCATAGAAAAAGTTATAGGGTTAAGCCTTTATTAAAAATTAATTTCTTAAGTTCAAAATTTTCAATAGCACCAGCTAATACTTATTATACATTCTATGTGGCATTGTCTATAAAAACTTAGCACTTATAGAAGACAATGTGATTTAAAATGAATGCTCAAGATTTTAAGTTTTGTTAGCAGTTGTATTTTGAACTGTAAGAATTTCAGATGACTATTTAAAAGTATAGTAACAATGAAAATTCTTAAAATATTTAAGTGTTAGATATATTTTTAAAATATATTTTTACAACTTTTCTATGACTTGCCTTTTCATAGAAAAAAATATTGCTTTCAATGAACAAAGTAACAACAAAGAATTTGTGATATTTTAAAACTCCACAAAAACTGTCATATTTTGTCTAACCATTTTGTGCTTTCATGTTGTCAAGTGTTTGAGTCAAATACTTTGTTACCTGGTAATCTCAAATGGACCACTGGATGCACATACATTCCCTGTCTTCTGTTCCTCTGTCTGCCTCTGTCTCTGTCTCTCTCTTTCACACACACACACACACACACACACACACACACACACACATACACACTAGATACCTTGGGGAAAGGTTTTGTGTGTTCTTATTTACATAATGGAAGATATATATTTTTTCAAATAGTGATTGTTATAATTCATTCTCAGAGCTAAAAAGTGCTTCAAAACTTTGTTATAAATGAGTGTAAAATACTAAAGCATCTTCCGACTTGGTTTCAATTCCTAAGAAAATAATATCATGATATCTTGACTCATTAGTAAGAATGATAAAATGGAGAATGTAATTAAGATAACTGAACAATTGACTTCTCAGAGTTATTTTGACAGAAGGAATTAGAAAGATAACTTTGCAGGATTTTTAATTGCAATAAAAATGATTGCAGAAAAATGAATCAAACATGGATACATGGTGGCCTTTATTTGTTAAATTATTTTTTAAAAGTAATTCTTTCTTTTGCTGACTTCAAAAGATAGGCTGATAAACTTAAGTTGGTAAAAACTAAATACTAGCTAGAGCTCTAAAGACATTATAGTAATGTCAATTTGTATTTTACTAAGAATGTTTCTTATACTTTGACTATAGCATATTATTTACTAAAGTGAATATATTTAACAGTTTTGTTTATGCCTCTATTGTAAACTTCATATTTTCCTTAAAAAAGTAAAAATGTACAGCAGTTTTGAAATGTAATAAAATCATAAAATCAAATATGACTCCAAGAAAATTAATTTTTGTTAATTAGTTTACTTTTAAAATGTAAAATAACCCTTTGATTATTGAAAGCATGTGCATATGTATGTCTAGAAGGGAAATGTTGAGAACTGCTTAATTCAGACTACTACTATCAATGGCCTTGTATAATTATTATCTATAATGGAGTTGCTGTAGCTTTTATATTAACATAAAATCAATCTGTCCCTCTAATAAGGAGCTACTTAAGCAAAACATATCCACATCTACCTTTAGGTAGTGTTATTTTAATTATTTTGATTTTACTTCATTATTATCAGTTTTACACAAGTGAAATTTGTTAATTTTTCTTTAAAGAGCAACATTTTTTAAATTGCCATTTGTATTTAAAAAATAACGGCAATGATGTAACTCTATATATTGTGAGCAACTTGCTTATTTGGAACACAAATATATGGAAAACTCACTGTCTAGACTAATATTAAGAAAAATAACATAAATAAACCAAGTCTCTTTGGAAGTAATAATATTCCAAAATCCAAGCACTACATTTTCTCCTCATATAGAGTGCTAAGGATTGGGTGAATCATGTCCTCCCACAATTATTTTGAAGCCCTAACTTTCAACATGACAATTTAGCGTAAGTGCATAATAAAGGCTAAGTGAGGTCATGAGGGTAGGGCTATGACCTGATAGGATTAGTTTTCTTATAAGAGACACTAGAGACCTTTCTTCCTCTCTCCACGTGTGAATATAGAGAGAATATATCCATCTGAAAGCTAGGAAGAGAGCTCTCCTAAGGAATCCAATCACTTGGAACCTGGATCTTGGACTTCCCACCTTCAGAAGTGTGAGAAATAAATTTCTGTCCTTTAAGCCACCCAGTCTATGGTATTTTGTTATGGCAGCCTGAACTAACTAATATGGGAAAATCCACACGTTTCACTTGGAATGTAGTACTTACTTTCCATGTTATTCTAACAAATCTATCTGTATAGTATACACATCTATAGCAAATAAAAACAGTAATTTGGAAAAGCAGAGAGAGAATTTGTCAGTCCAGAACATTTATAGTAGTGAGATATGGCAGAGGGTAAACTGAAGTCTAGAGGATAAAGGAAACTATAAAACATAATCATGATGATTTCACAAGCTCAGCAATATTGAAATATTGTGTGTACTGGAAAACAGTACTGCAGAAGGTAGTAGACCTCCAGGGCATCCTATTTTATTGCAGGAGAAAAGCCATGAGGTTTTATATCATAAGACTGGGGTTGTCTCAGTTGTCTTAATAGTAGTATCTTGGATTGGATTCTACTAATTAGATTAGATTAGATTAGATGATTAGATTAGATTAGATTCGGAGACTTTCCAACATTGTCAAATATAATCCCTTACAAAAAAATAAAAGAGGTACATGACCATTGGGTGCCAGAGGGCATACTATGGTAGCCAACTGCTAAGGGGCCCCCAGGGATCTACTGGTGTTCCCCTCCCACACTATACCAGAGTCAGTGATTGTGACTAACAGAATATATCAGAAGTGGTAGTATGTCACTTCTGAAATTAGTTTATAAAAAATACTTTATAAAAAAGTATGATGTGGTCATCTTTAATTCTCTAGTTCCCTGTTTCATTTTCTCCTTCTTTGTTAGACATTCCAATTTTTCAAATGTGCTAATAGGTTAATTTTGTTTTCTCCTCTAGATTATTGAATATATTACTTATTTTTGTTTTTTATATGTTTACTTATATTCTATCTTAATTATAAAAGCCTGTAAGTTATGTCCTTGAGAATTGTTTTCTTATAATCATTTGCAGTTTGGTATGTAATATTGCCACTTACCTTCATTAATCAAAAATTCTATAATTAAATTTTTAAATTCTCTTAGGTCTATTTTAGGAGTATTGAATTAAATGGTATGTAATTAAATATTTTAGTTAAAATTTTGTTAATTTCTTGTTTTGTGTCAGCATCCTGAGAATGTAACATGCATATTCCCATTGTTTAAAATTTTTGATACTACTTTTTTGCCTTTGCACATTACCACTTTATCACACAACTGTTCTGTAAGTATTTGAAAATGACATATACAATTTGTTTTTCTGGTAGAAAGTTTGATATCTCTATCTTGCTATTATGTATCATATTTAAAGTCTGAATTTTTACTTATATTTTGATCTGTTGAGGACTTAGAAAGTAGAACATTATTATATGAACATCATTATTATGATGATAGAGGTTTTCTCAATGTCTCTTTGTAATAATGTTGCTGTTTTGTTTTAATGATATCTTACTCTGGCATCTGATGCTTGTTGGCTGAGATAATGCTATGTAACAATTAAGGTCAAAGTTTCTAGTCTGAATAGATTCAAATCCTACCTCTATAAATTGCTGGCTACACAGCAAGGAAGTTCCTTAATTCATCTATCTCAGGTTCCTCATTCATAAAATGGGTATGATGATCCCTAACAGATAGATACTATGAAAAGTTACCTGAGCAGCTACGAATAAGTATTTAAAATAATGCCTGGCATATAGAAAGCACTCAGTAAGCACTGGCTATTAGTGAAAATGATCTACATTGTGAATTTTAAATGGCATCTACATAGGTATCTTTCTCATATTATTTACAATGGTTCCTGAAATGTACTTTGTTATTGATATTTTAACATAATCTGTTTTTAAGTTGCATTTGCCTAATATTTTGAAACCTAGGTGTCATAATGTTTAGGTGGATTTTGAACTAAGCAAATTTAGTTTTTTATTGACATAAACTGAGAGTCCTTGGATTTTAAGGTTTAGCATGATCACATATATGGTAATAGCTAATGCAATTTTGTCAATTTGTTTCATGCTTCCACTTTTCTTACTAAAAGACTTTTTTTTTTCCTTTATTATATTGATTTTTGTTTTGTGTCTTTTTTTCTGTAACAAGAGGTTATAAATGATACTTTTCTTTAACTAGTGGTCAAGAATAAAACAGTATCCATTGATTTCTATGTATGGAGTGAGATAAATTTATTATGCTTTACATCTCTTTCTCCAAAGCCCTCAAACTCTTCCATATTGTTATAGAAATAATCTTAGACATTTGACCCACATTATAATTTCAATCTCTTATTATTCTCTTTTAGAGCATTTAATATTTTCTTGGAATTTAATACCCATGTTAATAATACATATGAACTTAGCTATTTTCTTCTTTTGTTTATGTCATTCTCTGTTTCATTCACATGTTTGTTGATTTCTTTTTTATGTCTTTTTTAAAGTTTTTATTTAAATTCCAGTTAGTTAACATGCAGTGTAATATTAGTTCCAGGTGTACAACATAGTGATTTAACACTTCCATACAACAGCGAGGGCTCATAACTAGTGCACTCCTTAATCCTCATCACCTATTTAAACTCTGTCCCTACCCACCTCCCTTGGGGTGACCATCAGTTTGTTCTCTATAGTTGAGTATGTTTCTTGGTTTGCCTCTCTCTCTCTTTTTTTTAATGGCTACTTATTTATTTTGAGAGAGAGAGAGAGAGTGTGTGAGCAGGGAAGGGACAGAGAGAGAAAGGGAGAGAGAGAATCCCAAGTAGGCTCCATGCTCAGCACAGAGTCCATTGCAGGACTCTGTCTCATGACTGTGAGATCAGGACCTGAGAGGATATCGAGAATCAGATGCTTAACTGAGCACCCAGGCACCCCACCTCTCTCTCTCTCTCTTTTTCCCTTCACTAATGTGTTTTGTTTCTGTGTGTGAGTGAAAGGATATGGTATTTGTCTTTCTCTGACTTATTTCACTTAGCACAATACTCTCTAGCTCCAACTATGTGGTTGTAAATGGCAAGATTTCATTCTTTTTTTATGGTTGAGTAATATTCCAGTGTGTGTATGTGTGTATCACATCTTTATCACAGTATACAAAGTAAAGTAAAGTCACAGGATACAACATCAATGTACATAAATCTGTTCCATTTCTATACACCAATAATGAAGTGGCAGAAAGAGAAATGAAGGAACCCATCCCATTTACAACTGCACCACAAGTTGCAATAAGATACCTAGGAATAAACTCAAACCAAAGAGATGAAAGATCTTTACTCTGAAAAATTTTTATAAAACACTGATGAAAGAAATTGAAGGTGACACAAAGAAAGGGAAATACATTCCATGCTTCATGGATTGGAAGAACAAATATTGTTAAAATATCTGTACTACCCAAAGCAATCTACACACTTAATGCAATCCCTATCAAAAGACCAACAGCACTTTTCAAAGAAGTAGAACAAACAATCCTAAAATTTGAATGGAACCACAAAAGACCCAAAATAGTCAATGCAACCTTGAAAAAGAAAAGCAAAGCTGGAGGCATCACAATTATGGACTTCAAGTTATATTACAAAGCTGTAGTCGCCAAGATAGTATATTACTGACATAAAAATAGACACATAGATCAATAGAACAGAATAGGAAACCCAGAATCATTTCTGGACCTAAGCTATATGGTGAATTCAGGTTCAACAAACCAGGAAAGAATATCCAGTGGGAAAAAGATAGTCTCTTCAATAAATGGGGTTGGGAAAACTAGACAGCAACATGCAGAAGAATGAAACTGGACCACTTTCTTACACCATACACCAAAACAAGTTCAAATGGATAAAAGACCTAAATGTGAGATGTGTTTATTCACCTCTTAATTTTAATTAATTAGATAGAGCATTTTTAGAAATGTTTTCAGTAAGAAACATATGGTCAGCACCATATTGTGTATGGATTTCTTGAGTCCCAAGCTCTTTTGTTTTTGTTGTAGGTATACACAGATGGACGTAAATATCTATGCATTTAATGTTTAACAATTTCTCTATGTTGTTCCTCATTCACTCTGATTTTAGGTGAGCTATATTTTATAAAACTCCTCAATGTTTCTAGCACTTGGATGATCTGTTCTCCTAGTGTTTTGTTTTGTTTTTTTTTTTTTTGTGGGAATACAGATTTTTTTCTTTCCCTTTGCCACTGTAATGACAAATTTTAAGCAGAGAGTAAAATCCACAGGCCTGATCAATATCTTGGACAAGTAACTTACATGTGATATGTGAAGTTCCACTAGATAAGGTCCTGATATATTGTTTTTACACACTGATACATGTTATCTCTGGTCAGGTTTAAATGTTATTCTATAGAGGGTATTTCAGCTATGTTAACTGTTGGTGATGAACAGCAGCAGAGATGCATCCTACCAGTTTTGAATGGCTTCTTAGAATGGAGAACCTAGTGTCACTATATACTACTCGGAAATTATTTTTCCTTTCAGTCTGTTCAGAGACAGATTAATCCATTTTAGTCTTCATTAGGTATTGCAAGAAACTGTTGAAGATGGGAAGCAGCCACAAAATACAGGCCAAAAAAACCGTGGTCACTGAAGAGATACTTAGCATTTTTGTTGTAGTTGTTCTATGTTGTTTATCACTGTGAAGGACTGAAACAGCTATTTGGAGAGTAGCTTGTATTAATTAAGATTTAAGGATCAAACACAGAAAATTATTTTCACTACAACTATGAGAAATGTTTTAGTAAAATGGTTGCTGAATACTTGCCTGTCAAAACAATATTTATTCAGTACCCAATAAAGGTAAAATATGGTAGGGCATTAAAAAGAAATTAGAAATAATGCCACAAGTAAAGCACATTGTTAACAGACATATATCTATGTAATAGAATTATTATTTTGGAATTTTAAAAATTTTGTTAATGTTTATTTTTGAGAGAGAGAGAAATTGGCAGAGAGACAAGGAGACACAGAATCTGAAGCAGGCTCTTGGCCTTGCATTGTCAGCACAGAGCCCAACAAGGGGCTTGAACTCATGAACTGTGAGATCAACACCTGAGCCAAAGTCGGATGCTTAACCAACTGAGCCACACAGACACTCCTGATTTTGGAATTTTTTAAAATAGAAAATATTAGCCATTTCTAAATGCAGAGCCAAAATACTACCATTAGAAGGTACTGAATTAATCTACACATTTCAGTGTTGACTTTTAAAGTCAGTGGAACAACTCAGGTATCACCTCACACCAGTCAGTGGCCAAAATGAACAAATCAGGAGACTATAGATGCTGGAGAGGATGTGGAGAAACGGGAACCCTCAGCACTGTTGGTGGGATTGCAAATTGGTGCAGCCACTCTGGAAAACAGTGTGGAGGTTCCTCAAAAAATTAAAAATAGACCTACCCTATGACCCAGCAATAGCACTGCTAGGAATTTACCCAAGGGATACAGGAGTACTGATGCATAGGGGCACTTGTACCCCAATGTTTATAGCAGCACTCTCAACAATAGCCAAATTATGGAAAGAGCCTAAATGTCCATCAACTGATGAATGGATAAAGAAATTGTGGTTTATATACACAATGGAGTACTACGTGGCAATGAGAAAGAATGAAATATGGCCCTTTGTAGCAACGTGGATGGAACTGGAGAGTGTGATGTTAAGTGAAATAAGCCATACAGAGAAAGACAGATACCATATGTTTTCACTCTTATGTGGATCCTGAGAAACTTAACAGAAACCCATGGGGGAGGGGAAGGAAAAAAAAAAGACGTTAGAGTGGGAGAGAGCCAAAGCATAAGAGACTCTTAAAAACTGAGAACAAACTGAGGGTTGATGGGGGGTGGGAGGGAGGGGAGGGTGGGTGATGGTTATTGAGGAGAGCACCTTTTGGGATGAGCACTGGGTGTTGTATGGAAACCAATTTGACAATAAATTTCATATATTGAAAAATAAGTAAATAAATAAAATAAAGTCAGTGGAACAGATGCTTACTTACTACAAGAAAAATAGGGTAAAATATGCCTGCTTAGTGTTATGAAAAATCTTTATTCATTAAGACAATTTTTTTATTGCAAAATATAATCTTATGTATTGTATTGTGTTAGATGTCATATACAAAAATTGTGTGATAGATAACTAATAAATACTAGAGAATGACCTCATTTGTTTTATATTTTTAAACTATGCTGGAGTTTTAAAGCAATTTATTTGAAAATTTTAAATTAGAAGTAGTTATTAAATATTCATCCATAACATACAAGGATTCAGCTACTAAGAAACATACACTCATCTCAATTCAACCCATACTTTAGTGTTCTCAAATCATTCTCAAATCATTGACATATCATTGTCAAACTAAACTTCTGAAGCAATACCTTTAATCATATCACTCCTTTGCTTAAAAACTTTTATTTTCATTGCCTTCTGAATAAAATATAAAATAAATTATCGTCTGCCTCTATTCTCTACCAAAATTCTACAAATAGATTACATACCCATAAAACAGAACTCTTCTCTGTTCTAGTTCTCATTCCTTATGCTTATGCTTCCATTTCCATCTGAACCTTTTCTCCTCATTACCACCTACTATAAAAATCCTACTCAATCCCAATGTCTACCTTAAAAGTTATCATTATTAATCCTTTCTAAACTCCCTTGGTTTAGTGCAGGTCATAAACTACCTTGCATAACAGGAATTTATATGTATGCAATATCAGCCTCTAAATTCCCTGAGGGCCAGTTTTCCACTAGTATATCTCCTACAGTGCTTAGTACAATGTCTTATAATTCATGGATTACTTATTAATTCCAGTGACTGTAGTTAAGTATAAAATTATATAGTACAGTGCTGTGACTTCAACAAAATGGCAAAGCAGGCAGCCCCAAATACCTATCTCATCATGAAAACATTAAACAACAAGGAGAAACTGTCAGATTCAATTTTGTCAGAATTCTAGAAATGTCAAAGGTATAAATCCGCCAAGAGAATGCTGAAAGAGGAAAAGAGTAGGAAAAAGTGGCAGCATTCTTTCTTGCTTGGCTGGCCTGCAGTACTGAAGATGGGGTCCCATGTTCCCAGTATAAGACCCTGGCACAGGGTCTGGAGAGAGCAGAGCTGACCTTATTAACACATTTTTGTGTTTGTCTGCTCTAACCTGTCTCAGGTTCACCTAAAGGATTGACACAATGGATTAATATCCAGGATATATAAAGAACTACTACTCAACAAAAAGACAACAAAATTTTAAAAATGGGAAAAGGTCTTATGTAGACACTTATATAAAGAAGATATACAAATAGTAAGCACATGAAAAGAAACTTAACAT
Source organism: Panthera uncia (assembly GCF_023721935.1). Taxonomy (NCBI): domain Eukaryota; kingdom Metazoa; phylum Chordata; class Mammalia; order Carnivora; family Felidae; genus Panthera; species Panthera uncia. The sequence continues at coordinate 22,992,941 of NW_026057584.1, forward strand.
CATTAGTCTTTAGGAAAATGCAAATCAAAACCACAAGATACTACTTCACACCTACAAGGATAGCTATAATCAAGATACAAGAATATCATATATATTGGAAAGCGTGTGGAGAATTAGGACACTGCACATTGCTGGTGGAAATGTAAAATAGTATAGCTGTTGTGGAAAAGCTTGATGGTTTCTCAAAATGTTAAACATATGAGCACTTTCTTACACCATGTACAAAAATAAACTCAAAATGGATGAAAGACCTAAATGTGAGACAGGAAACCATCAAAATCCTACAGGAGAAAACAGGCAACAACCTCTTTGACCTTGGCTGCAGCAACTTCTTACTTGACATATCTCTGGATGCAAGGGAAACAAAAGCAAAAATGAACTATTGGGACCTCATCAAGATAAAAAGCTTCTGAATAGCAAAGAAAACAAAACTAAAATAAATTAAATTTAATTTATTTATGTCTTATAATTCATGGGTTACTTATTAATTCCAGTGACTGTAGTTACTTAAATTAAAAACTCAGGAAACAACAGATGTTGGTGAGGATACAGAGAAAGGGGAACACTTTTGTACTGTTGGTGGGACTGCAAACTGGTGCAGCCATTCTGGAGAACAGTGTGGAGGCTCCTCAAAAAATTCAAAATAGGGACACCTGGGTGGCTCAGCCAGTTAAATGTCCAACTCTTGATTTTGACTCAGGTCATGATCTCACTGTTTGTGGGACCGAGCCCACTTCAGGCTCTGCACTAACAGCATGGAGCCTACTTGGGATTCTGTCTGTCTTTCTCTCTCTCTCTGCTCCTCCCTGCTTGTGCTATCTTTCAAAATAAATAAACGTAAAAAAATAAAAAACAGAACTACCTTACAACCCAGCAATTGCACCACTGGGTGTTTATCAAAAGGATACAAAAATGCTGATTTGCACCCCAATGTTTATAGTAGCACTTTCAACAACAGCCAAATTATGGAAAGAGCCCAACCTCAAATACCCATCAAATGATGAATGGACAAAGAATCATATGTATATATATGTCATATGTATATGTATGTAATTATATGTATATATATTATATGTGTATATATGTGTGTATGTATATATATGTATACATATAATATATGCACGCTATATATATAGTGTGTGTATACACACACACACACACACACACACACACACATACACACACACAATGGAATATTACTTGGCAATCAAAAAGAATGAAATCTTGCCATTTGCAACAATGTGGATAGAACTAGAGTATATAATGCTAAGTGAAATAAGTCAGTTAGAGAAAGACAAATATATTATTCCACTCATATCTGTAATTTAAAATACACAACAAATGAACATAAAGGAAGGGAAGGAAAAATAAGATAAAAACAGAAGCTTAGGGAAACAAACCCTAGGAGACATTTAAATACAGAAAACAAACTGAGGGCTGCTGGAGGTGAGGTGGTGAAGGATGGGCTAAATGGGTAATGGGCATTAAGGAGGATACTTGCTGGGATGAGCACTGGGTGTTATATGTAAATGATGATAAATCACTGAGTTCTAGTCTTGAAAGCAATACTACACTGTACATTAACTAAACTAACTTGAATTTAAATAGATAAATTTAAAGCAAATTTAAAAAAGTTTAAACATATATATGTGCATCAGTATGTGGGTCCCTGCTTTCAAATCTTTTGGGTCCATATCAAGAAGTAGGATTGCTGGATCATATGGTAATCCCAAATTTTGACTTTCTGAGGTATAATTTCTATTTGAGATCATTAAAAAAAATTTAAATAGATTCCAGGGATAGTTGCACAACATTGTAATTAAAATCAGTGCCGCTGAAAATTGTATGCTTGTAAAGGGTTAATATATCAAATTTTATGTTATATACATTTTACCACAATAATAAACTCTAGTACATTAATTTTATTTCACCTAGTATATGTAGTAGTTCTATAAGTAGGAGATGGCATATATAATTTCTAAGAATTCTTATAGTTCAGTTTAAAATATATAAATATTCCAGAAATCATCAGTTTTTTAAAGGAGTTAACATATATCATTCAATGAGGGTAAAAGAAAGAGTGCTTAATCTCATTAGCTATCTGCAGTGTTTCACTAATAATGCAATAGTTATGATTGTAAAGGTATTTTCACTATACTCTTAGACTATCAACAACTTCATTTTTCTTAAAAATTTCTTAATATCTTTCAAAATGTATTAAAATCATGTTTACAAATAATAAATGAAATAAGCTTAGGATAAAGTGTACTTATCTTAATTGTTAGCTAGCTTACTAGGATCACTATCAGTTGATTACATTTAAATTGAAATAAAAAATGAAATAAGACATATACCAATTTGTTAATACACATTATATTTACAATCACCAAAAACAACCTAATTACTTTCTTGGGTATCAAAACAAGTATGGCATTAATATGATTAGTGTAGCATGGTTAATGAAAATCAGGATGGTTCTGTCACTTTTATGAGTGAAGGGGATAATTATGTAAGCTTAATGGGTAAATATATTCTCTACCTTATATTCGTTCAACATATTTTTAAAGCACTTACTCTACATGACAAACATATGCATGTACATAGTAAGTGAAATGTCTGGGTTCATGTACATACTGGGAAGAAGACATCTACCAATTTTCAAGGAGGCCAAGATGTACATTCTCCTAAAGCATTATGCTTGAAGATCCTATTAGTTAAGAGTTTATCCAGCTATTTTCATCACTAATGTCCTATTATACACCTTCAGAATTATCAGATTGTCACATTTTACTATTGTGTAGTTTTTTTACTGTTAAATGATCGTAATCAGATTGGCTAAAGTGTGCTTTTCTTCCACATTTTACTCACACTCAGTTCATTAAACTATGACCCTTGTGTTCAGGGTTTCAGGTCTTAGAAATTAACTACCTGGCATCCTCTACCGCCACAAGATTTAAGGTAAAAAAAAAAAAAGATGTATAGGGCATGGGACATAATCTGGATGAGGAATCATTACAAAGCTCCAATGGCTCCCCACTCAACCAAGAAAAAGGTCTAAACTCCAAACCCGGCCTCCGTAACTCTTTGCCCTCGGTTCCCATCATGTTTCCTGGTATATCTTACACTGTAGCCAAGGTCAGTTTTGCACCATTCCACATCTATGGATGGTAGTTTTTGCTACCATTCAAAGTTCATGATGTTACCTCTATCTGGAGACCTTTTTCTTCTCTTTTTAAACCCCATCTCAAATTTCACACTTCTGTCAAGTCTCCCATGGTTAGAGAACTGTTTCTCTGCAGGCCTCCTAACAATACTTTGCATGTCTACATATTATCTGACTCTGAATGAACAGGGCTTGTATCTGCCTCCTCCACTAAGATATGAGCACTTCAAGGGAAAGTGAACTCAGCATAAAGATAAGCAGTAAATTTATATGTACTATGTACAAAAGTTAGTGAGAAGTTCTGCAATTTATAAAATACATTTATATTAATTTTCATTTGTTTCTTTTAAGGCAATAGATATGATTCTAATTTCACAAAATAGAGCTAATAGTCTTGGAAATCAAGAAGTAGTCCAATGTCAAAACAGTAACACTGGATGGAGCCAAGATTTAAATTTAAGTCTTTCAACTTTATTTATTTATTTTAAAGTTTATTTATTTATTTTGAGAGAGACAGACACAGCACAAGTGAGGAAGGTGCAGAGAGAGAGGAAGACAGAGAATCCCAAGTAGACTCCTCATTGTTAGCGTAGAGCCCAATGTGGGGCTCGAAATCACAAAACTGTGAGATCACAACCTGCTCTTAACCGACTGAGCCACGCAGGTGCCTCTAAGTCTTTCAATTTTAAATTCATTGTTTTGTATAGTTTAGGTAGAAAAGAGAAATGAGGTAAAAAGCTTTGCTAAATCATTGCCCAAAGGTATAGAATTTGAATTCAGTTCTGATTCTAAACCCAGTAAATTTACTATTCTATTAGTAGGAGCCTAAAACTACAGGTTTAAAAGAAAGTAGTTGATGTTTTGAAATTGTACATAAATCAATTAATTGAGATAGCTTTGTAGGCAGCTTCATATAACATGTTGGACATTTTGAAGTAGACTACCTTTACACACTGAAATACATTAATAATTGGCTATTAAATAATTCAATATTTGATATGCCATAAAAGAAAGCATGACCACTATAAACCCCTGTTACTTAATACTATTGTCCTTCAAGTTCCATAAAATTGGCTTAAATGTAGTATACACAATGATTATGCAAATAGCCTTGGTATATAATGTGCATAAAGCCCATAAAACACTCTTCTCCTACACTGTATATTTAACCTAAAACTAAGATGCTAGCTCTAATAAATACAAAAAAATTATGACAACTTAACTTATAATTATCTTCACTTATTTAGTAATCAGAGCAGAGGTTAGGGTAGAATTTAGACGTTACTCCTTTTCACAAAAGCTTATATTTGTTTTAATTTTACTGTATCTATATATTTTTCTGTATTAAAGAAAACTGCATAAAATTAATATTAGAATCACAAATAAAGAGGGATTTTTTCTCTCTGAATAACTACAGTGGTGTCTGAATATTTTTAAATCTCATAAATTATTTTATCTGTGAGTTTAACACATGTCTCTCTTTTGGTCTATGCTTTGATCTTTTTATTTACCTTGAGATTTGGCTTTGTTGAATTTGAGAGGTTTTACTGGGTAAAATTCAAAGTGATAGAAAAACAATTCCCTAATGGATACCTAAGGGGAAGTAGATTTGTTGATTGCCATGTTTTAGGAGTTAAACCTAAAGAGGGTGCTGATGGGAAATTTTGTCAGAATACAGTTTGATGTGAAATAGTGTGGGGATCTAGTGCAGTTGTTACGTTCTTAGGGTGGAGTGTAAGTTATGGGTAGCTGCATTAAATATGGTGAATAATAGGCTCTAATATAAAAGTCACAAAAATAATGAAGACCACTGGAATTTCTAGGCAGAAAAAGTAGAACCAGATTGAACTAAGTTATTCAAAAGTTGAAACACCCTGAGAACCTCCTGCTGAATCTTGTTAAACTTCTTGCTCAAAAGGTGAGCTCTGACAGAATCTCCCAGAGCTTCAAGCAGCTTGCAGCCAGAAGGAAGCAAAAGGACATTTCTCAGGTGTGAATTCCATCCTCTCTTCATGCTTCCTTTAGTAAACAGAGGAAGAGAGGTAGCCATAGTAGGCCACATACACTACCAATCAAGATGAAATACCAAGACAGAGTTAACAGAGGTAGAGTCAGAAGACTGAGGACAAACGATCAAGCAAACATTCAAGAAGCGCTTAAGGAAATTCATTCAAACACTGTATGGGGTTTAAAACAGGCATTATTATTTTTAATAATGCTTATTTATCTAATTATTCAAGAAATAAATGTATATTGTAGAAGATCTAGAAAATAGGTAAAGGTATGTCAAAGAAAATAAAAATCACTTAATTACCTAGGACAGAAAAAGAATATTGGTAACTTTTTGTTATGTCTTGGTATGTACACTTCATATATAAAAATTCTCTTTCTCTCTCTTACTCCCTCAGCTATGTTTGTAGTAGTATTTATTTTTCAAAAGGCTTTTATAGTGCATAAAGTTTTGCTTCTGTTTTATATGTAATCTATAATTAGGGATATTTTTCTTGTTATGAAACAAGTTAATGTTTAGACCCTGTGATTATTATATAATGCCCTTCTTTATCTCTTGTTACAGCCTTTAATTTAAAGTCTAGTTTGATATAAGTATGGCTACTCCAGCTTTCTTTTGACTTCCAGTGGCATGATAAATAGTTCTCCATTCCCTCACTCTCAATCTGAAGGTGTCCTCAGGTCTAAAATGAGTCTCTTGTAGACAGCAAATAGATGGGTCTTGTTTTTTTTATCCATTCTGATACCCTGTGTCTTTTGGTTGGTGGATTTAGTCCATTTACATTCAGTGTTATTATTGAAAGATATGGGTTTAGAATCATTGTGATGTCCGTAGGTTTCATGCTTGTAGTGATGTGTCTGGTACTTTGTCTCACAGGATCCCCCTTAGGATCTCTTGTAGGGCTGGTTTAGTGGTGACAAATTCCTTCAGTTTTTGTTTGTTTGGGAAGACCTTTATCTCTCCTTCTATTCTAAATGACAGACTTGCTGGATAAAGGATTCTCGGCTGCATATTTTTTCTGTTCATCACATAGAAGATCTCCTGCCATTCCTTTCTGGCCTGCCAAGTTTCAGCAGAGAGATCAGTCACGAGTCTTATAGGTCTCCCTGTATATGTTAGAGCACGTTTATCTCTAGCTGCTTTCAGAATTTTCTCTTTATCCTTGTATTTTGCCAGTTTCACTATAATATGTCGTGCAGAAGATCGATTCAAGTTACGTCTGAAGGGAGTTCTCTGTGCCTCTTGGATTTCAATGCCTTTTTCCTCCCCCAGTTCAGGGAAGTTCTCAGCTATTATTTCTTCAAGTACACCTTCAGCACCTTTCCCTCTCTCTTCCTCCTCTGGAATACCAATTATGCGTAGATTATTTCTCTTTAGTGCATCACTTAGTTCTCTAATTTTCCCCTCATACTCCTGGATTTTTTTATCTCTCTTTCTCTCAGCTTTCTCTTTTTCCATAATTTTATCTTCTAGTTCACCTATTCTCTCCTCTGCCTCTTCAATCCGAGCCGTAGTTGTCTCCATTTTATTTTGCAGCTCATTGATAGCATTTTTTAGTTCCTTCTGGCTGTTCCTTAGTCCCTTGATCTCTGTAGCAAGAGATTCTCTGCTGTCCTTTATACTGTTTTCAAGCCCAGCTATTAATTTTATGACTATTATTCTAAATTCACTTTCTGTTATATTGTTTAAATCATTTTGATCAGTTCGTTAACTGTTGTTATTTCTTGGACATTTTTCTGAGGGGAATTCTTCTGTTTCATCATTTTGGATAGTCCCTGGAGTGGTGTGGAACTGCAGGGTACTTCCCCTGTGCTGTCTTGAATAACTTGCGTTGGTGGGGGGGGGCCGCAGTTAGACCTGATGTCTGCCCCCAGCCCACCGCTGGGGCCACAGTCAGACTGGTGTGTGCCTTCTCTTTCCCTCTCCTAGGGGCAGGATTCACTGTGGGGTGGTGTGGCCCATCTGGGCTACTTGCACACTGCCAGGCTTGTGGTGCTGGGGATCTGGCGTATTAGCTGGGGTGGATCGGCAAGGTGCACGGGGGCGGGAGGGGCAGGCTCAGCTCGCTTTTCCTTTGGAGATCCACTTCGGGAGGGGCCCTGCAGCACCGGGAGGGAGTCAGACCTGCCGGAGGGATGGATCCGCAGAAGCACAGCTTTGGGTGTTTGCGCAGTGCAAGCAAGTTCCCTGGCAGGAACTGGTTCCCTTTGGGATTTTGGCTGGGGGATGGGTGAGGGAGATGGTGCTGGCGAGTGCCTTTGTTCCCCGCCAAGCTGAGCTCTGTCATCCAGGACTCAACAACTCTCCCTTCCGTTGTCCTCCACTCCTCCCGTTCTCTGAGCAGAGTTGTTAGCTTATAACCTTCCAGATGTCAAGTCCCGCTTGCTATCCGAACACACTCCATCTGGCCCCTCCACTTTTGCAAGCCAGACTCAGGGACTCTGCTTGGCCAGCGGGCCACCCCTCCGCCCAGGCTCCCTCCCACCAGTCTGTGGAGCACACACCACCTCTCCGCCCTTCCTACCCTCTTCCGTGGGCCTCTCGTCTGTGCTTGGCTCCGGAGACTCCATTCTACTAGTCTTCTGGCGGTTTTCTGAGTTATTTAGGCAGGTGTAGGTGGAATCTAAGTGATCAGCAGGATGCGCGGGTGAGCCCAACTTCCTCCTACGCCATCATCTTCCCAGGATCCCTCCGTAACAAGTTAATGTTTATTATACAGTAAAACCTTGGGTTCCAAGTAACTTGTTCTGAGAGTGTTCGACAAGACAAGCATTTGTAATAAATTTTAAGTTGATAAAAGAGTGATGTCTTGCATGTCTTGTGAGTAGTACATGACACCCAGTGTCACATGATCACAACTGAGCCAATGGTTCTTGAAATTTGCTTTGATATACTAGTTGCTTTGGATTAGAAACATGTTTCCAGAACAAATTATGCTAGCAAACCAAGGTTTTGTTGTACTTATAATACATACATATGCTTTTAAGTCTTTAATTCATTGACATTTTTGGTTTATACAGTAAAATTAGGATTTAAACTTGTTTTTTTTCCCAAACATTCACTAATTGTCTAAGATCCTATATTAATTATAATAGCTTTAGATACATTTTTATATACTTTTCACATTGTAAATTTAATATATAATGAATCAGTTTCTACTCTATTGTTTCCCACTGTGGAATCCTTTGTCAATTTTCTTATGTGTTATTGTCCCTGAAAAAAATTAAAATCAATTTTGTTTTATTAAATTACAGAAACAGGATTGAGGTTATGATGGCAGAAAAGTAGGGGGACTGTGATTTCCCTCGCCCCTCAAACACAGCTGTATTAAGGTCAAATCACTTGAAATACCCAGGAAATCAATCCCCAGAGTGGCAGAAACATCTCCACAGGTGGAGGAAGACAGCTTGAGCAGAATTGAAGTGCATGTATATGAATTAGGGGAGACAAAATAGCATAGGCACAGATGGGAAGGAACCCCTCTGGTGGAGAGATAAAAGGTAGGGAAAGATAGAGGGGCTGTGAAATTAGAGTTTTGAGTTAGCACAAGAGGAAAACCCCTCTTGACAACGGACTGGGAAACAAGAAATACAGGGAGTGCCGGTTTCCATTTTGCAAACAGGCCGGGGCTGAAATTCTGAAGTTTCAAAAGTAAAAGTAAGTGACTTTCTTGGGAGCAAAACCAGACCTTAGTGTATGTGTCTGGTGGGGGAAGGAGATAGCCCTGGGGCACAGTAGCAATCTCAGGCACATTGGGAGAGACCTTTCCTCAAGTATCATGCAAAGAGCGTTTATTTCCTCTCCAAGGACAAAAGACCCTGTAGGCACCAGCCAAAGGCCTTTAATGTGCAGAGCTGGGTGGTGCTACTCCAGAAGAGGTTCCACGTGGTATGGGGTCCTTTAAGAGATCAGGCTTTGAATCCCAGCTGAGTGCCTAGGGGGAGCAGGAGGGAGACCATGGAGCAGGGCAAGCAGGCCACCCAAGCTACTCTGTATAGGGCTGCCTGAACAGTGTGGTTTGAGACACCCAGTACAGGGAGGAGAGATTGGGGTGTCACCATTTTTCTCCCCATCACTAACACAGTAGGACTTCAGAGAGCATCACAGTGGCCTCCAGCAGAGGTGGGACCCACTTACATCAAACCCTGTCCCTCTGTGCCTGGTAACTGCTTATCTACTGGAGGAGGACTGACCCAACACAGCTGGCCTCTTCTCCAGACTAGCACAGCCACTGGTCCAAGGCACTAACAGACAACTGTTTTTTGTTTTTGTCTGTCTATTTGTCTATCTGTTATTGGTTAGTCTGTTTGTTCTCTCTTTTCTTTTTCATTTTATCCTCTTCTTTTTTTCTTTTGGAATCAGGCTCATAGTTTCTTACTTGTTTTGGGTCAATTTATTATTTATTTATTTATTTATTTATTTATCTATTTATTTATTTTTAACATTTATTTACTATCGAGAGACAGAGAGATACACAGCGTGAGCAGGGGAGGGGCATAGAGAGGGGGAAACACAGAATCTGAAGCAGTCTCCAGGTTCTAAGCTGTCAGCACAGAGCCCAATGCAGGGCTCGAACTCACAAACCACGAGGTCATGACCTGAGCTGAAGTCTGATGCTCAACTGACTGAGTCACCCAGGCACCCCTGGGTCAATTTATATTATATGAATTTATAATTTATATTTATATATATATCTTCTCTGTGTGTTTAATCTGGCATTTTTTATTCTATTCTTTTTATACCTTCTAAACACATGTAAACAATATATCTGAACAATAAATTTAGAATAACAGTCATAAGACTAATATCTGGCCTTGAACAAAGCAAAGACAGCAGAGAATCTATTGCTGCAGAGACCAAAGACCTAAGAAACAGTCATGATGAATTAAGAAATGTTGTAAATGAGATGCAAAATAAATTACATACAGTGACAGTGAGGATGGAAGAAGCAGAGGAGAGAATAGGTGAAATAGAAGATAAAATTATGAAGTTGAAAAAAAGAGGGAAAGGAAATTACTAGATCATGAGGGGAGAATTAGAGAGCTAAGTGATTCCATAAAAGAAACAACATCTGTATCATAGGAGATCCAGAAGAAGAGTGAAAGAAAGGGATAGAAGGTTTATTTGAACAAATTATAGCTGACAACTTCCCAATCTTGAGAAGGAAACAGGCATCCAAGTCCAAGAGACACAGAAATCAACAAAAACAGGCCAACGCCATGATATATTATAGTGAAACTGGCAAAATACAAAGATAAAGAGAGAATTCAGAAAGCAGCTAGGGACAAACAGTCCTAAACCTACAAAGGCAGACACATAAGGGTAGTAGCAGACCTGTCAAATGAAACTTGGTAGGCCAGAAGGGAGTGGCAGGAAATATTCAATGTGCTGAATAGGAAAAATATGCAGCCAAGAATCCTTTATTCAGCAAGGCTGCCATTCAGAATAGAAGGAGAGATAAAGGCTTTCCCAGACAAAAACTAAAGGAGTTCCTGACCACTAAACCAGCCCCACAGGAGATCCTAAGGGGGACTCTGTGCGTGGAAACCAACAAAGACTATAAAGGACCAGAGACATCACCACAAGCATGAAATCTACAGATAAGAGAATGCATTAAATCCATATCTTTCAATAATCACTCTGATTGTAAATGGATCAAATTCCCTAACCAAAGACAGGGTATCAGAATGGATAAAAAAAAGAAAAAAACAAGATCCACCTATATGCTTCCTACAAGAGACTCATTTTAGACCTGAGAAGACCTACAGATTGAAAGTGAGAGGGTGGAGAACTGTCTATCACGCTAATGGACTTCAAGGAAAGCCAGACTAGCCATACTTATTTCAGACAAACTAGATTTTAAAGCACAGGATGTAACAAGAGATGAAGAAGGGCATTATATCATAATTAAGGGGTATATCCATCAAGAGGAGCTAACAACTATAAATGTTTATGCTCCCAATGTGAAGCACCTAAATATATAAATCAATTAACCACAAACATAAACTAATGTATAGATAATAATACCATGATTGTAGGGGACTTTAATACTCCACTTACAACAATGGACAGATCATATAGGCAAAAAATTAATAAGGAAACAATGGCTCTGAATGAGACATTAGACCAGATGGAGTTAATAGATATATTCAGAACTTTTCATCCTAAAGCAGCAAAATACATATTCTTCTCCAGTGCACATGGAACATTCTCCAAAATAGATCATATACTGGCTCACAAAACATCCCTCAACAAGTATAAAAAGATTGAGATCATACCATGTATATTTTCAGATCACAATGTGATGAAACTTGAAATATAATCCCAAGAAAAAATGTTGAAAGCACCCAAATACATGGAGGTTAAAGAACATCCTACTAAAGAATTAATGGGTCAACCAGGAAATTAAAGAAGAAATTTAAGAATATATGGAAGCAAATGAAAATGATAACACAATAGTCCAAACCCTTTGGGATGCAGCAAAGGCAGTCCTAGCATGAAAATACATTGCAATTCAGGCCCATCTCAAGAAGCAAGAACGGTCCCAAATATACAACCTAACCTTATACCTAGAGAAACTAGAAAGGCAGCAGCAAAGAAAGACAAAAGCCAGCAGAAGAAAATAATAATAAAGATTAGAGCATAAATAAACAATATAGACTCCAAAAACACAGTAGAACAGATCAATGAATCTAAGAATTGGTTTTTTGAAAGAATAAACAAAATTGATAAACCCCTAACCAGACTTTTCAAAAAGAAAAGAGAGGGAACCCAAATAGTTAAAATCACAAACGAAAGAGGAGAGATCACAACCAATACCACAGAAATACAATTATTAGAGAATACTATGAAAAATCATATTCCAACAAGCTGGACAATCTGGAAGAAATGGACAAATTCCTAGATACTCACACACTACCAAAACTGAAACAGGAAGAAACAGAAAATTTGAACAGACCCATAATTAGCAAAGAAATTGAATCGGTTATCAAAAATCTCCCAACAAATAAGAGTCTTGGGCCAGATGGCTTCCCAGGGGAATTCTGCCAGAACTTTAAAGCAGAGTTAATATTAATACCTATTCTTTTCAAAATGTAGACACAGAAGGAAAGCTTCCAGACTCATTCTATGAAGCCAGCATTACCTTGATTCCCAAACCAGAAAAGGATCCCACTAAAAAGGAGAATTACAGGCCAATATCCTTGATGGATGGATATCAACATGGATGCAAACATCCTCAAGATACTAGTAAATCTAATTCAACAGTACATTAAAATAATTATTCACCATGATCAAGTGGGATTCATTCCTGGGTTGCAGGGCTGGTTCAATCTTTGCAAATCCATCAATGTGATACATCACATTAATAGAATAAAGGATAAGAACCATGTTATCTTGTCAGTGATGCAGAAAAAGCATTTGACAAAATACAGCATCCTTCCTTCATACAAACCCTCAAGAAAGTCAGGATAGAAGGAACATACTTAACATCATAAAAGCCATATATGAAAGGCCCACAGCTAATATCATTTTCAATGGGGAAAAACTCAGAGGTTTCCCTCTGAGATCAGGAACCAGACAGGGATGTCCACTCTAACCACTTGTTGTTAAACATAATGTTGGAAGCCCTAGCCTCAGGAATCAGACAACAAAACGAAATAAAAGGCAGCCAAATTGGCAAAGAAGAAGTCAAACTTTCACTCTTTGCAGATGACGTGATACTCTAAATGGAAAACCTGAGGGGTGCCTCGGTGGCTCAGTCAGTTAAGTATCTGACTTCGGCTCAGGTCATGATCTCATGGTCCATGAGTTCGAGCTCCATGTTGGGCTCTGTGCTGACAGCTGGGAGCCTGAAGCCTGCTTTGGATTCTGTGTCTCCCTCTCTCTCAGCCCCTCCCCTGCTTGCACTCTCTCTCTCTCTCTCTCTCTCTCTCTGAAAAATAAACATTAAAAAAAAAATTAAGTGGAAAACCTGAAAGACTCCACCAAAAAACTGCCAGAGCTGGTATAGGAATTCAGCAAAGTCACAGGATATAAAATCAATGTACAGAAATCCATTGCATTTCCATATACCAATAATGAAGCAAAAGAAAGATATCAGGGAATCAATTGCATCAAAAACCATAAAAAACCTAGGAATAAACCTAACCAAAGAGGTAAAAGACCTGTATGCTGAAAATTATAGAAAGCTTATAAAAGAAATTGAAGAACACTCAAAGAAATGGAAAAACATTCCATGCTCATGGATTGGAAGAACAAATATTGTTAAAATATTGATACTATCCAGAGTCAGATGCTTAGCCAACTGAGTCAGCCAGGTGCCCTTTAAGATTTTTTTTTTAATGTTTATTTATTTTTGAGAGAGAGAGAGAAAGGTAGGAAGGAAGGGGCAGAGAGAGAAGGAAACAGAAAATCCAAAGCAGGCTCCACTCTGTCAGTGCAAAGCCTGATGAGGGATCTGTGAGATCATAATCTGGGCCAAAGTTGGACACTCTCTGACTGTGCCACCCAGAATCCCCTATAAATAACAGAATTTCAACAAGTGATTTTCAACTGAATTTGGAACTGGATATCCACATGTGAAAGGATAAATTTGGACTACTTACACCATATATTAAAATTAACCCCAAACATATTATAGACCTAATCATAAAAAAGAAATTTATATAATTATTAGAAAACATTAGAAACTTAACAAATGTTTATGATCTTGGCTTTGGCTTTTCCTTAGATGCAACACCAAAAATATAAGCAATAAAAAAATTATTGATAAATTAGACTTAATCAAAATTAAAAGCATTTTTTCAGAATATGATATTATCAAAAAAGTGAACAGATAACTCAAAAAATAATAAAAAATATTTGAAAATCATATGTCTGATAATATATAAAGATATTTAATATATAAATAAATATGTACATAAATCTTAAAATTCAACAAAGTTAAATAATTCAATCAAAATGGGAAATAATTGTGATTCTATATTAATACAAAGAATATATACAAATGGCTAATAAGCACATGGAAAGATGGTCAGCATTACTATCCTTAGGAAAATGCATATCAACACCATGTTATGAAAAAACCCCCAATGAGACACTAATAAAATAGTAATAGTAAAAATAAAAATAAAAATTGAAATTAAAATAATAATAATATATCAGCACGGATGTGGACAAATGGTTACCCATATATATTTCTGGTAGGAATGTAAACAGTGTAGCTGCCTTGAAAAATAATTTGGCTATTCTTCTAAATGTTAAATATAGAATTACCATGTGACCCAGCAATACCACTCCTAGATTTAAATCCAAAAGATATAAAAACATATGTCCCATAGCAGCATAATTTGAAATAGTCAAAAAGTGAAAACATTTCAAATATGCATCAACTAATGAATACATACACAAATGTGCTATATCCACATAATGGACTATGTACATGGGATTTTCCAGTGCTGATCTAATTTTATATTTATATTCTTTAAATAGAAATTTTAGAAATCGTAAGAGTTCCATATGTAGTTTACAATTTTGTTATAGGAAAACCCTATGATTAATCTATTAATCTAAGTTTCTCTATTCCCTACCTCTAGACCCTCCTTGGAAATATTTATTTTCTGGAGTTTAGAGCTCCACATTCTCTGTTCTTCTTATTTATTATAATCCTTAAAACTTTTTATATACTTTTTTTGCATTCTGTAATGCCCTTTAATGTGTGTCCTTTATATCACTATTTTTATTTTCTTCAATATCAGTTATTCTCTTAATTTATCTTCAGTGTGTTTTTGTATCCTATTATCATATTTAGCTTTTCTTGAATTTCTTCATAGTTTAAAATAGATTCAAAACAATTTTCTGAGAGAAGTCTGGTGTTTCCCAATTGGTAATCCCTTGGACTATGCCTAAATGATTGACCCTAGGTGATGTTCTTAGAATGTATTTATGCATTATGGGAAGCTACCCTTTTTAATTTATCATTGTACCTATAATAAGGATTTGTTGAGAACACCATTTAATGTACCTATGCTCTCTGATGAGGTTCATCAATTAAAATCCTCCTTTAGTACTAATAATTGTGTGGGTTTTTTTTCTTTTTTCTTAAATATCAGGTTTGAGTGCTTCTCAAATATTCTCAATTTTACAAATGAAAGACAAATTATTTCCTGGCTATTTGAAGCTTAAAGTTAAAAGTGTGACTCAGTATTAAGAAATGAGTTATTATAACATGCATTTCTGTTTATTTCTGGTTCCATTGTCTCTCCTAAATATTTATCCATTTCTTCAACTTTAGTTTATATGTTTTTGTCATATTTTATCCTTGTGAGCTTGTTTAAATCTTTTCTGGAAAAAATAAGAATATAAATAAATCAAATTAAGAGTGAAAACTAAGCCTCGCTGAGACATTCTTTTGCTCCTTATCCTATTTTCTGTGTTTTATGTACTTCTGTCTTTTTTATATTGTATAACTATTTAAATTAGGAACTAGAGAAATCATGGAAGGCTTGCTATGTTGCTATTTTGATTTTGAATATTTTATTTATTTTAAAGGAACATGTTACTATTGTAACCTTGAATTCATAAACACTCTATATTTCTGCTATACTTAGAAAAATTTTAAAATTATTTTTTATAATTCATGTTTCTTCTTTTAATGTTTATTTTGTGTCATCATAGTATCCAAATGTTAAATACTGCAGGTTCTTATAAATATAAAGGAAGATAAATTTTATATTTCCAAAACTCATTTTCTTACTTATTCAGAGTTTACAGGTAATTCCAAAATTTTGAAATCTTGAGTTTTAAACAGAAGAAATTGAACCTCATTGCCTTGTATGGTTTGCACATGGGGACTGCATTTTGAAAATTTTGGCCATTTAAATAAAAGCGTTTCTGGGGCGTCTGGGTGGCTCAGTTGGTTAAGCATCCTACTTCGGCTCAGGTCATTATTTCATGGTTCGTGAGTTTGAACCCCACCTGGGGCTCTGTGCTGGCAGCTCGGAGCCTGCTTTGGATTCTGTGTCTCCCTCTTCTCTCTCCCTTCCCCACTTGTGCTCTGTCTCTCTCTTTCTCAAAACTAAACATTAAAAAAATTTTTTTTTAAATAAAAGTGTTTCCAAGAATAAGTATTAATAAGTTTATGCCAAATGTATTATAAAGAAACCTATGTCAAAGGAGAAATGAGAAACAATTTATTTCTAAAGCAAAAGAGATGCTATCTTAAATAATATTTTTAAAATGTCTTGAGAAGTTACAAAGACAATTTAGAAGCTACTGACTCCAGTGAAATGCCCTGGAGACCTTTTGCACAGGAGAAGCCATTTGTTAAAGGCCAAATGATCTATGTTCCTCTTCCAACTGAAACAGACCAAAGATGAAGGGGAAGGGTTTAAACATGAGAGGAGTTTGTCTCTGTATGTATATCCGTCCAACAGCATACATAAGTTAGGATTTAAAAAAAAAATCTATGACTATATGAAGAGAAAAAAGTAATTTGATAGTGTGAGGGTTTTTTTTTTTTTTCAAAATCTCATTTTTTCTTAATTCTTAGAAGAATAAATGGAGATAAAGATCATTTGCAAAGATTGCTGCAGGCCACAGGAATGGGAATCTAAAAGAAAAGTCTTGATGTGTGTGAAGCAGCCATTGTGGGAACTTCTTTGATATAATATGATCAACTTATCTAATTCCAAGTTAGAATACATTAATGGTTTATAACAGTTTAAGATTCAGGTGAATCCTCCTTCTCATGTAGTAGAACTCATGAATAAGAAATATTGCCAGTTCATGTCACCTAACTGCAGATATATGCAGTGAAAGAAGCTTCAGTTACTTCTGATCCCGTTATATATTTCTGTGTCATCTGAATAAAGGCTACATTTTGTTCACACGTTAGGCTTGTACTCAGTGAAGCAGAGTTATAGAGCGAAGATTTGCTAAGGGGCAGAAAGAAAGAAGTCATCTTAATTAATGTTAGTTTTAGAAAATAACCTGGATCTGCTGATTAGAATTTTCTCACCTGTATTGAGGATCAGAGGTGTTTTTGTACATAGATGTCTTTAATATTGTCAGACTCAAACCTGCTTTCATACACCTCATTATGCAATCAAAATAAAGCGCACATGTAGGCATGGTAAATAGTATTTGGAGTTACATATTCAGTGAAAATGTTCTTTCAATCCAACGGTTGAAATTTATTTGTTTTATTGAGAAAGGTTGAGTACCAAAGACCTCACAGTAGAAACAAATGAAAGTGATGAATTATGATCATTTTGGCAAAATGTTGTAATTGATTAGAGAATTTACTCATCCAGTGTTAGATGAGTAAAAATTGCACATTAAAAAGGAGTGTTATAGTTTAAAGGTATTACCATCTCAAGAAAAGATAGATATTTGTATGCAGTATTTTCACCTAATTTGAATTCTCTCTTCATCTATAGATGTTAATAAACTATCCAAAGACAGGAAGTTTCAAAAGGTGCTCAGATTTCTTTTGTTCCCATTCAGTATTGCTATGTGATGACAAGGCCAAAGAGATCCTATTGCAGAAGATAACGAATGGAAAGAAATTGTATGGAACTGTTTATTTAAATTCAGACACTGTAGGATATATATCTTTCTAAGGAGAGAGGAGCTACAGAGGAGTAATTTATTTGCAATCTATGGAAGAAGTGTAACATAAATACGTATAGGAAAATATAAAAAAAAAAGTTGTTTTGAAAAGGGCAAAGATTTAAGAATAGATTTTGAAATGTGAGGAAGAAGATGAGACAACATGGCATTAATTAGCCAGTACGGGCTACACAGGGTATTTTTAAAGGCACAGAAAATAGGAGATTATGATGTGGCAGAAGGGCAACAAAGATAAAGAGAACTAGAGCAGAAACATGAATGCTTTATGACATAGAACAAATTATTCATAAAAGCCAATGTTGGATTACCCAATAGAATGACAAAGCATGTGCCTAAGGCACCAGCAAAGCAGCTGCACCAAAATGGGAAGGAGGATAAAGGGCAAAGAGAAAAAGGGAAAAAAAAAATGAGGACAGAATTTTTTTTAAAATAGAGTAGAGTAGATTTAAAGGGATTTTTCATGGGGATAAATCAAATTTTGATGGAGTTTACACACATCTTTTATTGTTTGTTTAATTTTTAATTATATATGGGAGGAATTATTTTTGTGAGTGTGCTTAAGGTCTTAAAAGCTCACAGTCTGACTCTAATAAGAAAAAGGAAATAGGAAAGAAAAGTGTGGCCATCAGAGACTGAGGTTAGGCAAGAAGGCTTCTTAGAAGGGGCTAATCTTCAACTCAAAGTTGGAAGAAAAAAAAACAGGATAGACTGTTAGAGAAGAATCTATAAGGAGTTTAATTTAGGAGAATCATGAAAAAAAAGTAGGGATAAATAAGACACTAGTTAGGGGCAGACCAGCTAAAGTGATTTTAGATGTGGAAAAAAAATAGATTAGTTAAAACAAAAGAACTCAAATAGCCAAAATAATCTTGGGAAAAAAATAAAAGAAAAGAAAAAAACACCATAAAAGAATCACACTATCTGATATTAAGGCTTATGTGGCTATAGTAATTATGACTGTATGGTATTGGTGGAGAAATAAATGGCACAGATTTTTTTGTGTGCTTTTGCTTATGAACTTTCATCAAACAGTATTGGAAAAATTGGTAATTTATAAGCAAAAAAAAAAAAAAATCCTCTACCTAAACTTCACACAAAACTTTCGACAAAGGGTATGCACTCAGGATATTTAAAAAACTTTAAACAGAAACTCAACAGCAATAAAATAAACAATCCAATTAGAAAATGAGCCAGAGGGGCGTCTGGGTGGCTCAGTCGGTTAAGCCTCCGACTTTGTCTCAGGTCATGATCTCACAGTTTGTGGGTTTGAGCCCCACATCAGACTCTGCTGACAGCTCAGAGCCTGGAGCCTGCTTCAGATTCAGTCTCCCTCTCTTTCTGCCTTTTTCCCCCGCTGTGTGCGTATGCGCTCTCTTTCTCACTCTCAAAAAAAAAAAAAAAAAAAAAAAAAAGAAAAGAAGAAAAGAAAAAGAAAAAAAGAAAATGATCCAGAATATGAAGAGATATTTCACCAAAAAAGATACATAGATGGAAAATAAGTACATAGACACATGTTCAACATTAGTCATTAGAGAAATACAAAACCGTGATACTATTACATACTTATTAATATGGCTAAGGTAATAAAAAATATTGGTAGTACCAAATTCTGACAAAAATATAGATAAATTTTTCATATACGGCCAATGGGAATGTAAAATAGTATATAGTTACACTGGAAAATAGTTGGGCAGTTTTTTACAAAGTTAAATATATATTTACGACACCACTCAGTAATTGCACTCTTGGTCATGTATCCTAGAAAAATGAAGACTTACACTCACACAAAAAAACCTGTACACAATAATGTTCACTGCAGCTTTATTGGTATTATCCTCAAACTGCAAATAAAATGTCTTTCAAGGAACAAACAGAAAAATAAACTATGATATAACCACAGAATAGACTATTGTTTAGCAATAAAAAGGAATGAACTATCAATACACAAAATAGTTGAACAAATCTCAAGGGCATTTTGCTGATTGAAAAGGAGCCAAACTCATATGGACATATATTATATGATATGATTCAATTTATATAACAATTCTGAATTGACAATTATTGCAATGGAGAAGAGATCACTGGTTGCCAAGGGTTAGAATTCGGGAAAGAGTATAATCATTAAGGGGTAACAGAAGGGAATTTCTTTATGGTGATGGAAAAGTCTGTATCCTGATTATGGTGTTCATTATGTTATTCTAATTTACACATGTGATAAAATTTTTATACAATTATATACCCACACACATGAAACTACATGTAGAAACTGGTGAGATACAACTGTGCTTGAGTTAATAATACTGTACTAATGTCAGTTTACTAGTTTTGATAATATACAATGATCAAATATTACCATTGGGGGAATTTGGGTGAAGGGTACATGGCAACTACCACTTCTAAACATATTGTATTAAACTAACCAAAAATAAAAAGGTATAAAAACTAATATGGAGTCATCTAAAATTTACTGAACAGAGAAGCAAAGACAGGCTGAAATTATTCCAACAATGTATTTGCAAGAATTTTTCCAACAATTTGTAAGTATTGGAATAAAAAGTCAGACTCCATTTTTTCCTAGACTGATCATAAAAGTCTATTTAGGCACCTAGATCAGCTGAATAACTGCATTTCATGATATAAAATATAGCTAAAATATAGGTACAATACTGCATTTATATTTGCAAAGGGATGATTATAATAGGAATAAATGGTGAGAAAGAGGGTGGATTGCTTACAAAATGGTTGTCATTATTCCTATCTCTATATGTACAATTTTGAGTGGTCCCCTGCCACATTGATCTTGGTCTCAGCTATGTGATTTTGTTACGTCAATGGGACAACAGCAAGTGGAGGTTCAAACAAGTTCTTATTTACTTAGGACTGTTCTTTCTTGCTGCTGGGCCCTTTTTGCCACCATGCAGAGAAACTCTGCTGGAGGATGCAGAGCTGACCCCAGGGAGAGTGGCCCCAGTTGTCCCAGCTGAAGCTTTAGACACGTGAATGGAGCCATCTTAAACCATCCTATCCCAGGCAAACCAGTCCGGAATACAACCACTGAGCCAGTATCTGGATAGATAGAGGGAAAAAAAGTTCTATCTATCTATCTATCTATCTATCTATCTATCTATCGATTGATGGATTTGGTAGTGGGAAGATTAGATAGTTTTATTCTGAATGCTTCTATTTGCTTAGTGAAATAAAAAAAATCCAGGCCATCAGTTCAGAGGAAAAGGAATATGGAAGGTATTAGGGGTTTAAGAATAGAAGAGGAAGATATGAAATATTCCTCTCGTATGATAGAAAGTTAATCAACAGAGGAGGTAAAATAGGATTCAACTGGTGAGTTGATGTTATAAATATAAGTAAAAACAGTCAGCATGATTCATTTTTTTCTTTTTGTTTGTTTGTCCTACTCAGGCTTAGCTTATCAGGTACAGTCTTAGAGTAGGCAGAGAATTTGGCTTAACCAGGATTGGGGTTTTGACAGGAAAGAAATGTGGAGGAACAGAGGACCAAGGAACTGAAATTATGTGGGAAAGAGAGGTCACTGTAATGGACACTGGGATCCACTCTTTGTAAGAAGGAAACAGAAAGCTATTATCAAGGGCAAGAACAAAACAGTGAAAGCAATGAATTACCAATATCACTGGAAAGAATTGTTAGAGTGGTAATATTGAACTATACAAGCCAGAGAGAAGGAAGATGATTCTTACAAAGTAGAAAGTTTACAATCAAAATTTGAAAGTAGTTGAAAGTAAGGGGATGAAGAAACCAGGAGGCCAAGGTGTTAAATGAATTTTCTGCTCGGATATTGATGTGGCACTCAATGTAGACAGTAAGCCATGAGTTAAATTATTCAAAGTATGAAGTTGATGACCAGGAGGTGAGTATATGACTATAAAATGGAGGAGTGGCTAATGGTACAGTCTCAAAGCATGTGCTTCTAAGAAGGTGTGGTTTGGGAGAAGGTGGAAGGAAGGAAAAGTGGTCTAGAATTGAGTGTGAAGAGCATGGTACCAACATAAACCATTAGTTTATATATTAATTAAATAAATGTTTATTACGTTCCCAGTAAGATCCAAGATCTGTTTGGGTAATAAGAACACATTAGTGAATAAACCTCAAGGTCCAGTGGTAGGTGGCGTTTTTGTCAGAATTCCAGACAAATTTAACATTTACTATTTTATATAGATGAATTAATATATGATGATGTTTGCAGAACCTTAAAGTATATGTTATGTATGCATCTCAAAGACAGGATCTACATGCATTAGGAGGTATAGATTTGGGGGGGAAGGATTAAGAGAAGGGAGATAGAGACTCTATTAAAAAAGGGGTTCAATTTCCTCAAGAGAAAACAGTTTAAGCAAGAAGATGAAAGAATTCATTGAAGATATTGAGGATATAGAATATTTTGCTGATAACAGATACTGAATTCCAAAGCATACAGTGGAAGGGAGATCAGAGGTAAATGAGAGATCAAGTCTGACTGGTAGATATATGAATAATATCTATAATATAATAGCTGATTTATTGTGGTGATCCAAATAAACAGGGCTATTAGTCTAATGGAATTAATTCCAATAGCTTCTAAAGGAACAGTCAACAATCAATTCCAATTTAGGGATTGGGTCCTTAGGCAGATTATAGTGGTAAGGATATGAATACAAACAATAAAAGACATGATAATTCAGGTAATAGCTCATTTATTTTTAGAGATATTGCTGAATGTCTCAAGTCTAAGAATTTGTAGCCTGCTTAGAAATGAGTAAGAGGAAATGAGAGCAAGGAATAAAGATGACTGCATATATAATTAACATGTGTTTGTTAATGTTATTTGTATAAGAAATTTACAATTCATAATGAATATCAAGCATGCAGGCAGCATCTTTGGTTCACAGACATATAATTTATTATAATTTTGCATATACCTATGATACATTAATTCATATATGTAAAATAATAAAGTTAAATTTATTCTGGAGATGCTGACATTAATATTCTCTAAAAGGTAAATTTGTCACATGATAGCTATAGGAAAAGACAACAAAAGTTATACATCATCTCTAAAATTGGAAGCATCAGATGCTTTTATAAATTGGTCAGTAATCTGGGCAATGATAATCAAGAAAAAAATGTCAAATGCTCACTTTTTTTTACAGTAGTTAGGTCCTTTATATAAAGATCTGTTTTGTGTTTCTAGGCTAAAATGTTGCACCATTTAAAATGCATATTTAGATAACCACTATGAATTTCCAGCAGTAACTTTAATTTTTTAATGTTTGTTTGTTTATTTATTTATTTATTTATTTATTTTTAATGTTTTTTTATTTATTTTTGAGACAGAGAGAGACAGAGCATGAACAGGGGAGAGGTTAGAGAGAGAAGGAGACACAGAATCGGAAACAGGCTCCAGGCTCTGAGCTGTCAGCACAGAGCCCGACGCGGGGCTCAAACTCATGGACCGTGAGATCATGACCTGAGCTGAAGTCGGAAGCTTAACCGACTGAGTCACCCAGGCGCCCCACTGTTTATTTATTTTTGAGAGAGCGAGTAGGGGAGGGGCAGAGAGAGAGGGAGACATATAATCTGAAGTAGGCTCCAGGCTCTGAGCTGTAGGCACAGTGTCTGATGTGGGGCTCAAACTCACGAACTGCGAGATTGTGTGACCTGAGCTGAAGTCAGTGCTTAACCGACTAAGCCACCCAGGTGACCCTCCAACGATAACTTTAAATTTTAAATTTATGAGTAAGAAATTTTACTGTGACATGTATTTAGAGAATAATAAAGTAACTCTAACTCATCCTACCCTTTTAAGCTTAATTTTTAAGTGTCTGCGTTACTTAGCATAAGTAAGAAAAAATAATTTGGGGGCCCCTTTGAATCTGTCTCTATATTTAAGAAGTTATATAATTTAGGTGGTCTTACTAGCCCGAGGTAAAAAGTAAACAAACAAATAAATAAAACACATCTTATAATTATTTCCAATTGTTTTTGCTGAATAGCATTTTAGATTGCTTCTTGCTAATTTATATTATTCTAAAATTCACCAAAATCTTCCTTACTCAAAATAAAAACAAACTGACATAATAACCTCAACCCAAGCTGAAATAGAATCATCACAGAAAAGTTCATTCTTCAAGTAAAAACTGCTTTAAGCTGTCTTAAAATGGACAGTTTATGTGTTATGGACACCTACAGGCTATTAATAAAACCCAAATGCAAATGAAAAAAAATTATCTTTAAAAAGATGAGGAGATTCAGCACCATTTTAAATGTCCAACTCATTGGTGAATATTACTCCTAAGGCTATAGTTCTTTCCACTAAAGAGAGAAGTAGGACACACTCAAAACACTCACAACACCTCAGAAAGCCAGTCACTCTCAGTTTTGGTCGTTGTGCATCTCTAGAGCTAAGGAATTAATCTTTAGATCAATGGCCAAGTAGAGAGCTTGTCTAATAATTTATAAGGTGTGGATAATCAGTGACACCTTCTATAATGTAATCTCCACTGGGACTGTGGCTTTGTTCGTCCAGTTTATGCTATGTCCCCAGTTCCAGGGATATGACTTGGTACATAGTTGGTAAATACTGAAAAAAAATGAGTGAATAATTTCTAAGGAAGAAAGCAATTTTTAGTAATTCTGTGGTCACATCTAGTAAATGATTTATAAAGTTGTTGGCCAAATGAAAAGGGCTGACTTTTCTACAAAGTTAAATACTCCTAGAGGTATTGCTTCATGCAGAACCCATTCTAGACTGTGAGGTGACCAAAGGCCAGACTAGGGGATAATCATTCCATGTTCTTTGACTGAAGATGGTCTGGTCTGTTTTCTATGCAGGACACACATTAGATTATTTAAAATTTCTATGAAAATTGTATTCCCTAGTGTTTTATTTAAGAAAACAAATTAACCATTATTAGGCAGTATTTCCTATCTAATAGTATGGTTTTATATAAGAAAGTAGATTAATTCCACCTAAATTTTTATTGCTTGCTATTTTTATATCATCTAGTTTAGTTCTTTTATTTTGATTTGATGCAGTTGGACATTCAGTTCATTTCAATAACAACTGAATCAAATCTTAGAGTTTAGTTTAAATGAAAACAATTTCAGCAATTCCAAAACAATGTTTCAGGGACATGATAATACTTAGTTTTTGCTGTCTCAAATAAATGGTTTTCAAACAAGTTGGTTTTGTAGACATTGATAAAGCATTAGTAAATATCATTTTGATTGGATATTTAAAGTATTTAAGATAGTCAATTATTTATGTAACTCTGAAACTAATTTTGAGCTAAATATTTAAATTCACTGCATTAATACTAAAATATGGACATATGCCAACATGTGAGTAGACACACACACATGTATATATGATCAAATCTTAAATATAAAAATACATGTGATTCCATTTTTTTACATCATGTGTACTATGGCTATAGACCATTTTATTTTAATATATATTGATGAAGAAATATGCTAAACCTTCTTAGTCATTAGCACTGAAGAGGACTAAGACTCATCTAGTGACCAGATCTTTTTTGTTGGAGTGAAAAAAAGGTGTTGCATTCTTTTTAAATATGTTAAATTTCTTGCTTTGATTGGTCAATCCAGGTATAGTTATGTGAAAGTACAATCGCATCAAATTTATTGCCGTGGACAGTGTTACTTGATGCATTCTTCCCACGTATACACAAAGCCATATTAGTTGTGAGAGCTTCGTGATTTTTTAATCATTCTATAATTTGCTAAATAAAATTTGAACTTTAGCTTTAACATATTTTTCTTCATAAAATAGGTATTTCTTCAATAATGTTTATTAATTTTGAAATGTTTGGGGCAAAGAGGATAGTGAAAAAACATGCTATTTTAATTTTTTCATCTTTTATGCTTATCTATACATTTATGTTCAATAATACTTAGGTATAATTTAAAGTCTATATTTCAAGGGGAAACTGTTCATTTAAATATAAACAAAAATTCAAGAACTTGTAATAATTGATTTATTATCCATGGAACAGGATAATAAATTGATCACAAGAGGTCAATTTATGTAACCATTCCTTTTAGTGTAACATAATTATGCTTCAAGGATTGCTTTAGCAGTCTGTTAATATATACCTTGGGTGCCTTTTCAAGTAATACATGGCAAACTGGGATGTCTTTATAATACCAGACAGTTATTAATGTACCAATAATCCATGCCCTTGACTCTTAACACTTCTTACATTATGTTTTAAAAATATTAATATTGTACAATATGTCCTTCATCTCTAATATATCCAAATTTGCAAATGAATCATAAAGACCATAAAATATATTAATGGAACATTGTTCATTATAAACACTAAACCCCATTTTAACTCCATTGTTTATAATTTATTTGGTGCTATCTTATTATTACTAATTTTATAATAAAAATTAAATGTTTCCCATTTTAGAGTCTACATTGGTGCATTATTTGTCCAAAAGAAATTAATAGTATGTATTATTAAAATATTACTCACTACAAGAGAACCTTAATATTTTACATTTCCTTTTTCTTAATTTTAGTTGTTCCCTTCACCCATAGCCTTCTGTTTCTCTCATCTTATCCAGCCCAAGGGTTATGATTGGAAATGAATTATTAAATCAAGAAGGAAGCAGTGCTAGTGGGCAGGAAGGAACATTCAGTTTCTTCAACTGAAATCACCTGTTAGATGAAAAATGAGAAGACATTCCTCATTGTACAGCCTTTTCTGGAATGCCTATTGATCAATCTGATTGGAAAAGCATTTTATAAAGTTCACATTAGTGCCCCAGCATAAAGAGAATGAACCTTTTGATTTTCAGGTATCCCAAAATTTAAGAGGGTGGTTTGTTTCTCTTTCTCTTACAACACACAATACCTCAGCCAATTGCTGTTGGCTTGATTTTCCAAATCTATCCAGAATACAAAAATTCTTATTATCCTCACTATTCCCATTATGATGCAAAACTTTACTGTTTTTGGCCTAGATTGTTGCAATACCTTTCCAGGTGGTCTTCTTGCCTTACCTTTGTTCAGCCCCCCTCCCCTGCCACAGTCCAATCTCAACACAGTAACCAGAGTCATCCTATTAAAGTGTAAATTAGAATACGTGACTCTTTTGTTCCAAATCCCCCAGTGCCTTCCTATCCCATTGAGAATAAAGGTCAAGTCACTCAAACAAGCTACAATATCCTGTGTAATATGTGCATCCCCATATAACTAACTGCCTTACTTCTGCCATTCACTCATCTGCTCACTCCACTCCAGTCACATTGGCCCCCTTCCTGTTCCTTTGTCACATGAGTCCTACTACCACCAGATGGGAGTTTACTACTAAGAAGATCTTGAAATATTCTCCTGTACATCTTGGCTTGCTGCCTTACCCACTTCAGATTACCCAAATATCAACTTTATTGTGTGAATTTCCCTGAGCATCCTGTTTAAATTATAATTCTTTCCAATGCCTATCATTCCCTTCCAACTTTCATAGTTTATTTTTTCTCTATCAAATTTAATACTTTTATTCTTTATCATTATTTTTATTTTTTTGGAGAGAGAAGGAGAGGGAGAGAGAGGTGGGGAGGGGCAGAGGGAAGGAGAGAGAGAATCCTAAGGAGGCTCCAACTCAGCACAGAGCCCAACATGGGGCTTGATCCCACAACCCTGGGATCATGACCTGAGTCAAAATCAAGAGTTGGACACTCAACCAACTGAACCAAACAGGCACCCCCAAACTTAAGACTTTTAAATACTATATTTATTTTTTTTTATTTGACTTATTTTCTGCCTTTCAATAGAATGCCATCTACATGAAGATAGTTTTAGTCTGTTTTGTTCACTGCTATAGCTTGGTGTCTAGAACAATGAACATAAGAGAGTGCTCAATGCATATTTTTTTTCAAAATAAATTTTGAAAAAAACAAACCTGTAAGGTCAACTACATGAAAAGTAATATTTATATTCTATCAGATTTACTGCAATCAGCAAAACCAGTACTTGGCAGTAAATACAGTCAATGCTACTATAAAATTGAGATTCTCAGTATCTTTTATTGTTTAAATGAAATAATTATTACTGAATCAGTTTTCCACAAATGGAGACACTGATATATAATTGTTGAATATTTTCCTATAATTTACTATTTTTATAGGCATTAACTTCCATGCAAACCAATTATTTGTCTTACAGGTATTGCTATTGGCATGTAGGATTTTATAGGCTCCAACAGTATTACAACAGAATTAAGGATGGAAAATAGAAGGGACAAGGGGAGAAAAAGTAGAGAGAGTTGAACAGACATTTATTACTAATATTGACTTTCTATTGCTACCCCATCCAAATAATACTGAGAATAGCACAAGGCTTGTCTTAGTTGCCGTATTACTATGTCATGAGGGGAAAACATATCGCTGGAAAAGTATTCATAGGGTACGTAATATTAGACTGAACAGGCTAAAGTGCTATAACAAATAGACTGGAAATATAATGTCTCAAACAAAAGAAAAATTTATTTTCTTATTGTTTAAGAGTCCAGAGCACACTGCAGGCCAACTGGAGGTAGAGAATGGGGTGGTTTACTTCAAGCAGACTAATGACTGCTCTGTCATTTTCAATAATTGACTTTGAAGATTACTCTTGTCCTTGTCATGGATATCCCATCTTACAAGGGGAAAAGAACATAGAAATGGCACACACCACTTCAACTAATTCTCTGTTATAGAGAACTTAGTAACATAACCATTCTTAACTAAAAGGAGGCTGGAAAAAATTAGATAGTCAGCCAGGCACACAACTAATAATATGGAAGAAGGAGAGAGTGGCTTCTGGTTAATAGCTAGACATCTCTGCCACATGTGGACTTTTGCCCACCAAATATATGCACCATCTTTCCTTCCACATGTTCTCACTGACCTCCCACACTGCCTATCAAAGAAGACAACACAAAGTTCTACTCATTTACTGCATGTACTTCACAATGCATGATCTCTGCATGATGCACAGTCAGTTCCACTAGGGTCAGAGGCATCTCACATTCCGGTGGCCAACCAAATAAAAGACAAGTTTTCTACCTTTACCATTATCACAAACAATGTCCAATAATGAAGGAAGGACAGAATAACTGTAACACAAACTGCAATATGGAAAGTAGAAAAAGGGGGAACACACAAGAGTTGCTTGTCTAAATAGTAATAGAATCCTGGGCAGGTATTATGAGGAACTTTGCCATGGCACTGAGGAAAATTCTTTGACTGAATCATGTCTCTTTTCCTAAGAGGAGCTTCTGTGCCCATGGTTCTCTGTGGCCTCTTGTTTTGTTCATAGAAGGTTATATTTCTTGTCCATTACCCTTTATGACCACATCTAAAGTGGGTGCTGTGGTCTGGGCCTTCACCATGCTCTGTAAAACACTAGAAGTGAACTTCCTTTTGATGCAAGTTTGGGACCTTGAGGACTGTTTTATAGTTTTGAAGAGTCAGGGTTTATTGAAGATAAACTCATGGTTTTCTTGTCAATAAAATTCTCTCAAAAACTCCCAAGGTTTCCAACATATTTGCTTCCAGTCAATGTAATGTAGCAGTAATCACAAATTACTTTTCTAAACATAGTTCTTAAACCTGCTTTATTTTTCTTACTCAACCAAATCTTGAGGGTATCTGAAACAATGCTTCTGGATACAAGGTCAACAGATTTATATCTCACTGTTTGGGGTTCAGACGCTGCTGAGTTTTACAAGTACCTCTGTGTCCTTTTGTCCTTGTTTTAAATCACTCAATTCTTGCCAGTATAATATCTTGTTACAGCAGTGGAAACAGCTATACTCAATAACATTTTGGTGGTTTCCAGCCCCTTCCCTTCAAGCTATACACTAAGCAGGTATATGACCTTCCTTCCAAATATCAGAGTGAAAGTCTGGAAGAGCCACTCAGCCAAATACCTACCATTGAAGAAAAGCAACGAAGAGTCACCCGGAATACCCTACCTGATATTATAAACTTCACATGCATTGCATATTCTCTGATTGCTTTAAAATTACTTGTAATTTCATTGAATGCAGTAATGGAGTCTTAAATTTTTCTAATGTCTATAACACAGCCTAACACTTCAGTTATTTTATAAATATTTATTGATAATATTATATTGATATTATTGATAATATATTGATAATTGATAATACATTGACATACTGACGATATTGATAATATATTGATAATATTGAATACTTATACGCTTTAAAAAACACAAGACATTTTTTATAGTTGACTGATATCTTTTTTTATTTTCTTATCACATTTTAATCACTTTAAAGATTCGTGTAGGATAAGATGACAAATTTTTTGTTTAAGACTGAACAAATTTTAGTTTGAATGTAGATGGAAGTGGGGAGGGCATTTTCTCCTTATGTATATGTTGACTTTTTCTTTATCATTCATGCAACCAAACTGTCATGTGTCAAGTACTCCCTACTTAGGATACAATGGTGTGTGTGTCTGTGTGTGTGTAAGTGTGCACATGTACATTAAGATTGATTTCTAACAAATTTATTTGAAAATTAAGGTAGAAATCAGTACTCAATAATTGAAACATATATAAATTTCTACTTTATATAAGCGATCATCCCAAAGATCATTGAAATACTTATTTCATAGAAATAAGTATTATTTCTATTATTCATAGAAACTTTGTAGAGTGTCGACACATCCAGAATAAGAGTGCCACAGATACTGTTCAGAGATTCTTATTAGCACTTAGTAAAAGTGGCTCTTAATTTGTGATTTTTTATGTTAATTATGGTTCCCAGTTATTCAACTTTTTTTTTTTTTTTTTAATTTTTTTTTTTCAACGTTTATTGATTTTTGGGACAGAGAGAGACAGAGCATGAACGGGGGAGGGACAGAGTCTAGAGAGGGAGACACAGAATCGGAAACAGGCTCCAGGCTCTGAGCCATCAGCCCAGAGCCTGACGCGGGGCTCGAACTCACGGACCATGAGATCGTGACCTGGCTGAAGTCGGACGCTTAACCGACTGCGCCACCCAGGCGCCCCAGTTATTCAACTTTTTGATAAGGAGCTAATTAGATGTTTTTGGCAAGTAATGTCCAACTGAGGAGCAGTTGCAAGGCTAGGGACCTGACATCAACTAAAGGATTCTCAAGACTAATCCCAAGAGCTCAAAGATAAAATCAAGTTGTAAAAGAGAAGAATATATTTTAAACTCCTCCTTCTCTGATAAGTAGAGTCTATAAATAGATTTTTTTATTAAATAAATTATAATAATTAATAAATAATAATTTTATTATCATTAAATAATTTATATATAAATTAATATTAATTTATACATAAATTAAATAATTACAAGTATAATTTTTATTAAAAACCATATGGCATCAGGATAAGAGTATAGTACCCAGCTTCCACCAGCATCTTACCAAGACAAATAACTTTTCCCTTTAAATCACTAAGCCAGTCCCAATAACCTATGAAATTTTAAAGCAAGATATTGGTTTTATTTATTTATTTTTTTTTAATTTTTTTTTCAACGTTTTTTATTTATTTTTGGGACAGAGAGAGACAGAGCATGAACGGGGGAGGGGCAGAGAGAGAGGGAGACACAGAATCGGAAACAGGCTCCAGGCTCCGAGCCATCAGCCCAGAGCCTGACGGGGGGCTCGAACTCACGGACCGCGAGATCGTGACCTGGCTGAAGTCGGACGCTTAACCGACTGCGCCACCCAGGCACCCCAAGATATTGGTTTTAGATACATCTACAAAGTATTGATCCATAAGAAATTTTAAATTACAACCAAAGGTTTTGATTATGATTCAAAGATATATCAATAGCCACTATAGAAATAATCAATGTCTCCCTTATTTGCCATTATATTTCCACTACCTCAGCTTTAAAATTGGTATATAATTTTTGTCTTTCATGATGCAAGTAAGTTCTTGACATTGATGGGAAATTTAAAATATAAAAAAAAAATTGGCATCAATTTGGAGCAATTTTGATCTGTTATATCAGTGTCTACTAGGCATCACTGGAAGACAGTATTTGGATATCAGGATCATGGAGAAAAGTCATCATCAGAATGTTTGAAGTCATTCTAAGTAGGGCTGAATCTATTGGGAATCAGTTTTTTAATTATAGTTTTTAAAAACACTCTGAATGATCAATACATGGAGATTAAAGAACATCCTACAAAAGAATGAATGGGTCAACCAGGAAATTAAAGAAGAAATTAAAAAATATATGGAAACAAATGAAAATGAAAACACAACAGTCCAAGCCCTTTGGGATGCAGCAAAAGCAGTCCTAAGAGGAAAATACATTACAAGAAAGGTCCCAAATACACAACCTAACCTTATACCTAATGGAGCTTGAAGAGCAGCAGCAAAGAAAGCCCAAAGCCAGCAGAAGAGAAATAATAAAAATTAAAGCAGAAATAAACAATATAGAATCCCAAAAAACAGAATAACAGATCAATGAATCTAAGAGTTGTTTTCAAAGAATAAACAGTCTAACCAGACTTCTCAAAATTAAAAGAGAGAGAACCCAATAGATAAAATCATGAAGGAAGGAGGAGATATCACAAACAACATCAATACAAAAATACAAACAATTATTCGAGAATACTATTAAAAATCATATGTCAACAAGCTGGACAATCTGGAAGAAATGGACAAATTCCCAGACACTCACACACTACCAAAACTCAAACGGGAATAGAAAATTTGAACAGACCCATAACCAGCAAAGAAATTGAATCAGTTATCAAAAATCTCCCAACAAATAAGAGTCACATAGCTTCCCAGGGGAATTCTACCAGACATTTAAAGGACAGTCAATACCTATTCTTCTCAAAGTGTTCCA
The DNA here is from genome assembly GCF_023721935.1 of Panthera uncia. Classification (NCBI taxonomy): domain Eukaryota; kingdom Metazoa; phylum Chordata; class Mammalia; order Carnivora; family Felidae; genus Panthera; species Panthera uncia. Next base: position 23,025,633 of record NW_026057584.1, read on the forward strand.
AAAAATAGAAATGGAAGAAAAGATTCCAGACTCATTCTATGAAGCCAACATTACCTTGATTTCCAAAGCAGACAAAGACCCCACTAAAAAGGAGAACTACAGGTCAATATCACCAATTAATATGGATGCAAAAATTCTCAACAAGATACTAGCAAATCTAATTCAACAGTACATTAAAAGAATTATTCACTATGATCAAATGGGATTCATTCCTGGATGCAGGGCTGGTTCAATCTTTGCAAATCAATCAACATGGTAAATCACATTAATAGAAGAAAGGATAAGAACCATACGATCCTGTCAATACATGCAGAAAAAGCATTTGACAAAATACAGCATCCTTTCTTAATACAAACGCCCAAGAAAGTCAGGATAGAAGGAACATACCTTAACATCACAAAAGCCATATATGAAAGGCCCACAGCTTATATCCTTAATGGAGAAAAACTCAGAGCTTTCCTCCGGAGATCAGGAACATGATGGGGATGTCCACTCTAACCACTGTTGTTTAACATAACGTTGGAAGTCCTAGCCTCACCAATCACAACAAAATGAAATAAAAGGCATCCAAATTGGCAAAGAAGAAGTAAGTTTCATTCTTAGCAGATGACGTGATACTCTGCATGGAAACCCGAAAAGACTCCACCAAAAAGCAGCCAGAGCTGATAAAGGAATTCAGCAAAGTCACAGGATACAAAATCAATGTAAACAAATTGGTCTTATTTCTATACACCTATAATGAAGCAACAGAAAGAGATATCAGGGATCGATTCCATTTACAATAGCATCAAAAACCATAAAGTACCTAGAAATAAACCTAACCAAAGATGTAAAAGATCTGTATGCTGAAAACTATAGAAAGTTTATGAAAGAAATTGAAGAAGACACAAAGAAATGGAAAAACATTCCATGCTCATGGATTGGAAGAATAAGTATTGTTAAAATGTCAATACTACCCAAAGCAATCTACACATTCATTGTAATCCCAATCAAAATAGCACCAGCATTCATCACAGAGCTAGAACAAACAATCATAAAATTTGTATGGAACCACAAAAGGCCCCAAATAGCCAAAGTAATGTTTAAAAAGGAAACCAAAGCAGGAGGCATCACAATCCCAGACTTTAGCCTCTAGTACAAAGCTGCAATCATCAAGACAGTATAGTACTGGCACAAAAACAGACACATAGACAAATGGAACAGAATAGAGAACCCAGAAATGGACCCACAAATATATGGCCAACTAATCTTTGACAAAGCAGGAAAGAATATCCAATGGAAAAAGATATTCTCTCTAGCAAATGATGCTGGAAGAACTGGACAGCAACCTGCAGAAGCATGAAACTGGACCACTTTCTTACACTGCACACAAAAATAAATTCAAAATGGATGAAAGACCTAAGTGTGAGACAAAACCATTAAAATCCTATAGAAGAAAACAAGCAGCAACCTCTTTGACCTCAGCCACAGCAACTTCTTATTTGACATGTCTCCAAAGGCTAAGGAAATAAAAGCAAAAATGAACTATTGGGACCTCATCAAGATAAAAAGCTTCTGCACAGCAAAGAAAACTATCTAAAATTAAAAGGCAACTGACAGAATGGGAGAAAGTATTTGCAAATGACATATCTGATAAAGGGAAGCTATTCCTGAAGCCAAGACTACACTGTATGTTAGCTGACTTGAAAATAAATAAATAAATAATAAATAAATAAATAAATAAATAAATTTGAATTTCAGGTTAAAAGTAAATTAATAAAAAAATAAAAACACTCTGAATAATTAAAACATTAGAAAAAATATTATATTTTAGAACATACCACAATCATCTATTAGAATTCTCATCTAAGCCCAAGGTGATGAAGATTAAAATTAGACACTAGTGTTAAAATTTTAGTCATAGAAAATGAATTAGTCTTATAATCTACCATATAACATAGTACCTATAATTAAAAACACTGTATTACATATTTAAAATTGTACTAAGAGGCTAGGTTTTATATTAAGAACTCTTATGACTACTACAAATATTAATAATAATAATAACAAAATCAGTAATAATAATAATAATAATAATAATAATAATAAAAGAAGACAGGAAAAAGCTTTTGGAGGTGATGAATATGTTTACGTCAGGTATTGATGATTGTATATACTTCTTCATGGGTGTATACTTATCACCAGACTCATCAAGTTGTATACATTAAATATGTATAGCTTTTTCTATGTCAATCATGCCTCAATTATTTTTTGATTCCAGTATACTATTATATATTTATTAAATATGCATAATATAGAAACATAATAAGATTAAGAATTACATATGATTATTCCAGATAAGCAAATGGTGCCTATTTGAGAATTAAAACATATCTTAAATTGTCACTATTTTATATAGAAATAGATCCAAATTGTATTATTAGGAGCCATGTTTTCTCATGCAGAGTATGCCAAACATTATTTAGCTGAATCTTTATATCTCAGGTGGGTTATGTTATTTATTCATTAATGTCCTATATTTGTCAGTCAGGAGACAAAACTTACACTTACCATTTTAACAGTTAGAATTTAATATATAAGATCGTTAACTATGTATAAAGTTTTTAACAGGGTAAATAAACGGAAAAAGAGCAGTGTTCCTCAGCTCAGAAAAGGGGCCATGGTGAACTGGGAACACAGACCTCTGAGAAGCGGGTGCCTGTCTGCAGGAGCTAATGTTTTTGATGACAGCATGATGCAGCTGTTTCTTCAAGCACTGGAAAAACTGCCAACTGGATTTAGCTGCTGTGATAAGAACAAAGTGGTGTTGCTGAGGTGAGGTGTTGCTAGGGTGATGCAGACTAGAACTGCAAGTCCCTAAGAAGCCCAAAGGAAGGAGACAGGGAGCAGAAAGTTCCCTTTTACCCCCTCAACCTTGCACTTCCTATTGCCAAGCCTAACAGAGTCTACTAGCAAAGCAAAAATGTAATCTGCAAAGTTCCAGGTGCAGCATCACAAAAAACAGATATGGAAGCGTGAGTTTGGTGCTGAGAAAAAACAGCATAATTAATGGCACATGGCCTTAGAGGACAGTCAGCATACGCATAGGAAAGAGCATATCCTTTCAACAAATCCTCCCAGAAAACCTGTTGACTTTTTGCAAGCACCTTATTTGCCCTCTCTTCTAAATATGTTACCTGTAATTCAAGAAAGGATGGAGAGAGTTTATTCAAAATACCTGTTTTACCCATAACCCTGAATTAATAGTGTCTACCTCTACAGTGATTTAATTTTTCTCTTACAAAATAAAGCACAATGGCTCAGTGACAATTGTTTATGAAAATTTCTAGGAGTCATTATCACTTCTATTTGGAATCTGGGCACTGTTTCAATAATTAAAGTGATCAGAAGTCTGATTGATAGTTTATAATTCCTTAGGTAGCTGAAGCAGCCAGGATATTTGATAGTAGCTCTTTGGATCCTATTTTTATACCTAATAGTATATAATAATCAGACATAAATGCAGGGATGATAGGTATTTGACACCATAAACATAATAGATTTGTCTATCTTGAATTTAGATAAAAATATTAAACTTCTATATCCATACAGGATTGTATAGGACATTTTATACATCAAATCACATTAGTTTTTGCAATTTGTGAATTGACAAGAAGCATTTAATTTGGGAAAATATGTCAAAATTAAGCATAAAGCAAGTAATTATCTCTGTCATATTTATGTCTATTAAATTGCTGGTTTGATAATAAAGCAATCTTGTGAAGGGAGAACTAAAATTCTAACTCTTTAAAATAAGTGTTTCTCTTCTGCCTAAAACAAATGACCTTCCAATGAAACAATTCTAATCTTATTACATTGGCTTGATCTTTATACTTACATTTATAAAGGACTCATTATATCAACAATGATTAATAGAGTTAGAAATGGATTTCACAGAGATTATTTAAGTAACTTTCTATAATTTCACCAACAAGTTTTTTTTTTTTAATGTTTCCTGGTGGTAGCATTGAGAGAAGAGCATTATCCATGTATATTTACCAATGTAGAGGGTTAATAATGTTTAAAGTACTTCTTACCTATTAACATCCCAGATTTTACTAGTTGTATCCAATGAGGAAGAAGCCACAAAATCACCACAGGAGTGCCATGTGCAGGACCATACTGCATGGTTGTGTCCTTCAAAGGTCAAAATGCAATTGCCTTTAGACAGGTCCCATAATTTAACTGTAGTGTCACCACTTGAAGTAGCCAACTTGTTGCCACTATTTGCAAGAAGATAAAGAAGTAATTTGTTAAAAAGTCAACTCATAATTAATTTTTATGAATGGTTATATGCTATGAGTAATGTGTGTGTGTGTGTGTGTTTGTGTTTGAGTTATTTCTGCTTAAAAGCATTAAAATGGCATACTAAATGCTTGAATTTTTTTATCTTATTTGAGTCCACATAATTTGATACTAGTATTTTTTAGTAATGCAGGGTGATGAGAAAAACTGTTGTTCTATACTCTATAGATTAATTCTTCTATATTCTTCTAGATTAATTCATGAAATAAGTGTTGTGTGTATGTGTGTGTTTGTTTTTTGTTTGTTTGTTTTTAGTGTATTCAGTGTATTAGGTTTCAGGCTATGTGTTAGGTTCTATGGATAATGTAACCTCAGAATGATGAAATTTTTAGACATAGGCTAAAATAATTTCAAAAACACAATACAAAACAATAAGTCAGCATTGCTTATGTTTAGATTAACTAAATGTTCCAAGAATACAATTTGGATGCTAAAGGAAGTCAATCAGGAATGATGAGATTTTGAGCTACATCTTGAGAGATGAAAAATTTTGAAATAAGTGGTTAAGGTTGAACCATTGGATTTTCCATTTAGGTCATTAGTAGACATTTGAAAAAGCAGTGACTTTAAAGCGGTAGACACAAATGCTAGTTTAAGAAATGAGCGGATGTCAATGATATAAGCAGAAACATCTATGATTTTTTGGTAAAATATCAGTTGCAAGAAAATTTCAATTCCATCATTTCCTTCACATCCATCTGCATTGAATGCTCTATGTGTTTTCTTGGTAGCTTTTCTTCCCCTGAATATAATGAATTGCTTATCTGTACTCTTGTCCTGTGATTTTGATTGAGAACCGTTTCCTCTCTCTATGGCATCAAGCACTAGAACTGACCAATTGAAGTGCCCAGAAAATGCTTCCAAAATGAATAAATATATGAATGAATGAATGAGTCTGTGCTATAAGAGAATAAGAAAAGGTACTCAGGATTTCCAAGAGACGGAATGGCAAGATCAAGATGAGTATTTGCTCACTTGCTCTTATTTTTTTATGCTGAGAGAAATACATTTTTAAGTGCAGGGAGGAAACAACCACTGGAGAGGGAGTGGGGAGAATTTAAAGGTGGGGAAGGAAAGGTAGGTACAGAGTGAAGAAGTTCTCATTAAAGTTATAAAAAGATATCTATTATTCTGATTAGCAGAATTAAAAAAAATTACTCTATGACAAGTAGTCCTTCACTAATGGACAGATATTTAAAACTGTCTTTTTCTTGGGTGCCTGGGTAGCTCAGTTGGTTGAGTGTCCGACTTTGGCTCAGGCACAATCTCACAGTTTGTGGGTTTGAGCCCTACATCGGGCTCTGTGCTGACAGCTCGGAGCATGGAGCCTTCTTTGGGTTCTGTGTTTCCCTCTCTCTCTCTCTTTCTCTCTGCCCCTTCCCTGCTCGCACTCTGTCTCCCTCTCCTTCAAAATAAATAAACATAAAAAAAATTTAAACTTTTTCTTTGCAGCTGTTGTTCATTTGTACATAGATTTAGGATTCAAAATTTTGCTTTTTAATATTAAAGACTGAAAAATACATTTGTTTAAAAATATACAAGAAGGGGTGCCTGGCTGGCTCAGCCTAGAGAATATGCAACTCTTGATCTTGGGGTCGTGAGTTCAAGCCTCACACTGGGCTTAGAACTTACTTAAAAATATCCAAATAAAAATAACATAAAAAATAATTTAACCATGCCTCTTTTTCAAATCTGTCCTTCTGATGGGCTAGCATACTATTTTGGACATAAGTCTTGCTCTAGGATAACAATTACTATAAAGTATTTCTGCCTGTGACTGAAAACTCAGATAAGTTTTACATTCTTCTCTCTTGCTTTAAACTATGTGACAAAAGAAACAAAAATCACAATAGTAATAATTACAACTGGAATGAAGCAGTTGTAATCACCTTTACAAGTGCCATCATCTGATATTTAGGCTCCCAATTCACGAGTTTGAGACCCGTGTGGGCTCTGTGTTGACAGCTCAGAGCCTGGAGCCTGCTTCAGATTCTGTGTCTCTCTCGCTCTCTCTGCCCCTCCCCCACTTGCACTCTGTCTCTCTTTCTCTCAAAAATAAACAAAATATATTTTTAAAATATGGATGATAAGTCTTGCTCGATATAACTTAAAATGTTGTTTTGAAAATCAAATAAGAGAATTCTTACAATAGCACATTTTCAATTCTGGGTAATATTCAAACCTGATATTGTTTTTAAAGATTGTCTTGTGATCTCCAGTTAAGTTTTTATGTGGAATTCGTTACCCATATTTCCATAAATAGTGGAATGGAATCCAATTACTGCCTTTACTCCAATAGTCTCAGATACCTGTGTCTATCTGCTCAAGAGGACTATTTGAATTTGTAAAAGGACTATCAGTCACAATATTCTCACTATAGAATATGTATGCATTATTTTATGTAGCAGAATAACACATAACCAAATTATATTGAAATATTTTCTCATAGTTTGTATAGGTAAAAGATAAAAATTTTGGTTTCACTGAGCTCATAAAATGATTATTACAAGAAAACCTCTAAATTTAGGATCTAGATTACTTGGAAAACATTAAGATACATTTGACTTACATTTAATATGCCCAGTTTGTGAGAGTCCCACAAACTTATAAGTAAAAGTTGAAACAAAAAGGGCTGAGAATGTTCTTATCAAAGTTATTCTAAACCCTTAGCCTTTGATACAGAGCTGCTGGCTGTATTTAGTTGGTGAGTGAGGCCACTGTGACAGAGTAAAGAGAATGCCAGTCCACACAGAGAATGGTCTTTTTTGAAGTAAACAGCTCCCACGTCCAAGTGTTGTTCCCTTTGTTCCTATATGATACACCCTTCTTTTGTGTAGAAATCTAGAATCAGCAAAGAATCATAAATAAAGCGAATTCAGAAGACAGCATTATGTGCAGATATTATGGACTCTAGCAAAAGCATAGAGGCGACATTGAGTGTTCAGGAAAGACCAAGCCTTCCCTGCCTGGCTGTAAAACCACTGCCCTTACTGGGTTGGGTGTATTGCTTAGAGCTCCAGATACACCTTTGTCCCTTGCTTCAGAAACTTCAATTGGCTTTTCAGCTTAGTCTTTCAACTTTTACACAGGAATGGCAAGATGCTGGCAAGTGGACTCTTTCGTGCCTGGTATACAGTATTTATAAGACATACTATTTATATTGGCATGCATGAATGATGTGCATATTAAGGAAATATTGGCATGCATGAATGATGTACATATTAAGGAAAGAGAGATTTCCATTGCACATAGATCTGTGTTAATAGAATGGAATAGCCTACATAATTCAGGGTTGTGTATACGAACAAGTTTATGTAGAAAAGACATCTTGGTACAGAGGACAGAAAAATATAGAATTATAAAACTACTAGCATGTTACTAATTCTTTTTATTTTGTTTTTTTAAAAAAATAAATGTTTTTATTTATTTTTGAGACAGAGAGAGACAGAGCATGAGCAGGGGAGGGGCAGAGAGAGAGGGAGACACAGAATCCGAAGCAGGCTCCAGGTTCTGAGCTGTCAGTACAGAGCCTGATACGGGGCTTGAACTCACAGACTGTGAGATCATGACCTGAGCTGAAGTCGGACACTCAACCGACTGAGCCACCCAGGCGCCCCTCTTTTTATTTTGTTTTATCCTTTGTATTTATGTTATTGTTTAGGTTGCAGATGCAGAAGTATAGAAATTGGTAGGTTAGTTTATGAAACTTTATGTGGAGATGATGAATAATGCTGTCATCCTGGAAATAAGATAGAGATGCCCAGGAATGCCTTTAAACTTTTAAGTATCAATTAATATCTTTGGGATTATTTTATTATTTAATTTTCTTATTGTATCCAACATACTTCTGAGTATTCTCTAGTTGTCATTTATATGCATGCATGCATACACACATGCCTATGGCACATTACAATAGAATATTCTTGAAAAACATAACCAGGATAATTATAATATTTTGATATATATCCATAGGTACTAAAATATAGTTCTCATTCTTTTAAAAATTGTGTCTCTATGCATACCTTATGACTCTGACTGGAAAAAGTTGTTTTGAGAATATTAAATCTAATCTTTTTCAGCTATCTAAAAACCTTTACATTTGACACTTTATTTTCCTTTCTTTCTTTTGACCCAATGTTCTAGAAGACACAGGAGATTCATTTATTCATTTCACAGTTACTCACATGCTTCAGACACTGTCCTAGACAACTTAATCCATCATCTCTCTGTGCTTCTCAAACACACCAAGCATGTTCCCCTCAGGGTATCTGTACACCTTTCCTTTGACACTAAGATGTCATCTCCCATGGATATTCCCATGGCTCTCCATGACTTAAGTTGAAGACCTTTTCTTCAACTTCACCTTACCGTGGAGAGATTCTCTGACAATGCCAGTTAAAATACTGTATCACCCTAACTTTTTGTCTCTTGCTGTTACTCTTTATAGCACTTACTACCATTCATTAAACTATACGTCACTTATTTATAGTCTCTCTCTCTCTGCCAGTGGGATGTAGCAGCTATGAAAGGAGGAAATTTTTTTTAAAATTCACTCCTATATCTCTAATGCCTAGCTTCACACTTAGTACATAGGGAATCTCAATAAATAACTATTGAATTAATAAATTAATGCATGAAATACAATTATGAATATGACAAATTACCTAAAGTCCTATTCTAATGGATAATTTCTCAGGGCTTATAAATACAAAAAAAATAGGCAAATGGATCTTACATCCTATTATTGGATTTCTTGTTTGAATATTTATTTTTCAAAAGTAGCTTTGTTGCATGACATGCTAAATTATTTCTTTCTGAATTCTGCCTGAGTTACTATATATACATAATTTCAGATTGTGTTGGAGTATATTATTATATAGGTTCAGGAAAATAGCACACCTCCCATTTACCTCATATCTTTTTTAGATAGATGCAGGACATAAATTCAGTGAATAAATAATTAGCTCACATAAAGTAAGTTGCAGAAACAATAGATCTTCTACCCCTAGTGAAAAGTCTAATTCATAGAGTATTCGGATTGCCACAATAGGGCATTTAATAAAGTCACGTTTGTATAACAATTTCCAAGCATTAGGTATGAATCATACCGCTGGCCTCCTAACTGCTCTGCCCTTGTCCATCTACAATCTTTTTTCAATACAGAAACCTACAGGATCCCATTTATGCTCCTCTTCTGTGAAAAACTGTGCAATGGTTTCTCATCTCCCAGAGTAAAAGCTAAAATCCTAAAATGAATATGACCCTCCATGACCCACCTACCACCCACCTAGTTACCACTTTGATTTTTCCTTCTACTACTCTTCCTCTCTCTCCTCCCGCTGCACAAGGCTTTTGCACATGCTGTTCTTCCTTCCAGGAATGTCCTTTCCCAGAAAACCAATGACTGGTTCTCTCTGTTTCTTCAGGCCTTTACAGCAAGACACATCAAGGAGACTTATCTGAACAGCAGTCTCACTTCTGACATTAAACTCCTTTCCTATTTTTTTTTTCCTATAGTACTATCACTGTTAACTCACTATATGTTTTACTGATTTCTCTTGTTTATTATCTACTCTCCCCAGGTCCTCAGTTTTGTGGGCCTCTGCTTCACCTAGTTCTTTACTGCTCAGTATATCCAGAGAGTGAATGCCTTGTGTTAGATTCCACACCCTGCCTGAATCTAGTTTTTAGAAAAATATATTATTTACTAACAGCCTCAATCCTACCATTTTGCAGAGTTTAAAATTACCATCTCTCTGGGCCTAAAAATGTGAAGACCCAGCTATTACCCCTCTTCTCAAAACGTTCCAGAAGATTCCTCATTTTCATTCAGACCAAGACTCAGGCCTCTTTCTCATAACACCAGAAGCAAGAGCTTGCCATTTCTAAACTCCCTGTTTCTGGTCCTGTGTTCACATGGTCCATGGAACAGGGAAGCCACTCTTTATTGAGAATGATATTTTTGCCATGTGAAGCAGGCCTTCTCTACATTCAAACTTGGCCTGCACATCACTGAGTCTGCATACACACTGAAGAAATTTCTACAACCCAACTTGTTTTCTAGTGCTTGGGTCTCCCCAACTAGTTCTATGCTATAATTAATTATTGAGTTTTTAAAGCTCATTAACTTATTTAGTTCCTCCTGAGTGTCCACTGTTTACCAGAGATGCAAAAGATATGAAAGATGAGAAGTACATATTCCTCAAATTATTTACATTTTTTTCTTTAAAAAATTATTAATGCTTTATTTTTGAGAGAGAGAGACAGAGTGTGAGTGGGGCAAGGGCAGAGGGTGAGGGAGACACAGATCAGAAGCAGGCTCCAGGCTCTGAGCTGTGAGCCCAGAGTCTGATGTGGGGCTCAAACTTGTGAACTACAAATTCATGACCTGAGCTGAAATCAGATGCTTAACCGACTGAGTCACCCAGGCACCCCCATCAATATTTTAATAGATGACATACAGGATATAATGATAGGACAAGAAGGATATAATACGTTTTCTAGTCTTGGATGATGGTCAAGAGGCTTTAAAAAGTGAATACACCTGAACAAAATCTTTATGTATAAGAAAGTGTTCACAACGTGAAAGTAGGAAAGGAAAAAGGCTGAGTGCTCAGCATGTGGCAACTGTGGAATAATCAGAGATTTTTAAGTATTTTGCATTCAAGAAGAAAAGAGTAATGGAAAAATTAATCTAAATAGATAAACAACAGTCAAATAATAAAAGACCTTTCCTGCAGTCCTAAAGTATATTTATCTATACACTTTATATGGCTATGAGGAGAGATTAAAGGGTTTTAAAAGGAGTTAGAAAAGTAGTCAGATATTAATTTTAGGATGTTAACACTGGGAATATAACAAAGACCAGATTTTTTAAGGAAGAGCAGAAAATACATTGGAGAATTGACAGTAATTTGTATTATAGTCTTGCACTTCATTATTGGATTTAGTTATTTTGAGATCTATGCTTTGTATAATCACAGTCATTCCCAGGTTTTGGTAAAGGATTCTCAAGTGAAGTGTCAGTCTCACACCTATCTGTTCCACTTAGCTGAAGAATTTTTTCCAAGTCTAAGGTGGTACTGAGAGGGGGCATGCCATTTTTCAGCAGAAAGCTCTGCTCTAATGAGACTGCTTCTTTACTTTGTTTTAATCTTTGATCTGACTTAGTCCTGGACTGCAGATTTTTTCACTATACTCATTTCAGGCTTTCAGGAGTACATGGTAACCCAAATATGTGTGTGTGACGCTGAGTTCAAGTCTTAGGAGGACTGATTTGACAAAATATTTAAGGTCAACAGAGGCAGAATGCATATTTCATCACCTGAAGCCAATGTACTACCTGAAAGCCTTACAATGGATTGGAACAAGATATTTCTAGGGTTCCAGAAGAAACATTGCCTCTGTTTCTGGTATAAAATAAGATGTTTTCCATAATTGGAAATATTATAATGACAATTAGGATACATTTAAAACAAGCTTATAAAGTGAATTCATGTATCACAGAATTCTAGAATCTCAAGGCTGGGAGAGCACTCAAATCCATGTAATCTAATCACACTTCCCTTGTTTAATTATTTCTACTGATATTCTATCATTTTAATGCCCAGCCTCTATTTAAAACTTATAATAACAGGAAATGCAGTTCTTTGGGTTTTAAGTAGCTCTGTTATACAGTGTTCCTTTTATTGAGTTTATTTTCTTCTATAAAAAAAAAATTCTCATTAAAGTCAATTATAATCCTCAGCATCATTCCAAATTCAAATAATCTCTCTTTCACTCCATAGCCTTAGAGTAGAGGAGGAAATCTATCGTGTTCTAGAAATGACACTCCATTCATCTCCTTTCTTTCTTTATCACCCAAATATTATTTTCCATGCTACTTCCACTTCAGAGGTACACAGATATCTTAGTAGCTGTACATCTACTCTGCTTAAGCTGCCCCTCTATGGTAGTTTCTTTTTTTTTTAGCATTTATTTTTTTCTGAGAGAGAGCACAACCAGAGGAGGGGCAGAGAGAATGGGAGACGGAAGATCTGAAACAGGCTCCGCACTGCCAGTGCAGAGTGTGATGCGGGGCTCGAGCTCATGAACAACAAGATCATGGCTTGAGCAGAAGTTGGGCACTTAGCCGACTGGGCCACCCAGGCAGCCCTCTGTGCATCCACTCTAACTTGAGTCATGAACGGTCTATTTCTATTGAATAAGGCATATGTTTGCATTATTCAAATCCAATCTTGTATTCTGTCTCTTCAAATGTTGGTAATAAATATAAGATTATCTGTACTTCTACACATTGAAATGTGAAATTATGGTATGTAATTTCCATTCTCTGAGGCATGGGAGATTCTTTCTTATCCTTTCACTAATTACTTTTCATGTTTCATTTTCAAATTATTATTTTTCTTTCCACAACAGATCTATTTTTTTTTATAATGACCAGCCTCACATTCAGATTGAAATTCTCTTGATAAGATCAGTATGTTTCATGACAAACAAAGCTGTTTCCAATATTCTCAGCTATACTGTATTTCTGTCTGGGAATCTAACTGAGCACTTCATTTATGAATCCACTTTTCAGAATTCCAAACTTCATTAATTTAAATCATGTTTAAAGCCAGCTGTTCACCTGTCCTGCCCTCCATCCCTGCTAGTGTAGACAAGAGAAAGAAGTAATGGTAACAACACACATCTCCCCAAGACCTCTGATTTCCTGTGGTTTCATGATACTAAAATATTTTACTGGTCTTTCTAGCAGAGTTATCTCTGTTCCACCATAAAATCAGTGGAGTGGATAGGGAAACAACAGATATAATCTCAGCAGATTTTCCAGAAAATTTCTAATAAACTCTAGAAAATTGCACAAATTTCACCTGAATTTTCCATGTCTTCATAGATTAGATCTCCTTCACCAGTTCTGTAGCGTTCATCAAGGAATCAATAAACATCAGAGTAGGTGTTAATTTACCTTCTAACTGTGTGAATTCTACATCTCAAGCCTTAAAAGTTTAAGTAAGTAAGATCCTTTAAGGGTACTAAATTCAGTACTCAGTAATAGCTCCTAATTGTTCTGAATAAGGTAAATTATAGTATTAACAGAAGTTAGAACTCTTGTTTCAATCGCATCTTTGCCATTTAAAAGCCTTGTTGTTCGTGAAACAGTCATAGTATTCTCAAACTTAGCATTCTCGTATGTAAAAGGAAGAAATGACACCTTTTTACCTGACTCTCTAGTGTGGATCAAACTAAGACCATTTGCTAAAGTATAACCCACAAAGCAATTATGAACACCAAGAAGTAAAGTTTGTGGATCTCCATACCATAGGTTCCGAGGAGCTGTCACTTGCATGGAGCACACAATTTTAAAAAAATGAGAAAAAAAATGTAACTTAGGGGTAAGAAATGCATTGTTTTTTAGAAGGATGATAGCTCTTGTTGCCATCTTCCAGGAAGTCATCCCTTACTTTAAGAAAGGATGGGATTTTCTAAGCAGAACAAATGTGAACCCCTACAGTGTAATCATTCCATGTAAGGACTAAATCACTGGCTATAGAATAGTTAGCTATAGCAGAAGCTGGAATAAGAAATTAGATGTATATCATTTGAAGATAGGGATTTGCCCTATGTGCAATAACCTCAGTATCTGGCAGTGACCCACTAGAGCAATGCACAGCATGACACTTGGAGAGTGAAATCTCTAGAAAATAAAACAGTATGATGCTGAATGCTTGAGGAGATGCATGTGGATGTAGGAACAAAAAGAAGGGGAATTCACATCTTTAAAGATATTTAAAAGATCTTCTTAAAGATGGTCAAAGTCATAGGTATAAAATGATTGGGTGTGGAGAAACTGAGGAGAAAATTTTAAATACTATTGTGAGATTCAGAGTAAAGACTGCAGAAACACAGTGGGTATAGGGAACAGCACAACTACCAAATAGTACCAGTTTATTGTTACTATGCACTTACTGAGAGGATAATGATGTTAAAATTCGGCTGCAAAGCACAGTCAAATATGTAACAGTGTTAACTTACTATTCAATTTACTAAATTATGTTTAATTATATTATCTTTAATCACTTAAAAAATACCAACTAGGGAATTCTAAACAAGTTTCATCTAGAGTAGAAGAATATGAATTTGAGTGACCTCTACTGATGAACTGCATGCTGGGCTTGTGTCAGTTTGGGTCAGATAATCTCAGAATTGTTTTACCTACAGATCTGTCTACCTGGATAAATGACCGTCATCTCCAAATATAACAATGACAAAGGCACTTTGGAAGCTGTAAAATATTACTTAAATATTATACTCATCTCTGGCTAATGAGTATTGACACATAGCAAAAACAAATGACAATTTTCTTCATTTTAGTCCCATAAATATATTTTTAAAATTTACTTATGTTGGTACTATTTGAAACTCTTAAGGGTGGCCCATTAATAGCATAAATATGCATAAGTAAAATTATGTTATTTGCTTTTTAATTTATATTCTATATATATATAATTATATTTTAAAAGATAAAAAATAAGCTAGAAAGAAAAATATCAGCAATCTAAAAATTAATGATGTTTCCAAATTTAGAAATACTCTGAAGAAAACAAAGCTTAAGAACACACTATACACCCAAAAATGAAATATTAATGTATAAATCTAACAAAATATGTACAAGATCTATATGAGGACAAACTATAAAATTCTGAGAATGAAGTTAAAGAACTAAATAAATGAAAAGATATTCCATGTTCATAGATAGGATGACTCGATATTATCAAGATGTCAATTTTTCCCAGCTTATCTAAAGACTTAATGCAAGCTCAATCAATATCCCAGCAAATTATTTTGTGCATATTGACAAGCTTATTTTGAAGGTTATGTATATGGAGAAGTAAAAGTCCCAGAAGAGCCAACCCAAATTCAAAGGGACATATGTATCCCAATGATTATAGTTATGTTATCTAAAATAGCCAAATTATGGTAACAGCTCAAGTGTCTACTGACTGATGAATGGATCAAGATTATATATATATGCATGTATATATACATGTATATACATGTACACACACAATGGAATATTTCTCAGCCATAAAAAATAACAAAATCTTGCCATATGAATGACATGGATGGAGCTAGAGTATTGTGCTAAGTGAAAGAAGTCAGAGAAAGAGAAATACCCTATGATTTCACTCATATATGGAATTTAAGAAACAAAACAAATGAGCATACGGAGAAAAACAGAGACAGACAAATCAAGAAATAGACTCTTAACTATAGAGAAAAAACTGATGATGGTTACCAGAGGAGAGAGGGGTGGGAGTTAAATATGTGATGGTGATTAAGGAGTGTACTTGTAAGACCACTGGGTGTTCTATGCAAGTGTTGAATCACTATCTTGTTCCTGAAACTAATATTACACTGTATGTTAACTAACTGGAATATAAATAAAAACTTCAAAACATCAGAAAAAAATACTTAAGCATAAAAAAAAAACCCTACAATATTGAAAGAGAAGAACACCATTGGAGGACTGACACCACCTGACTTCACGACTTACACTAAAACTATTATAATCAAGACTTATGGTTATTGGTGAAAGAATAAACAAATAGATCAATAGAATAGAATGGAGAGCTCAGAACTAAACTCCTATAAATATAGCCAACTGATCTTTGACAAAATAGCAATGACAGCATGATGGAGCAGAGATAGTTTCTTCAACAAATGATGCTGGAACTGGACATCCAAATACCAAACAAACAAAAAAAAATGAATGTAGACACAGATCTTACACTGTCACAAAGGTAACTCAAAATGTATTATAGTTCTAAATGTAAAGTACAAAACTGTAAAACTCCTAGAAGATAACATAGGAGAAAATCTGGATGACCCTGGGTATGGTGACTTTTTAGATACATTGCCAAATGCATGATCCATGAAAGGAATATAAAATGAGCTAGATTTCATTAAAATTAAAATTTTTTGCCCTGCAAAAGAAAATGTCAAGAGAAGCCACAGACTGGGGAAAAAAATTTGCAAAAGACACATGTGATTAAGTACTGCTTTTCAAAATATAGAACACCTAAAAAAAAGAATACCTAAACCTCAACAATAAGAAAACAATTCGGTTTAAAAAATGGGCCAAAGGGGGCGCCTGGGTGGCGCAGTCGGTTAAGCGTCCGACTTCAGCCAGGTCACGATCTCACGGTCCGTGAGTTCGAGCCCCGCGTCAGGCTCTGGGCTGATGGCTCGGAGCCTGGAGCCTGTTTCCGATTCTGTGTCTCCCTCTCTCTCTGCCCCTCCCCCGTTCATGCTCTGTCTCTCTCTGTCTCAAAAATAAATAAAAAACGTTGAAAAAAAAAAAAATTAAAAAAATGGGCCAAAGACCTTAACAGACACTTCACCAAAGAAGATATATAGATATCTAATAAGCATACGAAAAGATGTCCTGTATCTTATGTTATCAGGGAAATGCAAATTAAAACAGTAGTGAGATACCACACACCTAATTAAAATGGTCAAAATCTGGAACAATGATGACGCCAACTCCTGTCAGGGATGTGAGCAACAGGACCTCTCATACTTTGCTGGTAGAATGCAAAATGGTATAGCCACTCCACTTTGGAAGACAACACTTTCTTGCAAAACTAAACATACTCTTACTATACCATCCAGCAATTGCACTCTGTGGTATTTATCAGGAGTTGTAAATGTATGTACACATGAATGTTTATACCGGCTTTATTCAAAATTGTAAAAACATGGAAGCAACCAAAATATCCTTTAGTAGTGAATGGACAAATAAACTTTGTACATCCACATAATGGACTATTATTCAGTGCTGAGGAGAAATGACCCATTCAACCATGGAAAGACATAGAGGAAACTTAAAAGTATATTACTAGTGAAAAAAAAACAAACAGTCTGAAAAGGCTACATACTATATGATTCCAACTATATGACATTCTGGAAATGACAAACTATTGAGACAGTAAAAACATCAGGCTCCTAGAGGTTGGGGTTGGGGAGAGATGAATAGACAGAGCACAGATGTTAAGGGCAATAAAAATACTCTGTATGATATACAATTGTGGATATATGCCATTAAACTTTCGTCCAAACTCAAAGAACATACAAGAGTTTACCCTAAGGTAAACCTTAGACTTTGGGTGATTATGATGTATCAGTTTAAGTTAATCCTTGGTAAAAAAAAAAAAAAGTATTATTCTAGTAAGTGATGTTGCTAATGGGGCAAGAGGTATATGCCTTCTCAGTTTTGTTGTAAACTTAAAATTGCTGTAAAAATAAAATACACTAGAAAATGGGAAGAAATGCAATTGATTATCAATAAAATTGTATGTATGAGGGAAGACTTTCTAAGCTCTACATTCATGGGGAAAAAAACACTCCATTCTTCTCAAAAATGTTGACAGAGACTAGAAGCTCCAAGTTCAATATACCAATATTTAACTAAGGGTAAAACAAAAAAAATACCAATACTTCATAACAAGAGAAATATATTTGAATTATGTTTATTCAAATCGAAAGTAATTCCAAAAGCAAATTAACGAACAGGTAATTAACAAGCAAGAAAATGCAATTCATCTACACACACAGAATAATGGTCAAGAAAATAACTGAAGAAATAGGAGTAGGAGTAAAACCATCTTTTCTGTCTACCAAAATAACAAAAAAAGTTATTTTAATTAATTAGTTAATTAATGAATTAACTAATTAATTTTAGAAAGAGAGGACAAGCAGGGGAGAGGAGCAGAGAGAGAGAGAGAGAGAGAGAGAGAGAGAGAGAGAATCTTAAGCAGGCTCCATGCTCAGTGTGGAGCCCAACACAAGGCTCGATCCCACCACCCTGGTATCATGACCTGAGCCAAAATCAAGATTCAGACACTCAACTGAATGAGCCACCCAGGTGCCCTGCAAGTCATTTCAAATTACTGCTTTTTATCATTAAATTGTTGATACTTTTTGATGATATTAGAAGTTGGAGAAAGAACAGTGGAAATACGTTTGATTCCATTACCTGGTGTGAAACTTCTCAATTGTGTAACAGACCATTTACTAATAACTAATTATGTTTTTGTAGCTCATGCACATTTGCCCACTTTTCCAATCCTGAACAACACTTTCTTGGTGCAAACAAATAATTGAAAGTCTTTGAGAAATACTGAAAGAAAAGTATCATTCACTAATACGACCTTTTGGATTTAACATGATAGCTTTTCTATTTGATTTCACATTTCTATATTAAAGGTTTTCCCTCACTCAACCCATGGGTATTAAACAATGCCATTGAAATCATTGGCTTAGAAAAATTCTGAAAAATCACTAAACTTGCCAATGTCTATAAGGCTCTAATTTGCTTAAATGGCTTGAAGGATGCTAGTTTCATGACTGACATTGTTCTACTGAAATTAAATTCAAATTATACAATTTTCATGAAGATAATTACAAAGCAAATTCTTTAATGTTATCAGTGTATACATATCACAATTATTCTATCTGCATATTTTACCTATCACACTATAAAATTATTCCTTGACAATTTCTTTTTTCAAATAACAGTAGAGAATTTTTAATATTAATATATTCAGATGATATGAAACACTTCACAAACATATAGTATGGTATGTGAGTATACAGTCTAAATATTTCACAGATGAGAAGCTTCCCATGGAAAGGTTTCTATGTGAGTATTTTTCTCAAATTTATCAGATTTCAGATACGTAGGTGTTAATGTTAAAAAAAAAGTGTATTTCATGAGACAACATTTTGTTCTTAGCACTGTTGTTTTCCTTATCTTGAAAGATACTTAGTTTGGGGAAAAAATATCTATTTTGTTGCTCAAAGAAATATCATGACCATAAGCCCAAGTTTGCCTTGCATAGTTTAATATAATAATTATTATATGTCTGAATAACTCTTCTGAGGTTTTCTCAGAGTGGTAAATTGTGCAGAATAAATAGTTAACATGAGAGTTTAGATATCTTTAAGATGATAGATTTTATACTGAGAAGGTAATTTAAGTTGTTGCTTTACACATAATTTAAAATGTTTTATCTGTAGAGGCTATTTTAATTAATATTTGGGACACAAATGGTTTATCTTTACACAGTTCAATTTATTGATATTGCAATCAAACTGCAAAATTGTTCAACAATTGGAAATACTGCTTATGAAATTGATAATGCAAAGATAATTAAGGTGCAGTCTTCTTTAAACCTGTAACTATTCTTCTTAAGTATTTAATGGTGCTTTAAAATTAGTTAAGAATGTAAAGAAAAAATGTTAAGGAATAAATACAGTATATCATCAGAGGTCATTCATAAAAGCAGTTTTTCAACACTATGAAGTCGATTTGATTTTGTGATGCACATTCAAGAAGGTATTAGCATTTTCCCTTTATAGAAGTGAGGGAAAAAGTGTGTTTTCCTCCAAATCTGATTTTATAATCTAGTCTAGTGAGCATCTCACTAGAATCTCTAGGAATGAGTAGTCCCTACCTTCAGCAATTCTCTCTCTCTTTTGCCTTTCAATCATAGCTTTCCTTTAAATTCAATTTATTTCATTTTAGATCATATGGTTTATAAATTTTTTAAAGCTATCTTAAAATGTCTGCCTGAAGTGAACTATTTCCCTAATATAGAATTCAGAGCAAGCTTTCTCTTTTCATAACATAGAAAATATACCGATGATTGGTCATATATATATGTATATATGCATACATTTATACATGCATTCACATACTTATTATTTAATTTATATATGAATATATATGAACTAATAATAGAGTAAAATAATTGTAAAATATGTACTATATGCAATATATAGTCTATAATATGCATTAAATATTTATTTGTTTAAAGAACTAGCTACTAATATCAAGACAATTCTCTTGTATTGCCAGTCATCAAAGAATAGTTTCAATTGAGCACCGTTTTTCACACCTAATTTGTAATCTAATTTTTTTATTATGACAAATCACTTACACAACTTCTCTCAAAAGCATGTAGGAGTGGCCAAGCGGAGGATATATATCTGAAAGCTCTAACGTACAACTGAGGGACAAATTAACAATGCAATAACAAATACAATTCCTAAAACAAAAGAATAAAATATTTCCATTAATGTCTCCCAAATAAATATATAATAGCAATATTAGAATTTGAATAACTGCAATGAAGACCTCTAAATACATCGGAAAGAATTTTATTTATTTTTTTAACATTTATTTTTTTTTTGAGACAGGGAGAGACAGAGCATGAACGGGGAGGGTCAGAGAGAGGGAGACAGAATCTGAAATAGGCTCCAGGCTCTGAGCTGTCAGCACAGAGCCGCACGTGGGGCTCCAACTCATGAACCGCGAGATCATGACCTGAGCCGAAGTCGGACGCTCAACCGACTGAGCCACCCAGGCGCCCCATGGAAAGAATTTTAAACAGTATTCTCAGTAGGAGAGCTTTGACAGAAAATGAAAACACTGTTAAATAACTCCCATGGAAAAATCAGGAAATATCCTGAGTTTCCTTAGTGGAAAAGGTTATGAACGGAAACACAATACCTATGGTGTGGCATACAGAAGCACATGATCATCTTCTCAAGGAATCTGGCATTTCACATAACTTAAAATGACTAGAAAAACTCTATGTTTCACTTGTGTTTCAGAGAAGCATACCTTAGGATAGGGCAAAGAGTGGTATCAATTAACCAGAAGTCTATATAGACAGAAAAATGAAAAGTTAAAAATTGAAAAGGTAATGGGTGATTGAAAGGTTAAATATTTCAACCTCAGAGTCATGTTAATTCTGACACACACAGCTTGTGGTGCCTATTGAATGGAAGTATGCCAAAGTGAGAGCCTGATAGGCTACTCATGAAGTACAAAATAGAGCTGTTTGACAAGCTGAGTGGTAAATCCTCACATTCTTGCCGAGTTTTAAAAATCTGAAATGGAAGCCAAGTTGTGGCTATGATATTGTTGGTGACCATGAAATTAGATGCAAAGGTTTGGGTTGTTTTAATATCTATGATATGTGGCTGCAATAATCACTACTATGCAAAGGTTCCTATCACAAGCCATCTCTTCTAGAAGCAGCATGATACACTGAAAGATTCTTACTTTTGGCTCCACTATTTCCACGAAGAACACTTATCTTCTGCTAACATACACTCTCTCCAAACAAATGATAATGCTCTTGCTATGCCTCTTTTATTTACACTCTTTTACATTAATCATTATCCAGGCAATCACTTTCCCAAATGTCCATCAGCAGTATAATAGAAGATGATTCGAACTAATTGATTTCTTTAAATTAAAAGCCCTAAATTTTACTCCAAAATGACTTACAGAAGGATTTCTTTTGTTCATACATCAGGAGATTTCATGGAAGTTCTCAAATATGAGACTAACTGCAATAGGAACTTTTCAAACCTTGAAAAATATATCTGAATACTAAAATTTTCTAAAAGAAAAATAAGTTATTTATATGATCCTTTAAATGAAGAGAGCCACTTCACAATGGGTCCTTCAAAGTGCAGGGTTTTATAAAGGCTATCAATAAATTTCACAAATATTAAAGAACACCTTTACAGTGCTAGCCTAGCTAGCTTGTTAGCCACTAAAGGTTTAATATAAAAAAGATACCAATTGTCCTTTGTCTCAAGAATGTCACAATATAAAGAAGAAACTAAGACTCTACTAGGTAATTGAAACCTATCACTTGAGAATATTGGGTCCCATTCAGAAATTATCAGGTTCTTAGTCCATGAGAACAATAATATATGTAATTTGCTGTCAACGTATTACAAGTTCTTAGCAGAAAATTTAGAGTTACAGATAAGAAAATAAACGTCTATGCAAAGTATCCACAATCCTTGTACCTTCAAGATAAGCAGTGTGTTTAGTTATATTTTTCCAGAATTATTTTTCTGAGACAACTAAAGCAGACAACTAAAAAATACAACATAAAAAAGCCTAAGCTCAAAAACATGTAACTTCTTTAATCAAAATGATATAATCTCATTATAAAAGGAAATTAAAAATAAAAAAATACAAAGAACATATGAAAAAAGATAAAGTAAAATTTAATAATACACACAAAAATTCTACCATCCAGGAATACCTACAGTCGGTATTTCCCCAAATTAATTTTAGACTTCTCTCTACATGTTGCAGCTAGAGTGTCTAGCTTAGTTAAGAGTATTATGGCAATGTTGATTTCTTAGTTCTGAGTTCTGTTAATTGCATCATGGTTAGGCAAGGTGATAACATTTGTTAGAGTAAGTCAGATGAATACTATCCTGGAACTCTACACTAAATTTACAATTCTTCTGGAGGTCTAAAATTCTATTAAAATTTAAAAGTTTTTCAAAATATAAAAATATTACATGTCACTTTCTGCCAACTCCCAGCCTTGAAGTTCATAAAAATTAAACTTGTTAAACTTCTAGTCCTCACCAGATGTTGATACCTGTAATATTCTTTCCAAGTTTTAGATGATAAGAGCAACCTATTGTCCACACTTTAAATTTTAAACAGATTCATTGATCTTCACTAGTTCTTTAGTAGCACCTTATTTCTTGTAATGCTTATTGATTCATTTTTCTTTTGGTTAGATAATTTTCATTGCCAAGTATCTTTTTTCAAGAAGGGTTTAGAGTCCTATGACTTCAAGTTCTACTATGTTTAAAAAGATTGATTTACTCCTATAATAGTCTTGCTTGTTTTTCCTCAGAAGTTTGCTGGCACTTCTACAGTATTTCCGGGCAATGAGTATGACACATAGTCCTCTGTCACTGCACCTTCATTCATTTGTAGGGAGGATATCATTCTTATGTTTTTTGCTGCTGCTGCTGCTGCTGCTGTGATAGATATTTGTTTTATCCAACCAGGCCAGGCTCATGGATTCTGTACTTTCTGAGGTCTTTAATGTTTGGGAATAATTTACAATGTTTGAGTAGACATAATGTACATGGATCATAGTGTTCTCTCCTTCAACACTATGTGGTTGTTGCTTGATTGTTCTGGTATTGACGGCTGCTGTGGAAAAGTGTGAAATCACTTTTTTTTTTTTTTAAGGATTACTTTATTTATACTTGAAGCTCAATAATATTGAAGGATTACTTTATTTATAATTGAAGTTCAATAATTAACAAGAATATATCTTGGTATCAGTGAATTCTAAAACAATCTACCATGTTGTTGTGTAGTTTTAGCTTTTCATTTCAGGGAAATATTTTTTATATCTATAAACAATGCTTTCTGTTTCATGTCAAGGAAACCAATTATTCTTACACTGGACACTTGTTTATGCTATCCAAATATATTATCTTTTCCCCACTTTTTTCCAATTATTTTCTTATTTTCTCTGCAGTTATAATGATTATCACAATCTTTCTTGTATGTATTTTTACTCATCTCTCTCTTGAAAAATTATAATTTATTTCTAGTTCTATAAGTATAAATTGTTTTTATATTGTGGGAGTAAATTTTCCTTAACTCTCTTGCCTGTTTCTGTTTATCCACTTGTCTTTCCTTTCAATCTAGAGTCTAAGAGCCAACAATTTTATATTTGGCACTTTTATGCCACTAAAATCTGTGTGTGTATATGTATGTATGTGTGTGTATGGAGAGCAACTTAAATGGATCATGTAAATTTTTGTTTGAAGGGGTAGAGAGCTGAGATGTCATGGAAAATGCTCTTTTCTGATATGTATTTTTTAAATTTATATATTTATTTTGAGAAATAGAGAGCACAAAAGAGGAAGGGCAGGGAGAGAGGGAGAGAGAGAAGCAGGCTCTGTGCTGTCATCATGGAGCCTAATGCAGAGCTCAAACTCAGGAACCATGAGATCATGACTGCTGAAATCAAGAGTCTGACTCTTAACCAACTGAGCTACCCAGGCACCCCTCTTTTTTCTGATTTTTTAAAAAATATTTCTTATAAGCATTTATTTTCTTTAATGTAGAGTATTGTTTTTCCCTAAAGATAGCATGACTTGGACCATTCCTACCAATTCATATGGGCCCTGAAAGATGAGATGGCTCTAGTTTGTTCCTCCAACACTGAAAAAGAAAACCTATGATAGTGGAAAGTTACTTCTGCTCTTAAGACTTTTCCTTTATTTTCCCTTAGATGCCTAGAGTCTCCTTCAATTTACATATCTTCAAATTGTGGATTATTGATGAGAAATCTTAATCCATTCTAATTCATCTTTCCTAGTAGTGTGGGTAGGATTGAGGCAAGTATTATGGAGTTAAAGTGTTGTAACCGAATTTTAGCTACTCTTTTTTAAAATTTAGTTCATATAGTTACATGCATTTTATTTTTCAATCACTATTGATGAACTGTGTTGCCATATATTACTGTTTTTGTTTGTTTTTAACCAGGTGTTTGATCCACCTTAATCTACAATATCCCTGAATGGCTCTGCAATGTCTTCTTTTTCTTAAACCATATCAATTAACCGTTACAACATGTTGATGCCATGTTAGCACCATGTTGATCAAAAGTATTCATTTACAGTCATGAGTTATCAATTAATTTTAAGTATTTATTTGATTATTTTAATTTTTATTTACTTTTTTTAATGTTTGTTTATTTTTGACAGAGAGAGAGGCAGAGAATGAACAGGGGAGGGGCAGAGAGAGAGGGAGACACAGAATCGGAAGCAGGCTCCAGGCTCTGAGCTGTCAGCACAGAGCCCGACGCGGGGCTTGAACTCACGGACCGCGAGATCATGACCTGAGCCGAAGTCGGACGCCTAACCTACTGAGCCACCCAGGCGCCCCTTAATGTCTATTTTTGACAGACAGAGAGAGAGAGAGAGCGAGCATAGGAGAAGCGGGGGAGTGGGGGAGAGAGTTGCAGAGACAGCAGGAGACACAATCTGAAGCAGGCTCCAGGCTCTAGGTTTCAGCATAGAGCCCTACATGGGGCTGGAACTTGTGAACTGTGAGATGTTGACCTGAGCCGCAGTTGGATGCTCAAGTGACTGAGCCACCCAGGTGTCCCTTATCAATTAATTTTATAAGAAAAGTTATTTGTTGTTAATATATACAGATTCTATATTCCTTTATTGTTTAGTTTTTTAAACCTTTAAAATATGGCAATGAGAGAGGATACATAAAATGTTCCTTTATAGTAAATGATAGTATGTGATAGAACCATAGCTAAAACAGTATTTAATGGAAATTGAACAGAAGGAGGGAGAAATCACTGAAGACTAAACCCACCACAGAACACTTCGTAGAAAGCATGACATGTGTCTGAACCTCAACATGGGTAAGGCTCTTGGATGGACAAATAAGAAGGTAGAAAGAGGGGCGCCTGGGTGGCTCAGTCGGTTAAGCAGCCGACTTCAGCTCAGGTCATGATCTCGCAGTCCGTGAGTTTGAGCCCCGCGTTGGGCTCTGTGCTGACAGCTCAGAGCCTGGAGCCTGCTTTGGATTCTGTGTCTCCCTCTCTCTGACCCTCCCCTGTTCATGTTCTGTCTCTCCCTGTCTCAAAAATAAATAAACGTTACAAAAAAAAAATTTTAAAAAGAAGGTAGAAAGCATCCAAATGAGTGAGGGAACAGGTGGAAAGTCAGAGTCCAGGAACAGGAATAAGTGTTTTGAATTCAGTTTCACAGTTACTTTTGGCTAGGACTAAGTGCATATGTTAGAGAAAAGGGGGTATGTCAAGATCAGGAAATTGATCTAGGTCAAATTATAGAGGGCTTCAAATGTTACTCTAAGCATCATTTTATTGTGTGTCATAAATAATGGATTGCAATAGAATGTAACATGATAAAAAAACACAATTTTTTAAAATAAATCACTCAGGGCTAAACAATATGGACTTGAGAGAGGCAGGCAGAAAAGTAAAGCAATTTGTGCCTTGATCCATAAATGAAACCAAGTCTAAAAGTAGCAACTAGACCATTTGTATGAGGACAAATATTTTTCAATGATGTTAGGAATATAGAAGTAGCCATTATGGTTCTCAGTCCTGCTAGTCCATAGGAAAAATCTGGGTGAAAATGTATATCTGGGATACTATCATTATATGGGAGGATCAGGGAAAGATGGCCTTAAAAGTGACTTTGAAAGCTCAGTCTGTGCGTTGAATGTTTGTCTCTTCTCAAAATTTGTATGTTGAAACCTAATCTCCAGTGTGATAGTATTTGGAAATGGGGCTTTTGGGAGGTAATTAGGTACTGAGGGTGGAGCTTTCATGATGAGATTAGAGCCTTTATAAGAAGAGACACTAGATAACTTGTTTCCTCTCTATACTCTCCACCATGTGAGAATACAATGACAAGACAGGCCTGGGTGCCTGGGTGGCTCAGTTGGTTAAGGGTCCGGCTTTGGCTCAGGTCATGATTTCATGGTCTGTGAATTCAAGCCCCACATTGGACTCTGTGCTGATAGCTCAGACAGACCCTGGAGCCTGCTTCAGATTCTATGTTTCCCTCTCTCTCTGCCCCTCTCCAACTTGCACTCTGTCTCTCTCAAAAATAAACATTAAAAAAAAAAAAAAACAACGAGAAGACAGACACCTGCAAAACAAGTAATGGGCTCTCACCAGGCACTGATCTACCACCACCTTGATTTTGGATTTCCCAACCTTCAGAGCTATAAGAAATGTTGTTGCTTAAGCCACTCAGTCTATGATCATTTATTATCGCAGAACCAAAATGACTGACACTTAGACCTGAAGGTAGATGAAGAGAACAAGGAGAAGGAGTTTGGAGAACATTCCAAACAGAAAGAATAGACCATGTAAAGGCCCTGATGTGCTAGGTAAATATAATCAGTTTTCTGGAATTTTCTATAATGTCAAAGAGACTTTGATAAGCAAAATGATTGTAAAGACTAAACTATAGCTGAGCAAACTCGGGCAGAATTATCTTGCTAAGCATGTTTTCTCTTCTGTAAGAATTATGAAATGCATTATAAAGTTGTCAGAATAAAAATAATTTGTATAATTTCACTTAGCATAATACCCTCCAGTTCCATCCATGTAGTTGCAAATGGCAAGATTTCATTCTTTTTGATTGCCG
Source organism: Panthera uncia (assembly GCF_023721935.1). Lineage (NCBI taxonomy): Eukaryota > Metazoa > Chordata > Mammalia > Carnivora > Felidae > Panthera > Panthera uncia. The sequence goes on from NW_026057584.1 coordinate 23,053,038, forward strand.
AGTAATACTCCACTGTATATATATATACCACATTTTCTTTATCCATTCATCCATCGATGGACATTTGGCCTCTTTCCATACTTTGGCTATTGTTGATAGTGCTGCTATAAACATGGGGGTGCATGTGTCCCTTCGAAACAGCACACCTGTATCCCTTGGATAAATGCCTAGTTGTGGTAAGTGAAATTAGCAGTCAGAGAAAGACAAAAATCATATGACTTCACTCATATGAGGACTTTAAGAGACAAAACAGATGAACATAAGGGAAGGGAAACAAAAATAATATAAAAACAGGGAGGGGGACAAAACAGAAGAGACTCATAAATATGGAGAACAAACTGAGGGTTGCTGGAGGGGTTGTGGGAGGCGGGATAGGCTAAATGGGTAAGGGGCATTAAGGAATCTACTCCCAAAATCATTGCTTCACTATATGCTAATTTGGATGTAAATTTTAAAAAATAAAGTTAAAAATATAATAATTTGTATAAATAGAGTGTTTAAAATCTGAAATCTGTTAATAGGTTAAATGACAATGGCATGACAACAAAGCATGAACCCCAATATTGAAATTATGGAGAGGCAGAAAACTATATCATTTACAAATGAATTCTAAGGCATGTGGCATTTTGACAAGAAACAAAGCCAGCCACTAACCATGATAAAGATCAGATTAGTATGGGAAAGGGCTATTTAGCTGGGGGAAGGTGGGGGGGGGGGGAGTAAACATTTTAATCAAATCCAATACTTTGTTATTGATTTCTCTTTGCCAGACATACCTTGTAGAATACTTATAATGCTTTTGACATTGAGATATCTGACCAAAGCTATTGGATTAGTCAAGGTAAAAGCTCAATTTCTGGTATAATCTCTTGTATTTCATTTATATGTGATTTATTCCTTTTTCCACAAGAAGGCTATTATTATTGTTAAAATAAGTAAACTGGAATCCCAAAGGGAATCTGATGTCCACTCACACAAAATAGATTTGTAAAGTGTGAGTAGCCGCCAAGAAAAGTACTCAACTACATGAAGATCATGGGTTTCTTCTTTCTTTTTTTTTCCCTTTTCTATTGGTTGTTGTTGTTGTTGCAAAGTCAATACCAGTCAGATATTCTGTCCTTTTATGTGTTAGCCAATTCCTTATCCTTGAAGTTTCAAATTACAAAAAGCTCTGTTCCTACATTTCAAATGAGAGTTTTGTTATTCAAAAAAATTTAATGTCATTTACTGCCATTAACTCTGCACCTGCTTATAGTTGGATACTTTTACACAATGTCAAATCTGCAAAGCTTTTTAAACTAAACTCTACTGGGGTGTTTTCTTATTTGGTTCACCAAAGTTAGGACGATTGTCAAAAATATCTTGACAAGCCTTAAATCTGTCTTGTTTAATATTCTCAGTAAGATCTCAGATCAGACTCAGATATCACAGCTTCCCAAATGTTTCAAAATAATGTTCTGGTTAATATTTAATGTAACTACAATAGGTCTTATTGAATTTTGTGCCAATCAAAGACATCAAAACATAGAGAAAAATGAATTTATAGTCATAATAAAATAAAATTAGAATAATTCCTAATAAATACATATCAGACCATTTTTATTTAGTGTCAAAAATGATGGATAGGGAAGAAATGTAAACTATAGGTCTTGAAGTTCTTGCACATTTGGTTTTAGTCTGGAGGTGGTATTTAGTACTCAGACCCCAAGAATGTTAGCACCTGAAAGTCCTCATTCCTATTCCAGTCCCTTTGGTTTTACATCTAAAATCCAGAAGTGCCAAATAAAAAGTTTCAATATTAAATTGTTGTGGGAGAAAGAACTAAGAATGACTCTTTAACTCACTGCAACCTCTTACTATGTTCAACAAAGACTTCTAGTTTTCAAATGCAACAGACATATTTATTGCTTATCTTATTTCTGTCTCTTCTCTCACCAGTCGCTGGGCCTTGGCTGGATCTTCTCGATCAGGGATCTTGCAAGAGAATTAAGCCCTAATGTCCTAATGCACCCTTTGAATATAATACATTAATCTCTCATACATCCAGAGTTGGAGAACTAAGAAAAGGTCACTCAAATAATTTTCTCTAGAGCTATCAAGATAGGTTTCTCTAGACTGAGAAAGGTTGGTAGGTCTTATTTATTTTTAACTGAGCCTATTCCAATGGTTTACCTGGTTGTTCTACCATTAGTCTCACCAATTCTTCCTATTCATCTTCCATAGGTTATGATTTGCTTAGGTTTTGTCATTATTTTAAATCAGTAATTAAATGGTATTTTTTTAAAAAAAGATACCTCCTCTGACAAGGATGCCAACCAAATTAAAACAATAGCATATTTAATATGTCACTAAGATCTTTATATTGCTTACCTTGAAATTTATCATTAACCATACTTAAATATGAAAACCTGCTACTGTCATGTCACTGCCTTTATAATGGCTATTGTTATTCTATAATTGTGATGAGCATTTGATAGTTTTTAAAGAGAGCTGAAAATAAACATAATAGCCATGCCATGAGCCAGTTTGCCCATATGGATGCACATTTACAGCAAAGCACATTGTAGATGCAGAATGACAACTCTTGACCTCAGGGCTTATGTTGTCTTTCAAGGTGTTACATCCTCTCAATTAGAATGGTTTCATATATATATTATAATTTTATGAGATGAGAACTGTGAGCTTTCCTGATATTTGTGAAGCAACAAAATCTTCTAAAAACTGCAGTAACCTGCCAAGGTTTCCTCTATAATTTAATCAGGCCATCAATCAGCAAGGTTAGGTCATACAAGCTAATATTTCTTCACAGCTTAGATACAGTTGAATGATTTTTCGTTTAACTAGAGGCAAAATGTTAGTTTCTCATGACATTTAACAGTTCCTGGAGTCATTATTTTGACAGCATCTAGTTGACCTGAGAAACTTCTTGCTTACGAAAACAGTGTTAGGGCAAAATTTGCTTATATAAAAACTCAGGAATAAAAATGACCTCAAAGGTCAATTTTAATCATCTATTAAAAATAAATATGGGCTTCTGAGTAAGATGATGACATAGACCAGGCTTCTAACTTCCCCCACCCTGAGTATATAAGAATGACCAGGACAAGATGAAAACAAAGAACAATGTGCCCTAAGTTTAAAGACTAGGAAACTTGTCATCAAATGCCCAAGATTTCAAAAAAATATTTGCTAAATACACTGCACACCAAATTGGTTAGAAGAATGCATAATGGTCTGGTTTGGAGTTTCCCATTCATAAAAGAACAGCAGCATTAAGAAGTACTTAGGAAAAAAAAAGCCTGGAACACCCCACTAATACCTCTTCAGAGAAGAGAGGGGAATTTATGGGACTAGTTGTCATAATACACAGAAGGTCATTGCAGCAAGGGATGTTTTTCTGGAACAAGTGTCTAAATTACAAACAGAATACCCAGTGGGAGCTCCCTCTAGATCTGAATAAAATAAATCTCAGAAGCAGGCCTTCCTTTTTAGCAAAGGTCTAGGAGAAGCAGAAAGTTTATGAAGCCTTAAGGCTTCATTCTGGAAGGGACATATAAAAATAAGTAGAAAGTCAGCACACTTAGACCATTTCCCTTTGAGTTATTTTTTCTTCATCTTGTTTTTTATCTTCAATCGTAAGATCTTTGAAACAATGCTAAAAGTCGGAAGAATGGGTCAATTTTAAAGAATCAGAGAATTTTAGAAAAGCCTCTAAAATCTATTCACTTACAAAAAAAAGGAAGAAAACATTAGAAAAGTGCTGAATCCTATATGCCAATGTTCAAGACAACTCAGTATCAAACAGCTTAGCATCTATGAAGTTAGAAAAGGTGAGGTACAAAAAATCCGCAATCTATTAAGAGATGGGACATTTCTAAAGGTGGGAAATGGGATGATAAACCTAACCAAGGAAGGAATTAGAAACAAGAAATATAATCTCTATATATGATGAGTATGTATTTTTGTTAAATTGAATGTATCAGTTCCACGTGTCCAAATATTTTTCTGTTAATTGGATAAGTACCATGTGTGGCTTACCTATCCAGAAGTGTTTTGTAAGAGGAAGACTGTGACAGCTTCTTAGGTTGGTCAGATAAGCAAGTGTCAGTTTCTTGAACATGCATCAGCAACCAGTTGAAGACTCAAGGGAGCTCAGAGTGGCTGCACCAGAAAAGTGCTTTCGGGGCTGTCTGACTCTTGTATCTCAAGTTGAGGGTTGGCGGGGAGAAGGTGGCTGTAAATTGCTGTATTCTGTCAAGCCTGCTGAGTATGAATCCATGACCCAAAAATATTATATATGTGGAAAGTGAATATTTGCCTGCTGTTCAACAAGTCAGATTGGAATCAAATCTTGCTGTCTGGTGGAAACAGCAGAATTGCATACAATGACAGCTCTGTGGCAGTGAAATAAGGGATTTTCATATCGGTCCAATAGAGTTCTTTGAGGGTGGGTCCCAACAGTAGCAGTCGCAGGCGACATGCATGGATGTGAACTGAAGACCTGGAGAAAAAAGGAGGTATTGGAGGCTGCTTCCTAGTTCTCCAGGGGACTATGAAAATTGACGCTAAACTGGGTTACACATAAGGTACTTAATTGTTTACAGACAAAAAAAAAACATAATTACAGGTCTCTTCCATACAGTAATGAAAAACATAGTTTTCAAATTAAGATCTTCAAAGGAGCTACAGAAATAATTTATAAATGTCAATTAACAAGGTAAAAAAATATAAAAAATTTTTTTCAATATTTATTTATTTTTGAGATACAGAGAGAGACAGAGCATGAGTAGGGAAGAGGCAGAGAGAGAAGGAGACACAGAATCCAAAGCAGGCTCCAGACTCTGAGCTGTCAGCACAGACCCTGACGTGGGGCTCAAACCCACGAACTGTGAGATCCTGACCTGAGCTGAAGTCTTGGACGCTTAACTGCCTAAGCCACCCAGGCACCCCCAAAAATAATTTTTTAACTTCACCCCTGAGAGAGGGCAAAGGGATAAATTGGATGAAGTTGATAAAAATAGATGACAAACTTGAAAAATCAAATAGAATACAGGAACAATGCCAGAAACAAAGAACAAAAAGATGAATCAGAAAAAATAGTTATTAAAATAATATGAATAAAAATGCCTTGAATTAGACATGAAGATTAGAGTCAACATTTTTATTCAAAATAAAAATAATTACTTATTAATAGTCTTTGAATTAAGAAGTACTATGGGTCAATGCTTGAATAAAATCCAATAATCACCAAGATATGAACCCCCCGCCCCAAAAAGAGAATATATTGAATATATTGGTATAGCAATATCAGCAGTAAACACTATTATCAACTGACCCTAGAGTTTTAAACACCTGATATCAAAATAAGTCTTGGCCATTAAGATAAACAATAAAAAAGAAGTTTGATTCAAACCTACAGCTCATGTTTTCCTTAATGGAAAGAAAAATAGTTATGTTCCTTTGTTACATTAAGAATAAAATAAATAGATTAAATGGTGAAATTAATAAAGAAAAAACCACTAAACAGGAGAATAAATGGTGAGGTGAAGGCTTTTACATATATTAGGGCAAAGAGAGAACCATAAGAATAAGTGATTGGTAAATAATGCTACATAAACTTTTAGAAAGATTTAATATTAAACAAGAACAACAAACCGTAAAGGTATTTATCAAATCAAAAACTCCATAAGCAAAAATTTATTTACAGACTAAGTCTGGGAGAATTTTATTCATCATACATATAAAATGGTTATGTTTAACAAGTAAAGCATTCTTATAAAGAAATAAATGTCTTAAAAATAGAAAAAAATATTAAGGAAACTATTCACAAAAGAAGAAATGTACAAGAAAAGATCAGTTTCACTAATAATTTCAGTTTTAAGTGTCAATGGCATACTCATTATACATCCAAGATTTTGAAAAAAAAAAGTAAGTCAGAGCTGGCAAGAATAGGTATTCATATACTATGGAAGGGAGTATAAATTGGTACAAACAGAATATACATATATGTTCTAATAGTGTGTATGTGTGTGTGTGTTTGTGTGTGTGCATGTGTGTGTGGGGGGGTGTATTTACTGCAGACATTAAACTGGATTATCTGTTTGGATGAGGACTGTACACAAAAATTATTTCATTATTCTTCTATGTCTAGAATAGTGTTCAAAATATTAAGTATCAATTTAAAATTATCCAATTTGTAGCATTACTTTTATTAAAATATTTTTAGTTTTTAATTTTTAAAAGTTTTTTATAAATATTTTTAAGATGCTTATTTTGAGAGAGAGAGCACACATGCAAGAGCAGGGGAGGGGCAGAGAGAGAGAGAGAGAGAGAGAGAGAGAGAGAGAGAGAGATTCTCAAGCAGGCTCTGTGCTGGCAGCACAGAGCCTGACTCAGGGCTCGATTTTACAACCGTGAGATCACCTGAGCCAAAATCAAGAATCAGATGCTTAACCGACTGAACCACTCAGGCACCCCTAAAATATTTTAAAAATAGAAATGATTAACTTTCATAAGAAGGATATATGTTAAGTCCTCTAAAATTTAATAAAAGTTACTCTCTATTCACCTATCATACCAACAAGTCAGGATTTTGGTAAATGTCATTTGTATATATACCTATAATTGTTTTTTAAAAATACAGCTTTATTGGTATATATTTCATATATCATAAAATTCACCAACTTATAGGGTGAATTCAATTGCTTGAAATATATTTACAGAGTTGTATAACCACCACCATTTCATTTCAGAACATTTCCATCACATCCCAAAGAACACCCACATTAATTTGTTACTCCTCATTCTTTCCTCTTTCTAGTTCCTGCTAAGCACTTACCATAATGTTTTCAACATTTTCTCATGTTACACTATATCAGTAGTTCATAGCTATCTATTGCTGAACAAATATTCCATTGTCTGAATATACCCCATTTTCTTTACCTGTTCCATCAGTTGATGAACATTTGGATCATTTCCATGTTTTAGTTATCATGAATAATGCTGCTATAAACATTTACATAGAAGTTTTTTTGTGAACATATGCTTTTAATTTTCTTGGATATAAACCTATAAGGGGAACTGCTTAATCATATAGTAATTGTATACTTAACATTTTGAAAAAGGGCCACACTATTTTTCCAATCTGGCTACAGCATTTATAATCCAGGTAAGCCTAGTGAGACCCATTTCTGATTTCTGATCTCCAGAGCCATACAATAATAAACTTGTGTCATTTTTGCTATGTTACTTAAGTTTGTTACATTTGTGGTAATTTGTTGCAGGAACAATAAAAGACTAATAAAAGACCCAAAATGCATGAAGCAAAGGTGTCAGAATTAATAGAAGAAAGAGACAATACAACAATAACATTTGGAGACTTCAATTCCTCAATTTTAATGGGAGATAGAATAATTAGAAGAGCAATGGAGGGATATAAAACTTAACACTGTAAGCCAATTAGACCTAACAGACCTCTATCAAAGACTCTACTAAACAAAATCAGAATATACATTCTTCCTACATGTACATCAAACATTCTTCAGGATAACACGTTACTGTTATTCTCAGCAATTATAAAGGAATTAAATCATACAAAGTATGTTATTTAATTACAGTGGAATTAAGATAGAAAACAATTACAGATGGAAATTTGGGAAATTCACAAATCGGTAGAAATCGAACAGCATATTTTTAATGGCCAATGGCTCGAAAAAGAAATTTTATAAGGAAAAATCAGAAAATACTTTTACATGAATGAAAGTAAAAATACAACATACTAAAACATATGGAAAACTCCCCATAGCATTCCTTAAAAGGTAATTCATAACTACAAATAATACACTGTAAAGAAGAAAGAATTCAAATGATACCTAATCTTCCACATTAAGAAACTGAAAAGAAGCAAAATAAATCCAAAGAGAGCAGAAGGAAAGAATAAATATTATAGTGGAAATAAATGAAACAGGTAAAAATATATAGAAAATCAATACTAAAAGTTGGTTCTTTGAAAAAAGCAACAAAATTGACAAATCCTTAGCTATACTGATCAACAAAGAAAGAGACAAGACACTAATTATTAACGTCAAGAATGAAAGAAAGGGCATCACTACCAAATTTACAGAATTAAAAAGGATTATTTGGGAAACTATGAACAACATGGCAATACAAGTGGCAACAATGTGGCAACAAATTCAATAATCTAGATGAAATGGGCAAATTCCTCAAATTGAATTAGTAATCAACACCTTTCCGCAAAGAAAATCCCAGGATCCTCTGGATTCACTGATGAATTTTCTCAAATCTTTCAAGAATAATTAATATCAACCCTTCACAAATTCTTCCAAAAAATATAAGGAGAGGGAATGCTTCCCAACTCATTCTGTGAGGCCAATGTTGGTCTGATATCCAAACCAAAGACATCATGAGAAAACTATAATCTATACTTCTTATGAATGTAGATGCAAATATCTTCAACACAATACTAGCAAACTGAATCCAGAAACCTGTTATAAGGGTTATTTATATATCATGACCAAATAAGATTTATTCAAGGAATGCAAAGTTGTTCAGCAAACAAAAATCAGTTGATGAAAATCACTGTATTGATAAAGGATTAAAAACTACATGAACATTTCAATAGTTGCAGAAAAGTTATTTTAAAAAATCCAATACCCTCTCATGGTAAACACACTCACAGAATTAAGACTAAAGGGAACACCCTAAACCTGATAAATGCATCAACAAAAATCCACAGTTAACATCATACTTAATGGTAAAAGAACACTTTCCCCCTAAGATCAGCAATACGACAAGGACCTTTGCTCTTGCCATGTCTATTCAACATTGTTCTAGAGTTTTAGCTGAACAATTAGATAAGAAAAAGAAATAAAAGCCATCTCTAATGGAAAAGAAAAAGGAAAATTATCTTGCAAGTAGTATGTGAAGATAACATATACAGAAAATTCTAAGAATTCTATCAAAATAATAAAATTAATAAATGAGGTTGCATACTGATGAATATACAAAAATCAACTGCATTTTTAGACCTTGGCACTGAACAATCTGAAAATTAAGAAAGCAATTTCATTTACAATACCATTAAAATGAATAGAATACTTAGGAATAAATTTAACAAAACTAGTGTAAGACCTGTGTCTTAGTTTTCTTTTTATGTGTGCTATAACACATTACCACAAAGTCAGTGGCATAAACTAATGCAAATTTATTATTTTCTAATTCTGGAACTCTAAAATAAGTTTCATTGTCTTGAGGGGAGAATCCCTTTCTTACATCACAGTTTCACATCACTCTTACTCTGACCCCTTCTGCCTTCTTTTTTCACAATTAAAGGACACTTGTGATTACCTGGGGCCCACCTGGATAATCCAGGATAATTTTCTTTTCTTTAATTTTTTAAAAAATTTTTAATGTTTATTTATTTTTTGAGAGACAGAGAGAGAGAGAGAGACAGACAGAGAGATGGGCAGGGGGAGGGGCAGAGAGAGAGAGGGAGACACAGAATCTGAAACAGGCTCCAGGCTCTGATCTGTCAGCACAGAGCTTGACATAGGGCTCAAACTCAGGAACTGTGAGATCATGACCTGAGCAGAAGCCGGATGCTTAACCAGCTCAGCCACCCAGGTGCCCCCAGGATAATTTTCATATCTTAATGTCAACTGATTAGAAATGTTAATTTCATCTGCAATCTTATTTTAAAAGTCTATTCATTCATTTTTAGGGAAGAGGGGCAGAAAGAGGGAGAGAGAGAATCCCAAGCGGGCTCCGCACTAAGAGCATGGAGCCTAACTGACGTGGAATTCAATCACATGAACTGTGGGATCATGACCTGAGCCAAAATCAAACGTTGGATGCTCATCTGACTGAGCGACTCTGGCACCCCTCATCTGCAATTTTAATTTGTAATAGAACATACTTACTGGTTCTGTTCATAGTCTTGCTTCTTTTCATATTTTCTACTTTTGGTGATCATTGAAAACCTGACATTTAAAGTAATATGGAAAGTCTGGAAATCAGACTTCCTCCTCTTCAGTGTCAGCCAATGCTGCTGTTTGTTATTGTTATTTGTATTTCTTAGTGATGTTCCTGAAATAATTCAAAAAAGTGAGTATTCTTTGTTGTGTGTGGACATAGACATCTGCTTTTTTAGCTAATTATTGGACAGGTCCTGGTTCAATGTCTTGATTCAATAAGTCATCCAGTCTTTGGTTAGTGGCTCTGCATGCATGTTGGGGCACATGCTCAACATTGTGGAAGTTTACAACTCAACCTTTGCTTTTGCTTCCTTCTTGAACAACAAGGTCAGTCAGAGGTGAGAGATTAGATCCTCCTCAATTCTTTTCTAGGCCCACCCCCTCCAAATCCATGAGTCTTTTGATATTCCTAGGAATATGGCAGTGTTTCAAAGCCCCCATGGGGCATTTAATTTCCTACTTTTCTGTTTAAGAATTTTGGTCATCCTCTGAAAGAGAATGAAATTTTGCCATTTGCAACAATGTGGATGGAACTAGAGGGTATTATGCTAACTGAAATAAGTCAGAGAAGGACAGATATCATATGATTTCACTCATATGTGGAATATGAGAAAATTAACAGATGAACATAGGGGAAGGGAAGGAAAAATAAGTTAAAAACAGAGGGGGAAGCAAACCATAAGAGACTATAAAATACAGACAACAAACTGAGGGTTGTTGGAGGGGGGCAGTGGTGGGTTGATGGGTTAAATGGGTGACAGGCATTAAGGAGGGCACTTTTCAGGATGAGCACTGGGCGTCATATGTAAAAGATGACTCACTGGGTTTGACTTCTGAAGCCAAGACTACACTGTATGTTAACTAAGAATATAAATTTAAAAAAAAAAAGAATTTTGGTGCCTGTTATTGCTGCCTCTGGCAGCTGCGATATTAAACACATACCACTAATTGTTACAAATGCTCTGTCAGATGGCCCATCCCATTCATACAAAATAAGTTCTGACTCAGGTCAAGTAAAAACAAGCGCTGCAAATAGGTATTTCTAAGCGGCTTCTAGAAAGTACAAATAGTGACATTTATCTGAGAATGGGGCTTTCGAATCTGCAAATTTGTTTTGCCCCTCTACTTGATGGTAGTGGTTTTCAATGCACCATGATTTTGAGGCAGTTTATTTTCATGGCCACTACAGAACTGGGGAGAGAGGAATAGGAAGGGGGTAATTTTTCTCCAATAAACAATCCTTGGGTGGCTGCAAGCCTTTGGTCAACTTCTAAAAAAATTATTGATTGTGACAATTTTTTATCATCTCTGCTTTTACGGAAGAGGAAATTTTTGAAGGCTCTTATTCTGCCATTCAAGATGTGCTTCCCCTTTTGACTGGGCTTTTGAATACTTATAGTATTCCTCAGACTTTTTTTTTTTTCCCTGCTAGAAAGAGGTAGAGAGGCCAATAGACCTGGAGACAATATCGGTTTCAGAAAAAACAGACCTGGGCAAAACTCTGCCCAATAACACCAACAATACTAGTGTTACCAAATGTCTATTCTGAGCCCAGGACAGTTAAATGTTTTACATAAATTTTCTCACGCAGCCTTCATATCAATCTAATGAGGTAGGTTATCCCCATTTCCAAATGAGCAACTAGACTATCAGAAATAAAATAAAATGACATGGCTGTTTTTTGTTTTATTTTTGTCACACCCATACTTAAAAGCAAGTCTGACTTTAGCAGGTACTTCTGTAGAACCACATTTTACCATTTGCCTGAGGAAGGCCCTTGGGCAGAGTCTCCCAACTTTTCACTGAGCTGTTGAGACTATTGGAAATTTATTTTCCAACACTTTTCTCTACAGTGATCACATATTACTTTTAAAATTAATAAAAAAAATAAATAAGTATTCTATTACTGTCAAAGATTATCCCCTTCACACAAAGATGACTATATTAAGAAGAAAAGCATTATATACACCTCTTCAAAGAATATAAAGTAAACCATTATCATTTAACAGGTATATCTCAAACTTATCTTGGTAAAAATCTACTGAGGTTTCCAGATGATCAAAGTATCTATCTCTAAAACTCAGAAAGAAACAGGACATTACAATCTTATGGAAATTGTACATCAACCTCTTCATTATGCTTTCAAATTTGAACTCTTGGCTTCATGCTTACAGCAAATAAAAAGGTTATTCATGCTTCTGTTTTTTTTAATAACTAAATGATATACTTGTCAAGGAGCTTTCATACTATGGTTTTAGCCACTATATAAATACATGAATAGATAGCTTATATGGGGAAGAAAGAATATGAGGGATTTTTTAGAGGCCTATTTATTCACAATTCATAAATCAGCTTATTAGGGTAAAAGTTATGTTTAACAGGATGCTGTCAGGCTTATTTCTGCTTCAGGCAATTAGGTCAGGAAAAAAATGCAGCACTTTGAAACTGTTTAAACCACTAATCCTAAATACTTTCATTTTACAGAGATATTTGGGAAGATACATGCTGCTTCATGTAATAAGCTGTGAATACAAAAGAAAATGCAACCCCAAGGATCAGAGAATTGGACATTGTATTTACACTCAAACTACCTTCTTGCCATTGAGCAGTTCTCTGGTATAGGAAAAAAGTAAATAGTATATAATAAGGTAGTGTAGTGTGTGTTTTATTGATCTAATAATATTAACCTGGAGATTTATATGCAACTCTGTGCTTCAGTTACCCAAAGCTTGTCTAAATGGACCAACAATAATAAAACATGCCTGTGGATACAGGAGGTTCAACACTATACACTTTACATTTCTCAAAAAAACAAACTAAAAAAAAAAGCTACTTTAAAAAGCATTTCGGGGCGCCTGGGTGGCTCAGTCGGTTGAGCGTCCGACTTCGGCTCAGGTCATGATCTCACGGTCTGTGGGTTCGAGCACCGCGTCAGGCTCTGTGCTGACAGCTCAGAGCCTGGAGCCTATTTCAGATTCTGTGTCTCCCTCTCTCTCTGCCCCTCCCCTGTTCACGCTCTGTCTCTCTCTGTCTCAAAAATAAATACACGTTAAAAAAAATTTAAAAGCATTTTTCGGGTTTTCTAGTGAAAAAAAATCCTCCTAAAACATAATCTAAAATGAAAAAAAAAATTAGAAACATGCAGAATTCTCTCTCTTCTTTAAAAACAAAATGTGGTAAGTTTATTGGTGTAAGTTTAAAAAAAACTTATGCTTTTCAAGAGCTAAGAATAGATATATAACATACATTTCACATTAATTGTACTTATTTTTCAATTTATAACTGTTTTGATGTTTAACTTGGCAAGAACTTCAGATATCATCTTATCAACTGATAAAATATGGTTTAACAGCATTTTTCTAAGGGGTTTGGTGGGACCTAGACATCACAATACATTCTTCCTTTTTTATCCCATTGTGTTTAAGGCTACCAAGTTTATAAAAGGTTTTGGGGCACCTGGGTGGCTCAGTCGGTTGAGCCTCTGACTTTGGCTCAGGTCATGATCTCACAGTTTGTGGGTTCAAGCCTCACATCAGGCTCTGTGCTGACCGTTTGCTCAGAGCCTGGAGCCTGCTTCAGATTCTGTCTCCTTCTCTCTCTGCCTTCCCACGCTCATGTTTTGTCTCACTCTGTTTCTCAAAAATAAATAAATGTAAAAAAAATTTTTTTTAATGTTTTGAGTTATCTCTAAGTTCTCAAAATACCTATCAGTGGATAAAAATAATAATGGGTAACATTTATTGAACATATGTATATCAGGCAATAGTATTTTTGTTTTTAATACAGCATTAACCTTCACCATCAACCTACAAAGTAGGTATTATTATGCCCATTTCACAGATGAGAAAACTGACAGGACTAGCAAAGACGAAGCTCAGATTCTAACATGGACAACCTGAAACTGATTCCATGTGTTAGAGGTTTAGAGTAGGACATCTATCTTGCACTGGAGTATGCTTACAGTTTCTACTTTGTGGCATTGTATATTTCACTCTTTCAACAGTGCAAAGGCAACACCAATGCACATTCTCGGCATTGCTCCACTCATTCACCATTTTCTGTGACTGATGAATTTCTTTCTAAGCTGGTTCATTTGTCTATCCTGTAAATGCATAGGGTACTTTACCTTGCCAATGTATGAGTGCCATTTAGTGGTAGATATGTAATAAAAGCCAGTTCTACAGTGATTAGTTACCCACGCAATTCCTAAAAATTGCCTTGATACACAAACCCTACTAAGGAACTTAGAAACTTAGATGCAAAAAAAAAAATCAATTCTACTATAAACAACTTATGGTAATGATCAGTTGTGTGTATAGTATTATTTTGAAACAAAATAGCCTTTGGGAGATTGGTCCTCTATGACAAGAGCTTTTAAATGCCATCAGTTGTATAGTCTGTATAATATTGGTCCAATGCCTATAATTAAAAGTTCTCCAGGGGTGCCTAGGTGGCTCACTTGGTTAAGTGTCTGACTCTTAATTTTGGCAGGTCATGATCTCATGGTTAGTGAGATCGAGGCCCATGTTGGGCTTTGTTTGTGCTGACAGAGCAGAATGAATAAATAAACATTAAAATAAAAAGCTTCCCACATACATTATTTTTGTGAGTTACAAATATGCTAGAAAATGTTAGCGTTCAAACAGTTTTAATAAAAAATAATCATTATCATTAAAGAAAAGAAAAATACGTGGTTAACATTTATTGAGAATAAACACCAACTGAAAAAGTAACTCAGTTTGCACAGATATGAGAGAGCCTGGGCAGGCCTTGCTCCTATGGTGATTTTAGGTATTTCAGGTATTTTTGCCTTCTGATTTTATGTTCTCCACTTTGCCCTAACACCTGTAAGCACTCATTCCTCTTTCGATCCATCTAACTCCATGGCATCCAGGTTCTACATTTACCCACCATATCGTCTTAGTTTCCCACCTGTTCAGTTGTTCAAAATTCATTCTCGTCAATTTCAAGCATGGGACTTAACAATATTTTCAAACATTAAGTACAGATGGTAGATTTTTATGTAACCATTTTAAAGTATTCTTTAATATTTATCTACTATGATAATTTATACTATAATGTCCTCATAGTTGTATCACTTACTTTTCCATACTTTTCAAGTACAATTGTATACTGCTTTTGAAAAAACATCTGACTGAATTCCATTTTCTACTTTCTTTTGAAAAGTTTTGCATCTATGATTGTGAAATGGGCCTATAGTTATGGTGGGGGTAACTACATTTGTTCGGTTTAGAATCAGGCTTTTGCTATATTTTTAAAACCAGGAATAAAATTTCCTAACTTTCCTTGTTTTAAAAAAATTCATTGAACCTAAAAATTAAATGATTTTTTTAAAAATATAGTTTTTAAAACTCAGCCTTTAATGAAACTGCTCAAGATGGTAATGCAAGGTAGAATTTCCAAACTGTTTTTTTCTACTGTTATTAATCTCTTCTGGGTTTCTATTTAATCTTGATTCAGTGTTGGTAATATTTATTTTTGTAGCAATCTATTATTTTATAAAAATTTCCAAACATGTATATATTTTTTTGTCTTTGTGGCTTTAACTCCTTCTGAATCACTAAAGCTTATATTTGTTTCCCCACTTTTATTTTTCCAGCAGTTTTGTGAGGTATCTACTTCTATTATAATAGTTTCTTATTTTATTTTTCCTCAAAAAGCCTTTTAGATTAAAACATATTTACTCTTTTTATTCTAATTTAATTTATATTTTTCATTTAGTCATTCTGTTCTTTTCTACATTTTGTTGACCAGTTGTACTTTTTAATTTGAATACATAATTCACTTTTTTTTCAGTGTGTGTGTGTGTGTGTGTGTGTGTGTGTGTGTATGTATTAAACCATTTAATAAAGCATTTAAAGCTATGAATGTTACTCTGAATACAGCTTTGGTTACATCTCAGACATTTGATAAGTATTGTGGTAGAGATAGTTTACCAACTAGGTAATGACAGTTTAGAGTTCCTCTGTGATCCAATATTCATTTATTTACTTTTTAATAATGCAGGTTTCATTTTGTTTTATTTATTTTTATTATTGAGTTTTATTTAAAAGTTATAGATTTCATAATTTCTATTCTGAAGAACTCATTTATACTAAATTTTTGGCGTAAGATTTATACATTAAAAAACTCTAATAATACATGATTTCAAAAATCTATGTTTTCTCTTTACAGTTAAAAAACACTATTTTATTAATTCATCTAATTCAATTGTTAATTTTGTTTACTTGACAGATTAAAAACTGACAGAGATACTCTGAAGTCTTTGACTCTGATGACTATGGTTTTGTCAATGTCTTCTTGTATTTATGAGATATTTTGTTTTATGCATTTCCACATCATATTATCTGAATCCTCAAGTGAGAAGTTATCTTCACTATTTTTCACCTGTCAATCCTTCTTTGCCTGATATTAATATTACTTTGCCTGTTGTATTTGTTGTTTATGCACTGAAGTGGTCTGCTATGGCAAAGGAAATAGGACAACAAAGATTCATTTGGGTAAGTCAGGATATACCACTGTCATATTAAGTAAGATTGACCCCCAAAAGAAATTTGGGTTATGTTAATGTGGAAGACAAGACAGTATATTTAATTTCATAGTAATCAGGAACACATCCAGCTGGAAGTTACAGAAAGTACTCAACTAGGAACAACCGCAATTAAAAATAAAATAAAGAAAATATACACCTTTTCTTTTTCTATGTGAAGAGCATGGGACTTAGACAGATGTCAGTATATAGTTTATCCACTCTGAACCTCTTCCAAGGAAACAGAATAAGCTGATCACAAAGATGGGCTCTGAGAAGGATTGTAAT
Source organism: Panthera uncia (assembly GCF_023721935.1). Taxonomy (NCBI): domain Eukaryota; kingdom Metazoa; phylum Chordata; class Mammalia; order Carnivora; family Felidae; genus Panthera; species Panthera uncia. The sequence continues at coordinate 23,069,868 of NW_026057584.1, forward strand.
TGCATTCATTAATGAAAGATATAACTACATATTAAAGTATCATATTTGAATCAAATTTATTTTAATTTTTTAATTGCAGATTAGTACATAGAGAAATAGAAAAAAATATTATCTTCAACAATAAACTATTTTTTTACTGGCCAGTTACCTAAGCCAAAATAAAAATAAAATGTCACAAATTTAAATTTCAGAAAGTATAAATTCAACAAATTTTAAAACATAAACATTGTATATATGTATAATATATGTATATACATATATACATATGATCTTCAATGTTGATTTGCATACATTAAACATTATAAGGTTTTGAGGTTTTAAACATAAACTCTTTATGAATTGAACTCTACCCTAAATATAAAAGAGTTTTTTTTTCTTGTTGTTTCTGGTAAACATTTTTTATTTTTCATTAATTCTACAAAAAGAACACTTGCTATTCAGTGTCTCTCACTTAAAAACATTTAAGGTGAAATGTATTTTTTCCTCATTATTTTTACCCTATGCACTAGAAAAAAGCAAACAGTGTAGCTACATTTTACTACAATTCTGCCAAAGAAAATACTGAATGTAAATTCATATTATGAGTGAATAATGATGTATTTCACCTCATTTTAATTTCAGTAATTGAGTGGGAAAACAGGAACATGTATCTATTAAGAGGACCTTGTGCTGGTCAAGCACTAATGAGAAAATGTCTGAGTCACTGGTTGTCATGGTAACAGGGCATTATGGAAATCTGATTAGCATGCCCAGCATGCTACATAAGTGATAGACTATACCTCTAACTGTATTGTCTCTGCTTGCAAGATGGGCTTTATATTCCTAAAAGGTGAGGGGTGGCATGGATCTGTTTATCTGTATATCAAATATGAACGGCACTACATATTTCAAAATTAAGTTCAAATACTTAGTATTAAACATAAATTACACTTTGAGAAGATTCTCAAAAATCAAAATAAATCAGCTCACTTTTCTCATTAACTCACAAATTTCTCAACAATTTCGTTTATTTTTATTTCAATCGAATTTTAGCTTTCATATGAAGGATAAGACAAAGATAATTAAAAAAAGAGAGAATTTTGTGAAAAAATGAAAATAAATGAACAGAGGTCCTCCTAAGAACAAAATTTCCCAATGGAATTGTGTAGAAATTGTACCAAGAACTATGAGTCTCCAAGAGTACCTAGACCAGAGATTGTTAGGGTCAGATGGAACAGCGTTTACAAATGTTAAGCGTAATGATGAACAAGAGAACATGGTCAGTCCTGGGACTAGGAGTTGCCCCAGGAACAAGTGTGGGCAGAACTTTCTACCACTAGAAATACCGCATCTAAGTGTTTAACAAAATCTTTATCTCTGTTCCCTTGGCCTCTGGGCCAAAATTCAGTGAATTCAGAAATTTTAGGGCTCGATGCTTTCTTGTCTTTAATATGTTGAGTGTCATTAAATTTTCAAAGAAATTGATCATTGCCTTCTGATTCTTTTTGGTAGATAACTTAATTCTAAGAGGAAAACCTAAAGATTACCAGAAGCAAAGTAAACACTGGTGTGCATTCTTGACTAGATCCATGTGTCTTGTCAGAGGTTGCGTGTACGAGAAGCATTAATAATGCTTGTCCTGGGAAACTTACCATTTTTGTTAAGTGCATCAGCATGTGGACTAAGTTTTACATGATCCAAATATCAAAAACAATCAATCTAAAGTCAATATAATGAAAGCCCAAGAGCATTTCTCTACATGTCTCAAAATTCAGTGGAAGGTGTCGGGTTGCAGAGAGAAAAGTACAAAGACAGCAGACTATAAACTTTCATTTATACGAGATGACTAAGTCCTAGATATCTATCCTACAGCAGAGGCTATAGTTAACAATATCGTGTCATATACTTAAAAAGAGGGTATACAGTACATGAATTATTTTATAATAAATACTAATAATAGCGCAGATAGGAGGAAACTTTTGGAGATGATAGATATGTTTATGGCATAGATTGTGGTGGTGATTTCAAGGATGTATATTTATCTTCAAACTTACCAAGTTGCTTACATTAACTTTGTACATTTTTTTTTGTATGTCATTCATACTTAAATAAAGTAGTTAAAAGAAAAAAAAACAGGAGAGTGATAGAAGCAGAGTAAACAAGTGCATTCCTGGAGAGAGTAGACAGGTTCAGGGAATTGTGTGCACTGACCTGGGATGGAAGCAACAGTCAGAAAGCCAGTCAGTGTGGCCAAATCCTGTGAGAAGCACGTTGCCTTTGGGTAGTCCCACCACCTTCCAGAGGCGGTCCTCCCCACAGGAGATTAGGATGTCTTTGCAGGGGTGCATGACGATGCTGCACAGGGAGAGATAAGAGAAGAGAGTTATGAGGCGATAACAGCAAACTGTTCCACATTTTGAATAAACAAAACAACAGTAGATAACAACAAACAATCGCATTTCAGCAAAGCAGGACCACAGGACTGCTCACAGAGTACTATTTCAGAAGTCAAAAGAGCCAGGTTCCACCTCTTGGTGATGGCTCTCACGATCACCATCAACCTAACAAACTTCACTGGATCTCAGATTCCTCGTTTGTAAAATAAGATGATTGGTTTAGATGATGTTCCTGTCTTAATCCTGACTTGAACATAATAATTCTGATTTTTCTTTTATGGAGGAAAAGTTATGCCAATGATAATTTGGCGTTAGGATATTTGAACCAGTAGGCATGCTTATTATAGAAAATCAAGAATCTTTTCAGACTACAGTGTATCTTAAATCAGACATTATCCAGGAAGAGATCATGAATCATAACCACATTATCACAGCTCTATAACAAATACTATAAATGAAACATTAACTCCATGGCCCACTATCTACACAAAGCAAAGAAGCTCAAATTCTGTGTTAATATGCCACTTAAATTGGCTTCAGTCAATGCACAGTACACAAATTACGGTAATGAATTCAGGATGCATAAGGCAATTCCCACTCTATAAAGGCATAGAGGGAAATGAGAAAGAAGTATGTAAAATTAATGATTAACACATTAAGCAGTATTATTTGAACTGGGCTATGATCATTGTGGCTATTTAAATATTGGAGTTAAACCATTCTAAAATCAAGAGTCTACAAGGTTAATGCCTGATATTTTATCTATGGCAATGTTTTAATCTTATTTATATAGAGTTTCATCTATGCTTTACAATGTAATAGGAACAAATGTGCCCAATGTTAAGCACCTATTAAAATTTTAGCCAATATATTACCAACAAATTGTTCAATTTCAACATAGTCATCTCAAATCAAAGACATAATTCATTTACTTGCCTATATAGTGAAATAAAACAAAAAACGACTTTAAAAAATAAAAATTACACATTCACTCCTCCCACAGTCCATTCTATGAATGGCCATGTTTCTCTCTTCTGCAATGTAGACTTTAGGAAATTGCTTTCCTAATGACATCATGGTCTCAGTCCACACCTACCATCATTAACTCCAGGGCTTACATGAGAGCAAAACATTCCTCATCATAGATCCCTTCCAGTAATACGATTAAAATCCCAGAATTTGAGGCTGGAAACTTATGTTCTCACATTAGATCTATATAGTTTTGGAAATCTGCTGGGGTCAGTCAATGTTGGAAATAATCAACTTACAGGCATGTAAGCACTATGACCAGGACCCTCTTTCTAGTGAGACCCTATTTTTCCCCAGCATTCTGTTGCTCAAAATAAACACAAAAGGGAAATTAGCCATTTTGCAATTCATCACAATGTTAGTTTGTGACTTTCAGAAGACCAACTCAGGAAAGGAATTTATTACAGCTCAAATGGGGTAGAGGATACATTTATAGAACTTAATTAGAAGAAAAATATGATGAGAGGTAAAAAAAGGCCAGATTGAAATAAATTCTATATTCAAACACAGAAGAAGGAAAACCAAATCCTTGAAGCTACTGAGTATGATATATGTTGGCTCACAGTTTTCCTGGCAGACACATGCACCCTTGACTAGATGATAAATTACCCTCTTTAAGTAAGATAACTAAAATCACTGATGTCTTTACAGACTTTGAAAGATAAGTTTCCAAAATGACTTTTGTGAGGGGAGCTATTTGTAGAAGTTAAGGAAAAAAATATAAACAAACTCATTGGTAGCTAATCAGTCTTGAAAGTGTTTTTTTCCAGGCTCTTCCTGATCTCTTCTAATTTGGGGCCTCCTCCAAACCATCTATAACATCCACTTCTACTTCACATGGTCTTATCCTAGTTATCACACTCTCAGGCTTCTTTGTTCATGTAATTCTTTTCTAACACGGACTCTTTTTTTTTTTTTAATATCTCTATCTATAAATGAGTTTTCTTATAATCATTCTGGACAAATTTCAGTCAAGAAACTAATATTTTATTATTTAAAGAATATATTTTAATTCATTCATGAAAGAGTTTTTAAGTGAAGAGAACTATACCCAGCATATACAGAAGAGAATGCTTTCATCACAACCAATCAATCAATACTTGTTATTGAATTAGTCACTGAATAAGTATACCAGCAAATACTGGGTCATAGTGATAAAAGACCCCCTATGAAAATTAGCAAATCCCAATTCAGATCACTCCATATGGGAGAAGATCAAGATTGGGAACACAAGTTAAGGGCCATGGACCAGAAATATTTCCCAAGGTACCTAAGTTCAGTGTTATTGTCAACTCTGCAGTGAGGCACTGGTATCTGAAATCTTCCTCCTCTTCCTCTTCATTGTCAATTAAAAGCAATGATATCTAGCATTGTTTGAAAATTGAACATACACCAGAAATGGTATGTTTTTGTATCCTTACAAGTTCAATGAAAGTTCAAGAGAGGAGTGGTTTAGGTCTGTCCATTTGCTGTATACTTGCTGTATACTCAAACCCAACAATGGCTGGTACAAAGTAGCTACTCAATAAATGCTTGTCAAGTATCTGAGTTATTAACAATTAGTTTTGTTATTTTGTGACTAAGTAAACAGAGATTGGGATATTATATAAATTGCTTAAGTTCACATGTGGTAATGGATGGAGGCTGACTTTGAACTCAGGACAGCCTCACTTTGGAGCTTATGATTTTAGCTACTTCTACCTAGTATCAGTCTTTCATAGTTTATTATTTATATGCGTATATTATAAACATCGATAAATTCTCATTATAGAGATTGGAGATATTATTATTTCACATAAATGCTTAAGTTATTTAGTCCCTATTAATAGAATTAAAGAACACATCTAGGAATTATCAATGTATATATCAGAGCTGGGTACCACTTAACCTCTCAGTGTCTTTTTTTTTTGTTATGTTTCTTTAGTTTTGAGAGAGAGAGAAAGCTAGAAAGCAAGTGGGGGAGGGGCAGAGAGAAAGGGAGACACAGAATCTGAAGCAGACTCCAGGCTCTGAGGTGTCAGCACTGAGCTTGATGCAGGGCTTAAACCCATGAACTGTGAGATCATTTCCTGAGCCAACGTTGATGCTTACTGACTGAGACACCCAGGTGCCCCTTGACCTCTGAGTGTCTTAAAGGCTGTAGTGGACCCCACCCTTTACAACTAAAGTGCTCTGCTGCTGTAGGGAAAACCAGGTGAGTAGCATTCGCTAACTTCCTGTCTGCATAAAGCTTCTGTGCTGATTAATTGTATGTTGCACTTAATAAGATCTTTCTGAAAGATCTTATTCTCTGGTGTTAATTTTATGAGCCTTGTATGTACTTCAAGGTTTCAGAGGGCACAGAATTTTTATCCACCTATTTCCATAAGCACTCCGTAAAGGAAAATGTAGAAGGATATTTAGCAAGCGTTGATTCCATAGACTTTTATTTCACTGAGAATTTCCCCAGTATATTCAGGCCTCAACTTTTATCATTTTGCTTATCTCTGAATCAGTCTTTTCAGGAAGTTGAAGAATAGGAGAAATAATGAACACTTTATAGGAGTAGGTTCCTGATTAGAAACTTACAAACATTAACTCACTTAGTGGTGGTCATAATATCCCTGTGAGTTAGGTCTACTATTATACCCATCTTGCAGATTGTAGAACTGGGGCACATACAGGTTAAGTGATCTGCTTAAGGTCATGAAGCCAGCAAGTGACAGAGTGAGGACATGCATATGAACAGAATGTCTCCAGAGTCCAAGTCTCTCAGTAGAGTGAGCTCAGAACCTCAGCTGCCTTTTCCTTTTTTGATGACAACAGAAGCAGAAACCATGGCATAGAGTAGACTAGTATTTAAGAGTGTGGGCTCCAGAGTAAGATGTGAGTTTGAACTCTTACTCCAGTGTTTACTTGCTAGGCATCTTTAGATAAATCACTTCACTAGCCTTTTCCTCAGCTTCCTCATCTGAAAAATGGGAAGAATATGATACAGACCTCAGAGGTTTTTTTGAGAATTAAATAAGTAAATACATGTACAGGACTTAGAGTAGTGGTAAAAAAGTAATGAAACCTTAGTGAACATTACCACAGCACAGAGTCACTGAGGCCAGCATGCCTAGCTTGAATATTGGCCTACAACTTAATAGCTAATTACTTTGTATAACTTCTCAGCCTCAGTTTCCATATTTGTGAAAAGGAAAAATAAAACTCATTCATAGAGGTGTTGTGAGGAGAAAAGAAGCTGGTATATGTAAAGTGGTTGAAACAATATCTGAACATAGTTGGCTGTCCATAAATGTTAGCTATTATATTATTCAACACCACTGAATTTCATTGTAACCTGGCCCTCCGTGCAGTTAACTTCTACAAACGATACATGCTTCTTTTAAAGAACATGGGTAGTAAATTTAATACTTCAAATTGTAGATATTTAGAGATAAATGATGTTTCCATGTGGTTTGACAGACTTTGGTCACTGTGGGCTTTATTTGATGTCGAATCGTCTGGTAAAAAGGCAGGTCCCAAACATAATACTTTCACAGGTAAACCTAAAGAAGTTCTGTGGTTGTTTATTTTATGATATGATTTTAAGAAATGCATTGAGGGAAACAGTGGATAGTATGTATACGCTGCCTCCTATTCCTGTCATGTATACAACTGAGACAAAGTAGTTGTGGACCATCGAGCAAAGCCTCTGCTAGGTCATAGACCTCCTGAGATGAGAACAGCACAGTTCCTCTCCCCAAGTTCGGTCCACAAATAGAGGTGTCCCTCTTGTAACCATAAAATGACTTTGCTTCTCAAAGATGTCTTCCTGAAGTTCTAATTAATAAGAATAATGAGCTCTTACTGAATATCTTCCTGGCACCTGCCCTAAGTGCCACAAAGTCATTTTACTTTAAACTTTGAATATAAGCTTTCTGCTTCCCTTTAACTTACTATTAATTATAATTACAAGATTCAAAGACAAAGGCCCTGTCATCTCATTCCCAAGTTAATAAGCTTGTGACTAGGGTGGAAATAGTACAGGAAAACATCTTAGGGATTTAAAAAAAGAAAATGTGGATGAATGCTAGTTCTGCTTCTTTATCAAGTCATGTCCTGATGAAGCATCCATAAAATGTTTTGTTAAACAATACCCCAGGCAAGTTACATAAACTATTATGTTCTATGAGAGATTTTTATTTTACAAAAGGACATATTCCTTATAATAGACCACATGATATATACTTCAAAAGCTCTCCTCTCTAATTGAAATTGTTCTTTCCAGTAGTGGCATTACACAAGAATATTTTGGAAGGAATATGTGTAGGTGTATGGCGAACACTATTAATTATCAGTAGAGTCAGTGACATAAGCACCGCTGTTAGACTTTTCAAAGAGAAGAATACTAATCCAAAAAAAAAGATTGTCACAAGAAAGACTAATTAGATACCCCTGTCTTCACTTTGGGTTATTCAGCATTGTAAATGTTTCCTTCACTTCAGTTCACAGGCTCTAATTATTTCCAACACAGAAGATGCACAGTAGTTTGAAAATGAATCGATATCAAAATGTGTGCCCCATAAACTTTAGGTGACCACTTAGCTACTTATCCTTGGTGACAGCACACCCTCACACATAACATATGTTTTTATCCAGCTTACCCAGACAAGTATATATAAAAGACTTGTCTCCTTGCTTAGCTAATAATTGCATCTTATAATTGGATATGCATCGAGATTTACAAAGCACTCTAACATGCGACTTTTTTTCATTATTTCGACAAATATGTATCATGAGCCTATGATGCAGTATGCAAAACAGACAGGGGCATCACCCTCATCATTTCACTCATTTACATATGAATGGAGGGAAACAAATAGCAGCAATACAATAACTGAACAAAATGATTCAAGTATAAGAAAAACACAAAGTGATGTGGCAATGATTGAGGGGGTGTGTTATTTTTGATGAAGTGGTTAGGGGAGTCCTCCTTGAAGATATGACATGCTAGCTAACATCAGAATGGCAAGAAGGAAGAAGCATCTTTAGGATGATATAGGGGCAGGTGATTTCAGGTACAGGTGACTGCGCATGTAAAAGCACAATGGCTAAAAGAAATTGGTGTACTCAAGGGAAAGAAGACCAGGGGGACTGCTGGAGCAGGCAAGGAGGGCTGTGTTGAGGATGGATGAAGAACCGTAGAAAGACAAAGACCAGATCATGTAGGGCATCATAGGTTGAGAAAAGAAGACCGAAATTTATCACAAGATCATTTAAGTAGGAGAATGGTATATAAATGGTAAGTATTTAAAAGATCTCTAGCTGCTACATGGAAAATGAGAAAGTGCAGAGCAAGAGAAGAAACCAGGACATTTAGCTAGAGCTGTACAGCAGTAACCTAAGAATAATGGCTGTAAATCCATTTAACATATAGCTTCTCATTACTATGACAGATGTCACTTTAGCTTACTAAGATTTTCATCATTGTCTTTAGGAAGTGTCAGCTCAAAGTTGTTCTCACCAATAAAAAATATTAAATAAATTAAGTGTACTTTAAAAAGTGCCAAAGTAAAATGGAATACAACTCATAAAACATAGGTATGCACAAAACAAAATAATTAGAAATCTGTCAAAATAAGGTATCAGGTCACATTCATTTTTAGAATTCAATGAAGGAAATGTGAAGCATTAAATATTAATACTTCTCTGTCACTTTAAATTTAAAAATTGTGATACTACAGATTTTATTCAAAGCTAAGTAGGATTTATATCATCAAGATCTGGAAAGTAGCACTTCCTTTTATTTTTACTAAATAGGTGGGCATTGTCACAGTTTACAGACTTATTAATAATGCCCTGAATGGTAGTCAGAAAGGCTAACCTCTCCTTTTTATTTTAATTTTTTGTTCAATGTTCTTGCAAACATTGTATATTCATTATATTTACAGTAAATTTGGAGTAGTTTTTTCTTTGTCCTGCTATCTGGCTGGTAATGCTAATCCAACCATCAACAGGTGAGGCAAGGAAGACTGGATGTGTGTTCAGGGTCATCAGTGGGGAAAGGCCTTAAGCAGTGACTTAGATTACACAGTAGATACTCAAAAGGCCAAATATAAAAAGAACAAATTTACACACAACTTATGTAACATCTTAACATTCATCCATATAAGCAGTTGATAAACTAAACCAAATCCCTTTTAACAAGATACAAATTATTTGGCTTTTCTCACTTCATGCAAAGAAGCAGTTCCATACAACTTTCCCCAAATCTTTGTTTTCTTTGAATTGCATAGCACAAATGTGTATTTTTAAAATAAGTTTTCTTTAATTTCAGATGTAATAAGTTTTCTACGAAGAGTTTTCAAGTTAAATAAACTTCAGGTAAAGTCCTAAATAAATTAAACCAACTCCATACTTATAAATAAGAGCAATCTTAATTTTGTTATACTAATGTCTATATACTAATATAAACACTCCATTGAGATTTATAGATTTGTATTTTAATAGGACAAAAATCTCCAAATACACATGTAAAGGTAAAGATTTTTCATTAACAATCAACTCAAAGTCACTTATGAAAAGTCAGCATATATGCAAATATGCTGTCTAATAATTTTTCAAAATGTACTGTGGCCTCATCTACACAACTGGATGTCTCTGTTTCACGGGGTGGGGAAGCTCCCACTCTCGCGAATGCATAAATGATGCCATTTCCCAATTGTCTTTGAAATGAAAATTCTTAAGACTTGGGGACCAGTGGCCCTGAACAAAAGTCATCCTCACATAAAAATGTGATATCATTTATTCGGTCTCCTTCACTTTATTCTTGTTTTATTTATCAAATAAAACAAAACTTAGAAAAGGATACTCTTAATCTGAGTAATTTCATTCAATTTTCTCTAGAGCTTTCTGAAGTTTCTACTATATGAAAGACCATTTCAAAATACAGACTCAACTAAATTAAATGTATAAACTCCAAAGACAAATGAAGCCAGGACGTGCTATTCAGGTAAATGGAAGGAGGAAGATCATCAAAACAGTTTAACTGTTTTCAGATTTATGAAAATATCTCCTGGAACCTTCCTGTTACTTTAGCAGCTGAACATTTTATGCTACATAGTTTTATACACACTGTGCTTCATGTTATGAAATCACTGTAGTTCTTTATGGTTTAACAGGTTTGAAAGTTACATTACACATTTATGTTCTTAAGAAACCCATTTCAATAATAAAGTTTATTTGGTTATTTCATGTTTCAGCAATTTACAAGAACCCTTTGTAGCTATGAATATAAAAATTTTCCATTCCACATCTTAGTATAATAGTGACATAGAATAGATGCTTTTTTAAGCTAAAGTCAAACATCCCCACAGTAAGAGCTCTATCATGAAATCTCTTTTCCAGGAGAATATTTAAAAATATGACTGAGATATATAATCTAGGAATAATTGGGAGTATTACTACTTAAGATATGGAATTAAGGTAAATTTACATGCTATAGTACAGAATTCTGTTCTGAATTTGGCCCAATTTATTAGAAACCACCAAGCCAATGTGAGGGTTGTAATGATGTTTCACTACCAGCTCTATTTTTGGTACATATTTGATAAATAAATTAGAAAGCCAAAATTAAATATTTTTGATTGTTTTATTTTTGAGAAATAGTAAAGTTTAGCACTTTTTTACAAATATGTTTTGGAATTTAAGGAACATGTTGAGATTATCATAAATTATAGAGATCATTCTGAATATCAATTTCTATATTAAAAAGTGTCTTAAGACTGTGTTTATATCACCCTGGCCCATTTGTGTCAGAGTCCTTGCAGCAGGACTGATGGGGACAAGAAATGGCACTAATTTCCTAGTGTGGCACTCACTGTATGTAACTAAGGATGTTCGAGGGGAAGCTGGAGCTGCCATGAGTGAGCCCCTGATCTTCCCAGTGAATGTGGGAGGAAGAAGGGACAGGAGTAAAACTCAGCTACAAAAACATCTCACTAAAGCTATTTAAAAATCACAAACAAATTAAGTTCAGGGTTGGCGACCAGAATTGATGAATACAATGAAAAATTAAGTTCATGGGTGGAATTAGGTGGCCAACTGGGCCAAAGTGAGAACTGGTAAACACATAAGATGATAGGATTTAAACCCTACAGGTCCAAACAATGACAGATTTAGAAAAGCAAGAAACCGACAGGAAATGTGTCTTGATAATTTGCCATGCAGTAGGGTGCTGTTTTATCTTTTATTCATATGAATTCGCCTCTAGGTTGTAAATGCTACTGACATCTTCCTTCCTCTCCATGTGAGAGAGACAGAAATGAAGAGGGGTATATTGGCTAGTTGTTCTTTTCCTAACTACCCACTTTGGGTAAGAAAAGGGGACAGAGAGAGCAATCCAAGCAGCAACCTGCTAGAATCTCAGGTAAGCACTGGAGTTTCTGTTTACAGTCAGATCAATATTACAGTCAGAACAGGAGCAACTGGGGGCTCCTGGGTGGCTCAGTCGGTTAAGCATCAGACTCTTGATTTCAGGTCATGATCCCAGGGTTGTGGGATCAAGCCCTGTGTGGAGCTCCACACTGAGCATGGAGCCTGCTTGGGATATTCTCTCTCTCTCTCTCTCTCTCTCTCTCTCTCTCTCTCCCCCCTCTGTCCTCTCTCCTGCTCTCTCTATAAAATTATATATATATGTGTGTGTGTGTGTGTGTGTGTATATATATATATAATTTACATATTATATTATATATTATATATTATATAATTATATATTATACACAATTTACATATATCATATATTAAATATAAATATATATAATATATATAAATATATATATATAATATATATATAAATAAAAGAACAGGAACAACTGCATATTCAATTCCATGATATATTATCTATTTTTACTTCTACCAATTCGTGGGAGAAATAAAGGTATGTACCATTCCCAATTATCTGAAGGATACAGCTTAATTGAACCTCCTTTTATAAATAACTCAAATTACTTTCCTTATGCATATTTAACATCTGCAGCAGAGACCCTCTTAAAATTTTTCAAAGTTTCCCTATACCATATGGCTCTGCCTTCAGTTACTTTTTGCATTGTGTGTGTGTGTGTGCATGCATGTGCAGGCATGTGGGTGTGAATATACAACTTACATTTGAACATTTTGTTTATTTATGTAATCCTTAGCAAGGAAAAGAATCTCACTATAAGAGCAACCAGGAGAGGTGGTACGTGTTTGCTACAGTGTTTATCAAGCCCTTAATCCTTCTTGTTCAAGCCTCCTCCTGTGTGTTGTTTTCCACTTTACCTCAATCATGTAGGTATAAGAATGCTGAGGCTAAGGTTTTGTGTGCTTGAGCACTCTGCTTTATCTTTTCTCAATCTAAGTTTTCAGTGACCTGTAAAATTTCACCTGATTTAATAACTTCACTTATTATATATATTTCCATCCTCTTCTACAACAGATCAGCTGCTTCCATGCCCCTCCCCCACATCTTTATCAATATTGCTAATGCAATAAAGCAAATTTCAAACTGAAGGGTACAAAAGAATGATGTGGGCAGATAATCATGAGAAATACTTTATTTTAGGTCAAGTTAGGCACTGGCAGTTCTAAACACAAAGTTGCAAATGTGTTAATAACAATCATTCTTATTTGGGGCACGTGTGTGGCTCAGTTGGTTTAATGTCTGACTTCGGCTCAGGTCATGATCTCACTGTTTGTGGGTTCCAGCCCCACGTTGGGCTTTGCACTGACAGCTTGGAGCCTGGTCCCTGCTTCAGATTCTGTGACTCCCTCTCTCTCTGCTCCTCCCCTGCTCGCACTCTGACTCTCTTGCGCTCTCTCTTTTTCTCTCCCAAAAATAAATAAACATTAAAAAAATTAAAAAATAATCATTATTATTCTAGAACATTTTGGCAAAAGGAAATTATTTTGTTATAGCATGTTATTAGTTTGACAGAAATAGAAGGAATTTCATATGTTATGATAATTTTCTTTTTTGGTTAAGACAATCACAGCAATAGTTTAAGCAATGGAGCTCTACATAGCAGTTACTCTAAAGGTTGTGGTCTGTGTTACTCAACTTAGCACTTGGAGGATACCTAAGCCTTGGTTTCCTGTTCCTTAAAATAGGAATAATAAGTGCCTTTAGCTCATATAGGAGATTAGATGAAACAATTCATAAATAGTGCTTAGTGCAGTTCCTGGTGTTCAATAAAATTATTCCAATTCTTATTTTAAATAGTTTTGGCAGCTCTTTCTCACATAGTAGATATTTACTGAGTTCTTGTAAACAGAATTATCTCCTAAAGATGTCCATGTCTGAAAGGGGAGGTCATTCAAAAGACATGAGAGTTGGTTGACCCGTGAGCTGAACTCGGGCAGTCATAGCCTCCTCACTCCCTCTCCTGTCCTTGGAATGTGGGTTCTGTTTGTCTTTCCTGTTACCAGAGGCTGCTCCAAGGGCATGGCCTTGAGACAGTGATGTGGTGTGGAGAATATCTGCATGATATACATGACTGAACCCAGTTAAGTCCTCTATATAAACTTTTAAGATTTGGCAGGTGGGCTCAGGGATCTATCATATTGCCACCACCGAAGACAAGGCTGGTATGTTAAGTTTCCTTGATTATTAAAACAACTACCAACCGGGAGGGGGTTGCCTCTTTCTTCAGTCTCTTCCTGAACTCTGAGTATGGGAGTTGATTTCAGATGACATACAGAAAGCCCTCAAGGAGGTTATGAACCAACAATGTCCAAATCCTTGAAGTCTGGGAATATGCTTAAAGTAAGAAAAGTACCCTGGAGGGTGGGTCTAATCTAATTACAGCAGTCATTAAAAAAAAAAAAAAAATGAGACAGAAATGTAAGTCAGAGATATTCAAAGCATGAGATTTGATCCACCTTATCTGCTTTGAAGTTGAAGGAAGGGGAAAATGGATCACAGAATGTGGACGACCTCGAGAAGATGAGAATTGTTCTTACCCTGGCAGCCAGCAAGGAAAAAGGAACCTCAGTCCTATAAGTATCCAGAACTGAATTTTGTCCACTATCTGAATGAGGCTGGAAGCAGATTCCACCTCAGAGTGAAGACAAGAGCACGGTCTTACTGATGCTTAGATTTTAGCCCAGTGAGATGCCAGGCAGAGGACCCAGTCAGCCTGCCCAGACTTCTATCTACAGAACCATGAGATAAGAAATGTATGTTGGTTTAAGTCACTAAATTTGTGGTAATGTGTTATAGCAGCAATAGGAAAGTGACACAGTCTTAAAGTAACAAAGGAAATTAAATTTAATTCAGAACATTATTGGTCTGTTTCGTGGAATATGAAATTATAGTTTCTAATATTTTAAATTTAATATAAAGGGGTCTCACTGATTTAGATCAGTTGTTTTCAACGAAAACAAAACCATTAATATTTTATAAGTATATTATTTTGTGTCAAATTAATCAAAATTCCAGAAGGAACATAGCTTTTTGCCATGACTGATTTTCTTGAGATTTTTATCAGTCTTGAATCACACAAGAACACTGTAATTAAGTCAGAAAAACAGTAAGCAAAGGGATATAAAACAAGATACTTTAATTTCCTCCCCAATGAAATGTTAAAGTCCATCTTGTTCTAAGAGAATTTTCTTTAGGCCTTTATGGCAGGTAATTTTAGTGGCAATATACATAGATACATAATATTATTTTATATTGTACCATATTTTATATATATATATAAATATATATACACACTAAAAATATAAAAATATAAATATAAATAAATATATTTATATAAATATATAAATATAAATATAAAAATATAAATATAAAACATAAAAAATATATATATATACACACACTAAATCTTTTCTTCTCAGAGTTTTCAATTGGTTTTTATCAGATTGGAAAAATATTTGATTGTTGATAAGCTCTCTTTTCCTAAAAAATATATATTAAATTAATTTTTTTAAAAAGCTTTAAACCTTTTTAAGAACCACAACAGTTTTTTTTTATATTTATGATAGTTGATATATTTTCACTTGTGAAAAATAATTAAGACATTAATTCACCTCACATAAATCATCTAACTGACTAATGACTATGTTTTACAGTAAGTAGCTTTTTTATTATCCCCAAATAACCTTTGGTTATTCTCATGATGAAAATATATGGCTCCAACATACTTACATACATACATACATAAATGTATGTGCGTGTGTGTATGTGTGTATATACACGCACACATGCACATATATATAGTTAGGAGTTACTCTTAAAACTAGTTTTTTTCTTTCTTTTACTTTTTTTTAGCAACATTGATAAAAGTAAAGTATCTGTAAGAATAAACTGGATCTTTTCACATAGTTGCAACTTTACAGTAATAGTTTCATTCAAATTTTACATTTATTTATCTTCTGAAATGTGTTTAGTTTTTTGGTTTTTTTTTTTTTTTTAGTATTATTTATTCATTTTGGGGAGAGAGAGAGGGAAAGAGAGAGGGAGAGAGAGAATCCCAAGCTGAGAGCATGGAGCCCCATACAGGCCTCATCCTACCAAGCATGAGATCATGACCTGAGCCAAATGAAGAGTCAGAGACTTAACCCACTGAGCCACCCAGGCACTCCACGAAATGTTTACTTTTGTGGAACACAGATAAACATCAGCTTTTAAGATCACTGCTATTGTATCTACAATTCATTCCTGTGTTCAGTCCCTTGGCAGTGTAACTTTGCAGTATCTCTTCCAACTGTGACTATAGACCTGCCCATGTGACTGGGAGTAACCAATGACATGTTAGTAAATGTGGCACACTTGGAAAGGTTTGAAGAGTATTTGTAAGACTAGGCTTGCTATCTCTTCTGCCCTCTATCATCATCATGACAAGAATGTACCTTCCCTAGCCTAATGGGGGATGAGAGAAACATGGAGTGGAACTAAGATGTCCAGATTTTCACTTTCTACCAGCTGCCCCCACACATAAAAGTATAGTCAAGACTAGAAGAACCAACATCTAGCTACAAACAGTAGACTTGCCTAGATGATGATCTCAGATGCCCAAGCATTAAATACTTATTGATGTACATCACTGAGGTCTTATGGCTTCCCCTCTGCCACCATCTGAATTAGGATAAAAAAAAAAAAAACTAACAAACACAGATGCATTATTTTATACTTTGTGCTGTTTGAGAAATTCTTTTTATGGAATCAGAAACAAAAGCTTCTTTTTACATTTACCCCAATTACTGCTATTGAAATAACAAAAGCATTTCTTGCATAAATAACTTTGATTGTAGTATTAAATTTTGTATTCCTTATGGTTAAGAGTAAAATAAAATATTAACAACTTAAACACTTTTTTCAATTTATTATCATATGTATTTGTTTTCTATGGCAGTTTTAATAAGAGAAAGTATTTAATCTATTGTATAAATCATAGCATTTAGAGTCATAGTCACTGGACTTAAGGGCCAAAAAGACTTTCTGTTTGGATATATACCATGTTATACATGCATTGTGAAAAATGCTGAATTCCAGTGTCATTCTTCATGGCCACCTAGTAAATATTTGAGAACCTGATCCTGTTTTCAATTTATCTGCATTGCCATGTATGCAAAAATATTTTATTATTATCCTATGACAACCTTTAACTTGGAAATCAAATCAGTTTCAAGCAGTTATATAACATGTGGATGAATAACTAAAAATTGTTTTTAAAAAGTACTTCCTATTTATTACATTGCTTCCCCCTCATTGGTAAAGACAGTAAAAACTTGAATATAGCTTTGAATATTTAAAAAATAATTTTAGGAGCACCTGGGTGGCTCAGTCAGTTGAGTGTCTGACTTCGGCTCAGGTCATGATCTCACAGTTCATGAGTTCAAGAACCCCACATCTGGCTGGCTGCTGTCATCACAGAGCCTGCTTCGGATCTTCTGTCCCCCTCTCTCTCTGGGCCTCCCCCACTCACGCTCCCTCAAAAATAAATATTAAAAAAACCCTAATTTTAAAAATTATCTATGCTTCTTACAGCCTACAACTTATCCATAATCAATTAGCATTTATTGACTATTTACTGTGAGTTCAAGATTTCATTAACCAACAGAACAAGGAGAATATAAGATATACTTCCTGTGTTACTGGATTGTAATCTGAAGCATTTAATTTAGTTTTCTGAAAACTGGTAGATACTGTGAATATTATATAAAATGATTTTCAAATTTCATGCGAATTATTTTTTTTGACCTAATAATCTTTTTACGTGTTAGAAATTCCAAAACATTTTGCTGCAAGTCCCTGCAGTCTTGTTAGAAATCAGAGACAACGGAAGTCACCATTTTCATTCATTTTCAACAATTATCACAATTTCCTTGTAATTTTTGTTCTTCTTTGCCTTCATCTTTTCCATCTGATTTTTGAATTTAATTAGGCTGAGCTGGAACTCTTGCACTGGAGAGTCCTCCCACCTAACTTTTCCCATCCATTATTTCAAGTTTCATTTGGCCATGCTACTGACTTGTTGGAAATGTCAAGGGAAGTAGAAAATCTTTATGCAAACTGAGTGTTCCTTGTTCTCTGTTCTCTGACAGTCTGCAGATATGAGGACAGCAATTAGAAGGCAGCTGGCTCCTTGACCTTTACGTTTTAGCTTTCTTATTCCTAATGTTACTGCCACCCAAAATGGCTGCTCTGAACTATGAAAAATCTATAACTTTTACAAATGGCTGTAAATAAAATAATTAAAATTATCAAATTATAATTATTACTAAAATAATAAAATATTGTTAGAAGGAAGCCTGTCACCAGGCTTTGTGTTTTTAATGAGGAATTTCCTTTAAAGCTTACACTCCTAGCCCCTCTCTACAACATCACTCACTCTTTCTGAGAATGCAGGAAAAACTTGTCTGTATGGCCACATGGAAACTTTGGAGTAAAGAGTTAACTTTATAGTGCTCAGTTCCTTCTAGTTTCTGTCTCTTCACTGCCTGTAGTGAACACACTTTTTCAGTTCCTATGTGCTGTACATTACAAGGATAGGCCCCTGTGTGATAGGCCAACTATCACTCAGCATTATCTATGCCCCAAAAGGTTAGCCTATTTGCAAGAGTAGAGTAGTAAAAAGGTGAATGTGGCCACATATCGAAATATCCCTCTAATTTAATTTTTATCAGTAAAAGCTAATATTTCATCTCCATCTTTCAGAGGCCTGGGTTTAGGTCTCAATGAGCTCTTGAGTTGGCCAAGGAAAAAAGGTATGCATTTACTGGCTCTCTAAATTCCAAATCTTAAGAAAAAGACACGCATTAGGAAGACTAAGCATGTTTTAACATGTTTTTCATAATCTTGGGCATGCCGAATTTGATCCTCATCAAAGTACCTACCTAGGTAGCTTCTAATGTGCCTTGTGCTTTTAGGTTTGCTGCTGCTTTTACAGATTTGTAGATGGTTATAATGTGGGCCAAGCACATGGATTAGTAACTATGGATTATGTGGTTCTCCATAACTAGTTTCATAAAACAATTTCTCAAACAATATGAAATATTAAACTCTAAAAATAAGTTTGTTTCTAAAAATTACTTCTAAGAAATAAGCTGTCTTGAGATATATAAGAAATAAAGCTTTTCCTTTGTATAATTTTCTTAAGACTCCTAAAATTCATATTCATATTCATAATTTGTATTCATATTAATATTAATTCATATTAGTATTCACATTCATAAAGTATTCATTCCATACTTTAAATGCATAATCTGGGTTACCTGTCTATACATTTATTTCCTCATTTATAGAACATAAATATTGAGGGATTAAATAAAATTTAAATTAAAATACATAGAAAGCACTTAGGAAAGCATCTGTCATATATGAGGTGCTCAATTAAATTGTGGTCATTATTTTTTTCATTATTTCCACACTTATGAATCACTTTCAAATTTCTCAGCAAGTTAATTTTTAAATTTTAAACCAAATAATAATTGAATTTTAAGCATCTTTTCAATTTCTTAACAAAATATCTGAATTCTTCAAACTTAAATATAGTGCTTAGGGAGGGGGAAAAGTCAGATGTTTTCAGTCTTTCAGTTTTAATTTACTGGAAATGTAGACTCTAATGGAAAAAAAATGATTGTTGGATTCTTGCTTTATACCAACCCAAGAGATCTATACTATCTATCTATCTACCTACCTACCTATATATATACAACTACATATGTATACAACCAAGAGATCTATAGATCTCTTTCAAGTTAGTTTTTAGGGAAAAAGCTGCAAAAGATCCAAAATTATTGATCAGTACTCTGATGCCTACACGTAACACAGAATTGTTGATTTTCGATTCCCTCTTATAACAATATATCCTTTCCCTATCTTTGTCATAGCTAATCATGAAAATTAGTATCCTTTAACAGAGTGTAGTGGTCAAGAGTGTAAATGAGTGCTATTTTGTATAAGGATCTTTAATAATCTTAAAATCATTTAAGAATTTTTTTCAGGTATATTAGCTTTGTCTCTCAGCTTTCTCTGGAAATACATGTTAGCATCAGGGGAACATTTATTTCCCCATTCAATCACAATTCAAATGCAGAAAGAAATGAACATAGTACACTAACAACTCATTTTCAATGAAATGATATTCTACAATATCTAGTTTGGGTGTTAACAAAATGATACTTTGGCAAGCAAGGTGTTAAACCTAATCTATCCATCTCCTATTTTTAACAATTCAATTCTTTAGTAAGCTTATCTGTAATGCAGTCAAATGCTTAAATACAAGTTGCATATATAAATTTTTTGGTAAAAAAATATAGATATATAATTTCTTACCATTAGAGGAATCATTAAAAAAAGAAAACAAAAACAAGATAAATAAAATGCCAATAATTCCGGGAAAACTGACAAGGGAATAAATCTACTTTTAAAGTATACAAAAAACAAGTGTACAATATATGTACCACAATAATAATATATACTATTCAGGTTTAGTTCTTAGTCCTTTACTTGTATTACTAATCCAGTAGATTCTTCTCCATATTAAAGAATTACATTTTGTAAAATTCTCAAGCTTGGCGAATTAAGGAAATAAAATTATAATCTGTAGAACAAAATTATTCAAAACCCACAATTCTTAACTCATGTATTATATGAAGTGCTATAATGCTTTCATATTTTTTTAGCATTAAAAGTGGTTTTATGTTATAGACCTATTTTACAAGACTAAGGAAATGAACATAAATGTTTAATTGTGAATTTAAAAATATTTAGGAATGCTATTCCATCCCATTTTGGCTAGTAAAATATTCTCTGTTTCCTACCATTAAAAGAAGTTAGATACTAAAAAATGCAGAGATTTCAGAAAATTTTTATTATAAATATAACTTAGATTTTGGTTATATAAATATTTGTGCCACTAAGCAAAAGCCCCAAAACAGTTATATACATAATTTATTATGGGGTTTGAAAGTCTAATAATGCATGCATAATTTGACACAATGAACGTACGTACCTATAATTACAGTCTACAAGAAAGAGCATTCTCTGTACTTAAAAAATAAGTCCTCAATTACCAAATAAGATGTGTTATATTTCATTAACTTTACAATATAACTCTACTTTAAACCTGAACAGTAATGAAATCTTAAAAATACATCAACATTTAAGTAAAAAAAATAAGCACGAAAAGAGTAATGCTAAGCCCATGCAAATTACTGTTATAGTTAAGTGATTTTCAAATTTTAAGTCTGCTTCCATTAAGGTGATTATTTTCACTTGTTTTATTAAGGAAAAAATTTCTTCTGAAAAAAAATGCTAATATCCATCAGGCAAATAGGGAAGCAATTAAGTAGACAAGGATCTAAAATGAAAGTTAATCCCTTACTTTCCTAGCACTAGTATGTATAATACCAACCAAACCGCTTTTGTGCCCCATCAGCTTCCCAAGTGAAGAAATAGTCTTGCCAACGTAAGTCTGTCTTTACCTATCAATTACTCTTATCCCCATTTGTCATGCTTATGGCTATATTTTTAGGAGTGAGAAGGGCATGGCAAAAAGTTTATGTCTCCCATCTAAGAACAATCAATTAAAAACAAAAACAAAGCACAATAATAATGACAAAACTCTTTTTTCCACTGCAAGAATTAATGGAAATGTTACGTACCACGGTAAATTAGTTGGCAATAAATGAACTTCACCAGAGCCATAAAATCTGAGACATTAGCATGGCTATGTTTTCAGACTGAGAAATATTTCAGGACCTACTATGTACTTAAACCTCAGCACATCTTTATTCATTTGTAATTATTATTATTATAGTTTCTGGTCTTAGTTTCCAGTATTTTTCTATCCAACTACACTATTCTCTGATCCACAAAGAAGCACAATAACACATAAAATGTACTTTTCAACCTTATTGCTTTCTATCTGTTTTCACTAGGGCTGCCTCGTGATAGCTTGCTTATTCCTCCATAAACCACACGCTACCTCTCTTTCCACTCACGAGTCCTAGCTATATTTGAGACTTAGAAATTTGATCTTTAAGATGACCTCTTCCAGTGTGCCTGGGTGGCTCAGTTGTTAGGCATCCCACTTGGGCTCAGGTCATGATCTCACGGTCCGTGGAATCAAGCCTGGAGCCTGCTTTGGATTCTGTGTCTGCCTCTCAATCTGCTCCTCCCCTCCCCCCACCCCCACTCATTCTCTCTCTCTTTCTCTCTCAAAAATAAATAAATATTTAAAAAATTTAAAAAGAAAAAGATTACCTCTTCCAAAAAGACTTTCCTGGTTTCCTATAACTGGTTGTACTCTTCCACACCTGAGACTCCAGGGTATTTATTGTATACATGTATGGAATTTACCTTATTCTGCCTCAAATGGAATCTTTTACCTTCCCAAATTAATGAACAGTGATTCAACTGTCTAAAATTCTAGATGATTTTCCAAAGTCAAGCAGCCACTGTTTCATTTCTCATTCATATTTTAAATAACTAGTTATCAAACGAAAACAATCCAAGAGGTTGCCACAGCCTGGGAGAAAAAAAAAGTTTCTCTTCCATTTTGAGTAGCTCTGTCCTCCTGAATAAACACCATCAATTTCAGGCATCTTACCCATTATCCAGCTAACTAAACAGGACAATATCCTCTGGATGGTTTTGTCTCAATTGTCAAGGTAATTGCCTCAATTCTTTTCGTCACTGGGTAATAGAGACCTGGCCTAAATGTGATTATTATTAAAATCAAGTGGTTAAAAAATATAAATTCGTTCTCTATCTACTTAATTTCCTATTAGAATTTTAATGTGCATTCCTAGTTTCCAAGTGTGTGAAAAGATTATTGAAAAGATTTGAAACAACAAAAAAATATATCTTCTTTCAGAAATGGCCTGTTTAGAAGCCCCCAGGAACCTCAAGAGTAATTATAAAGCAGGGATATGGAAAGTTTGCTGAGCATATGGCTTTCTCTTTAAGGATATTGCCAATTTAAATGTCCTTTTCCTACTTTTTCTATGTTTTTCTCTTCCTTTTCATTATAGGAAAAGTCTTCCCCTCCATTTCCCCCTCCTCCTCTCCCTTCTATAGCTGTTAGCAGGAAGCCGCAAATTTCATTTCAAAAAAGATGTTTTAAATAGTAGCTCCTGAGAAAGTGGGTAATTTTCCACTATAGGATTGTTCTGTAGTATAATCAACTTCTGAAATTTCATTGATGGATGAAACGGTTGGATGCATGCCACACACCATACACATCAACTTTACTGCTGTGCAACAATAATGTCACATTCTGGGTTGTGAAATATGTTCTCTTTTAAGGGAATTTGCAATACATAATAAAAAAGATCTCATTTCAGGATTGTTGGTTTTGGCTGGATGTTAGATGTGAGAGAGCTTGCAAAATGTTTTAGAATTTTGCAACTTGATTAGCCTTGAGAAGTGTAAGAATCATTTCTTTTATATCATTGTTATGTCTAAGATCCTGCTAGGGAAAGTCTATTGAGATATTAGAGATTTCCTTAGGAATTAATTTGTGGCTCCACTATTTTTTTGGGAGTAAAAGTAGGAAAGAGATCATGAAAAATGTTTCCTTGTATATAGAAAAAAAAGAATACATTTTAATAATATCATTAAAATTCTACATTGCAAGTATTTTCTTTTTGAGTCAAAGAACAGTAAGAACAAAAGACTCAAGTAATAATAAGTCTGATGGCCATTCTCCATCTTTCTGCTGAAGCTCTGTGCAGTTCAGTGTTTTAAATGGGATCAGCAGCTGAAATATTGTGGAATCTATAGTTAACCAATTCATCTTACATTTAAATGTATACTTTGTAGTCTTTGAGAATTGACTCCCCCAATTATCCACAATGTCATTTTTTCTTTTTTCTTTTCTTTTCTTTTCCTTTTCTTTCTTTCTTTCTTTCTTTCTTTCTTTCTTTCTTTCTTTCTTT
>NW_026057584.1:23401174-23585323 GCF_023721935.1 Panthera uncia
ATACCATGCATACTTTCAGACCACAATGCTATGAAGCTTGAAATCAACCACAGGAAAAAGTCTGGAAAACCTCCAAAAGCATGGAGGTTAAAGAACACCCTACTAACGAATGAGTGGGTCAACCAGGCAATTAGAGAAGAAATTAAAAAATATATGGAAACAAACGAAAATGAAAATACAACAATCCAAACGCTTTGGGACGCAACGAAGGCAGTCCTGAGAGGAAAATACATTGCAATCCAGGCCTATCTCAAGAAACAAGAAAAATCCCAAATACAAAATCTAACAGCACACCTAAAGGAAATAGAAGCAGAACAGCAAAGGCAGCCTAAACCCAGCAGAAGAAGAGAAATAATAAAGATCAGAGCAGAAATAAACAATATAGAATCTAAAAAAATGGTAGAGCAGATCAACGAAACCAAGAGTTGGTTTCTTGAAAAAATAAACAAAATTGACAAACCTCTAGCCAGGCTTCTCAAAAAGAAAAGGGAGATGACCCAAATAGATAAAATCGTGAATGAAAATGGAATTATTACAACCAATCCCTCAGAGATACAAACAATTATCAGGGAATACTATGAAAAATTATATTCCAACAAATTGGACAACCTGGAAGAAATGGACAAATTCCTAAACACCCACACGCTTCCAACACTCAATCAGGAAAAAATAGAAAGCTTGAACAGACCCATCACCAGCGAAGAAATTGAATCGGTTATCAAAAATCTCCCAACAAATAAGAGTCCAGGACCAGATGGCTTCCCTGGGGAATTCTACCAGACGTTTAAAGCAGAGATAACACTTATCCTTCTCAAGCTATTCCAAGAAATAGAAAGGGAAGAAAAACTTCCAGACTCATTCTATGAAGCCAGTATTACTTTGATTCCTAAGCCAGACAGAGACCCAGCAAAAAAAGAGAACTACAGGCCAATATCCCTGATGAATATGGATGCAAAAATTCTCAATAAGATACTAGCAAATCGAATTCAATGGCATATAAAAAGAATTATTCACCATGATCAAGTGGGATTCATTCCTGGGATGCAGGGCTGGTTCAACATTCAACATGATCCTGTCAGTCGATGCAGAAAAGGCATTTGACAAAATCCAGCACCCTTTCTTAATAAAAACCCTTGAGAAAGTCAGAATAGAAGGAACATACTTAAACATCATAAAAGCCATTTATGAAAAGCCCACAGCTAACATCATCCTCAATGGGGAAAAACTGAGAGCTTTTTCCCTGAGATCAGGAACACGACAGGGATGCCCACTCTCACCGCTGTTGTTTAACATAGTGCTGGAAGTTCTAGCTTCAGCAATCAGACAACAAAAGGAATTCAAAGACATCAAAATTGGAAAAGATGAAGTCAAGCTTTCGCTTTTTGCAGATGACATGATATTATACATGGAAAATCCGATAGACTCCACCAAAAGTCTGCTAGAACTGATACATGAATTCAGCAAAGTCGCAGGATACAAAATCAATGTACAGAAATCAGTTGCATTCTTATACACTAACAATGAAGCGACAGAAAGACAAATAAAGAAACTGATCCCATTCACAATTGCACCAAGAAGCATAAAATACCTAGGAATAAATCTAACCAAAGATGTAAAAGATCTGTATGCTGAAAACTATAGAAAGCTTATGAAGGTAATTGAAGAAGATTTAAAGAAATGGAAAGACATTCCCTGCTCATGGATTGGAAGAATAAATATTGTCAAAATGTCAATACTACCCAAAGCTATCTACACATTCAATGCAATCCCAATCAAAATTGCACCAGCATTCTTCTCGAAACTAGAACAAGCAATCCTAAAATTCATATGGAACCACAAAAGGCCCTGAATAGCCAAAGTAATTTTGAAGAAGAAGACCAAAGCAGGAGGCATCACAATCCCAGACTTTAGCCTCTACTACAAAGCTGTCATCATCAAGACAGCATGGTATTGGCACAAAAACAGACACATAGACCAATGGAATAGAATAGAAACCCCAGAACTAGACCCACAAACGTATGTCCAACTCATCTTTGACAAAGCAGGAAAGAACATCCAATGGAAAAAAGACAGTCTCTTTAACAAATGGTGCTGGGAGAACTGGACAGCAACATGCAGAAGGTTGAAACTAGACCACTCTCACACCATTCACAAAAATAAACTCAAAATGGATAAAGGACCTGAATGTGAGACAGGAAACCATCAAAACCTTAGAGGAGAAAGCAGGAAAAGACCTCTCTGACCTCAGCCGTAGCAATCTCTTACTCGACACATCCCCAAAGGCAAGGGAATTAAAAGCAAAAGTGAATTACTGGGACCTTATGAAGATAAAAAGCTTCTGCACAGCAAAGGAAACAACCAACAAAACGAAAAGGCAACCAACGGAATGGGAAAAGATATTTGCAAATGACATATCGGACAAAGGGCTAGTATCCAAAATCTATAAAGAGCTCACCAAACTCCACACCCGAAAAACAAATAACCCAGTGAAGAAATGGGCAGAAAACATGAATAGACACTTCTCTAAAGAAGACATCCGGATGGCCAACAGGCACATGAAAAGATGTTCAACGTCGCTCCTTATCAGGGAAATACAAATCAAAACCACACTCAGACATCACCTCACGCCAGTCAGAGTGGCCAAAATGAAGAAATCAGGAGACTATAGATGCTGGAGAGGCTGTGGAGAAACAGGAACCCTCTTGCACTCTTGGTGGGAATGCAAGTTGGTGCAGCCACTCTGGAAAACAGTGTGGAGGTTCCTCAGAAAATTAAAAATAGACCTACCCTATGACACAGCAATAGCACTGCTAGGAATTTATCCAAGGGATACAGGAGTACTGATGCATAGGGGCACTTGTACCCCAATGTTTATAGCGGCACTCTCAACAATAGCCAAATTATGGAAAGAGCCTAAATGTCCATCAACTGATGAAGGGATAAAGAAATTGTGGTTTATATACACAATGGAATACTACGTGGCAATGAGAAAGAATGAAATATGGCTTTTTGTAGCAACGTGGATGGAACTGGAGAGTGTGATGCTAAGTGAAATAAGCCATACAGAGAAAGACAGATACCATATGGTTTCACTCTTATGTGGATCCTGAGAAACGTAACAGAAACCCATGGGGGAGGGGAAGGAAAAAAAAAAAAAGAGGTTAGAGTGGGAGAGAGCCAAAGCATAAGAGACTGTTAAAAACTGAGAACAAACTGAGGGTTGATGGGGGGTGGGAGGGAGGGGAGGGTGGGTGATGGGTATTGAGGAGGGCACCTTTTGGGATGAGCACTGGGTGTTGTATGGAAACCAATCTGACAATAAATTTCATATATTAAAAAAATAAATAAATAAAGATTTATTACAAAAGAAAAAAAAAAGAAAAAAGTAGTAATGTAAAATGAATATGACAATTTCAACCTAGTCATGGCCATATAGAAAATTGCCAATAATGTTTAAGATTTAAACCTATCAGCACAAGCACTAATGTTTATAATCCATTCACCATGTAATTGTGAATAGCAAGAAAAAATAAATTATTAGATACCATCCCACATGCATCAACTTTACCATGTATTAAAGACAAGGTCTTCTCAAAGTTTAAGTGAGGCAACCCACCAAGCAATGGCAGAAATTGCTGGAACCACTGATTACTCATACTTCATCAAGTCTTACCACTTCTAATTATTTAAACTCAATTATGAGTATATATGTGAATATAATATAGTTTGAAATACTAAATACTTTTTAAAAACAGATGTGTATATTATTGTGTATATATATATATATATATATATATATATTCATTCTAAACCATCTTCCCTGACATTCTATATTACAAAGATTAACATTTGTTTTTAACTTTCACTTCCCTTTCTGTTACACAGCAGGTAATAGGCAATACCAGTATTTAGCTAAGCAAGAAAGTGAATTGGGAGATGGTTTCCAAATTTACTGGAATATTATTACTGAAATGCCATTTCATGGAAATTTCACTTGACTTATCATAAGAATACAATCCAGAAAAAGTTTTATGCAAAAACTAAATGATTTGTTTTCTCCAAAACCTAAAATTATGTGTGTCCTAAGGGAGACAAGCATAGTTTTATTTTTACCAACCTTAGTTAATTGGTGGGATTTTTATATATTTTTGGCACTACAAATAATTGCCATATATAATTATAATATGTCCAACAATTCCTTCTAGTAAGTCACTGTGGTTATTACCATGGATCTAGATAATTAAAACAGAATGAAAAACTGTTATAGCCCCAGAAGGAGTCTTCTCTTGGAGTCTATGAAACGCTGGAATTTAAAATGCTTTGTGCATCATCTGTGACCAATGTAAAGACCTTTCCATAATTTTAGCTGTAAGCTGACCCAAAAAACAAATCAGAACACCTTCTGGAAGATGACAGCTGGTCAACAAATCCAAAGTGTCTGCACAAAGTTAGTTTAAGCTAAGGACAGTTACATGCAAGGGCATTGAAGACAATCTGAAATAAATTGAAAATCTAATCTCCTAATTAGATGATGTATTTATTCATGGAACACACCCAAAAAGATAAACAGGTCATTAAAATGTATGTTTACATTTACTGTAAATTCATGTACCTTTTCCTTCTTAAAAATTAATGGCATAAATATTATCATTATTTAATGGAAGCTAACTGAATACCTTATTATGTTGATAGCAAATCATAAAACCAGCAGAATATATCCTCATGGTATAAAGTGTTTAAAATTATTCTGTACACTAGTTATAAGTAATGATTACACACATTTTTATCTGTATGTAATGATTATCCTCCTAAGGAGAATTGTCTTGAAACTTCAAGAAACTGCAAGTTCTTTGCTTATTTGTTTGGAGAATATAAACATTATAACAATTACAAATATCAATTAAACTTATTATAAATATGTATTATAAAATACCAGTTAAATGTATAGTTATATGAATGATTTAATGGTTAATTTGAAAACTCACATTTTAAAAGATAACTAGCAGTTTCTTACAAACACATATAATTTATAGCCAAAACAATAAGAGAAATTAAGCTTTATATTGACCCATGTTGAAAAATTACATTTCTAAATGCCCTTTTTCTTTTCTGCATTAAAAGCAACTTAGTCACTTTATCTTTATTTCCACAGAAGTGCATGGAATAGTACTGACATGGACCTAACCACTCGCCAGGTGGCACACACAGTTGTGATTGTGTTCACAGCATGCTCTAAGGGCCCCATACAAATCTAAGCCTGCTTGGAAGTTTAATAGGCATCCCAAACATAACATGCCCAGCTCCATATTCCAAACCTTCCCCTCCCTTAGCTTCTCCCATAAAAATTAATAGTCACTGTATCTTCATTGGCTCTGACAAAAACCCTGGGACTCATTTTTAAATCCTCTCTTTCACCCCATATCCAGCTTATCAAAAAATACCATATACTCTCATCAAAAAATAAAAATCTTACCATTTAGCCTCTATCCCATTGCATGCTGGCCCAGAATATCTTTACACATCTCTTGGATTATTGAAATTAGTTCCTAACCAGTCTGCCATCTTCTATCTACCCTTAACCCCTCTGACAGTCTAATTTCCACACAGAAGTCACAGAGATCTTATGTAAATCAAATCAGGTACTTCTCAAAATCCTCCAACAGTTTTCTAGCATTCTTGGAACAAAATTCATTGTCCTCTTTACTACTATGTAGAAGGCCCTAAAGTCACACCCTTTTTGGTCCCCAAGTACCGAACTTCATTTTCTCCTCTTCTCTCTAAGCTCACCTACTTTATTTATCCTGGATTCCTTGCTGAAACATTTTGGAGATGTTCTCTTCTTAAGGGTTTTGCATTTGCTATTCCTCCAGCTCTAATTCTCGTCCTTAATTCTCCATGTGTCTCACTTCCTCAGCTACTTCAAGTTTTTGTTATAGATCACCTTCTCAGAACAGTCCTGGATTTTCTCTTTAAACCTGAAGCCACCCTGCACTCCATTTTCCTATGCCCTGCTTTATGTTTTTCTCTAGCACTTATGGCCAACAAATATATTGTAGTATAGATGTGTTCATTATTGGTTTATTACCTGTTCCTTACAACAAATTTAAGGCCCTGGGAACAGATTTCTGTGTATTTAGTTAACTGCCCAGAATAGTGACTGACAAATGCTCAATAATTTTTTTCTTAAATGAATGAGTAAATATTAAAGTACCATCAATCTTTTAAAATTTGATTTCATTCATCTTACATAGCCTAACTCATTTATTTTCATAGAAATATAGTGCATTTGTCAGGGCAATGAAAGCAGTACCACAGAAAAAGCTTGAGAAAGGTCAGGAACTCACCAAGCAACAGATGACTCAAGAACACACGCTCCTTCTAGCATGTGGCTCACCACTTTCAAAGTCTTTTGATTTCAACTAGGAAAATGAGGATGGACAGAGTAGACAATACCAATGGAAGCCTAAGGGGTTGGACCTGAAAGTGGTGTACACTGGGTTTGATCAGAATTAGTAGCACAGAGCTTCCATATAACCTTCCATATTCCATATAATCTCCCAAAGGGCCCAAGGAAGAGAAAACTGGGTTGGTGAGCATCTAGCCAGGCTCTCCCACACATAAACTAGGAAAACACTAACGTTCTTTTTTTTTTTTTTTACTTTTATAAAATACTTTAAAATTTATGCTGCATACCTATGGAGAACCATGACAGAAATTAAGTAGAGATGGGATTGTACATGACCGGAGGAGTAGGAGTGAAATATTAGCTACATTTTTCAACAGCTGCTTCTCTGAGTAGGTGATATTTGAGCTGAGATATTAGAGATGAGAAAGCCAGACATGCAAAAATTAGAGATGCAACAACACAAGCAGAAAGAAGAGCTAGTATAAAAGCCCTGGGAAAGTATAAACTGTGGTATGTTTGCAAATAGTAGTGAGAAGACTGAAGTAGCTGAGGGTACTGGGGAGGGGATGTGAGGGAGCGCATGGCCCAAGAGGCAGGTAGGAGACAACTTGTAGAGCCTGATATGCCACAGTAGCAAGTTTACACTGTAAAACAAGGGGAAGACGTTATTGTATTTAAAGAAGGGAATTTTGTGATCTGACTTACATTTTTAAAAGATATGTCTGGTTACTGTGAAGTGAGTGAATTATTATAAGGTAAGGTAGGGTGAATCAGTAAGCTTTTGCAATAGCACAGACTTGGAAAAATGTAAATGTATTATGGAGGAAGCACCTATCAGACTCACTGGTAGAGCTAATGGTGGGAACCGAAGGGTGAGAGAATGAGCAATCCCAATGACTCCTAGGCCTTTAGCTTGAGTAAATTCACATACGTTCACATTTTGCTTTTACAAAAATAAGGAAGGTCAGAAGGCCACGTTTTCTGGCATTATTCTATTCTATTAGTGAGATTAGAGATTCCTTTCTGGGCGTGACAATTTGGAAAAATCTATTAGATACCCAAGCTCAGGAGAGAAGTCAATGGTAGAGATATCAGCATGGGAATTATCAACACATGGAGAGTATTTATAGCCTGAGGATGGGAGAGGCTGCCTGGAGAAGTGTATTAGTGAGAAGAAGAAGCTGTGCGCTGAGCCAGGGAGGAGTATGGGGAGGTGGAGTCTATCAACTGGAACTCTGGCAGAAGAGAACAGCCTCCTGAAGATGCTGAGCAGGACAGCTTGGGACTCAGCAGGAAAACCAGGGCCATAGAAATAATGAGAGTCAGGAGAGTAAAAGCAGGCGTGGCAGGTTGTAGTGACCGAATCTGAGAGGTAAAGAAGATGAGAACAGGTAAGTGGCACCGGCGGTGGGCACCAAAGGAGCAAATGACTGACAAAAGTAGTTTCAGAGGAGAGGAAAGAAAGGAAACTGAAGGGGAGAATACAAAAAGAACAAGTAGAGGCTGTTAGTTCCATCAGCACTTCTGCCAACCATTTTGATGAAAATGAGCCAGAGCAGCTTCTGAGGAAAGAGCATAGGTGCAGTAGGGGGTTGTCAGGTCAAGGGGAAAAAAAAGTGTTTTTAACTAATGGGAGTTACTTAAGGATATTTTCTAGGTTGATAGGAATTATCCTGTGAGAGTAGAAAAAAAGACATCTACCTAAATCACAACTTAAAAACTCTTAACTAATCTGATTTAAAATCCTGGTTCTTCGACCTATGAAATTGCACTCTATAAAAATGCAAATTAGTAAGACATTAAGAATCTTTAAATTTTCTGGAACTAATATGCATTTATTTTATTTTGACCTTGTTAGAAAAACATAGTAAAAATAAATTTTAATCTTGTTTTTCCAGGGAAAGAACATATACTTAACAAATTCTGCACTTAAGCACAATCTAATTAATTATTTTAATATTTAAGTTTAAAGCAATTATTAGGGGGAAAATGATATTGATCAAACTCATAGGTTATATAGTTGTATGTTACTGGCAAACTTGTATGCCTTATTGTAAATACAGACACTATTTCCTCAGCATTTTTCTTTAAAATAATGCATGGCTTCTTCACTGTCTAGAGGTTTGCTTTTGGGTTAACCAGACCCAATACAAATTCTTTCTCTGTGATTCTCAAGATCTCTGAGCTGTGTATGTGTGTGAGAGAGAGAGAAATAGGGAAGATAATAAATTCCTTATAGAAACATGAAGGTCAAACATAGAGTGTATAAAGCAAAGCAGCTGAATCCTGGCATTTATAGATGCTTATTGTTATTACTGATATTCTTTTATTATTATTATTATTATTATTATTGTTATTTTGATAAAGTTAAGGAACCTATACACCACAGAGGAAGAGCTTAATTTCCATTGATGGTAACTGACAAACAAAAATAAATAAACAGAAATTTATAAAAAAAAGCCTTTTCCTTATTCCTTAAAGAAATATATATGAGTCAATAAACATTATATTAAAGAATCATAAAGTACGAAACCTTTGGGTGTGTATGTGGGGTCAGGAAGAGAGTGATTTGGTTTTAAAATTAAGAATAGAGAATATGAAATTACTTGAGCAATACAGAAAACTTACAATTTAATTTTATACTATGGTTAGTTAAGGGTTCGTGGTATAGAATGAGAATATAAAGAGGTAGAGTAAAATAAGTGGGGAGAGAAATAAGCGCGTGACAATGAAGAAATGGTGGTATGAAGAAGTAGCAACCAAGACAAATTAGAAATGAGTAAGACAGGCAACAAAAGGCTCAGGTAAATGAGTTGTCCCAAAGTCACAGCTTAATCTTCCTTTGAGGCATGTTACTCTAGAAAATTAGTGATTATTCTATTAGTGATTGATTGGTTTTTGTTTTTTGTTTTTGTTTTTGTTTTTTTTTTTTAACTGCCTAACTTATAATGTTAGAATCTTCTTTCCTAATGAGCTAACTAGTGAAGATGGTGACAGAGAAATTATTCCCTGGGTTGCAGTAGTAGTTACCAGGGCAGCTGTTTTTCCAAAGGCTGGAAATAAATCAAGCTGAAATACAGATTTTGTCTTTTACTAAAAGTTAAATATTTACCTCATTATCTTCTCTTCATTTTCATTTAATCGAAACTTTTCCCTTAACCTCCACTTAATGATTGGATTGACCAGCATTTCTCATTTTCTCTGTAAACTATGCTGGTTGTGTTCACTGTGCCTCGACTGCTCAGAGCTCTCAGACCACACCCAAGCAGACCAGCACAGGATACTCTCACCAGCTAACAGCCATGATTACAAAGAGTTCAAAGGAGTATTTTACTAACCCTCCTTATAAGTCAGTTGTGTTTACTATTGTAAATGTAATTAAAAGACTAATCAAGGTGATGAAATATGAATGTGATAAATATGCTGTCAATGAAAATTAAATTAATACTATGGAAAGGTAAGAGGATCATCTTCTGCGTGTCTGAAGTTTTTGTTGCAGATTAAGGAAATAACAAAATTGAAACTGTAAGTGATACATTATTGGTATAGCTTATGGAAGAGTGTAAAATTCCAATCAACAGTCAAAGAAAAAGTCATGGCCTTCTTGTTTTCACTCTTATGTGGATCCTGAGAAACTTAACAGAAACCCATGGGGGACGGGAAGGAAAAAAAAAAAAAGAGAGAGAGAGAGAGGTTAGAGTGGGAGAGAGCCAAAGCATAAGAGATTCAAAAAATGAGAACAAACTGAGGGCTGATGGGAGGATGGAGGGTAGGTGATGGGTATTGAAGAGGGCATCTTTTGGGATGAGCACTGGGTGTGGTATGGAAACCAATTTGACAATAAATTTCATATATTAAAAAAAAAAGAAAAAGTCATGGCCTTACATCAAAAGACTGGCATGTGAATGCAAATGCACTATTTTAAGACAAAATACAATACATACTTCAGGTTGAATGTATCATTTTTATGGCTCCCTTTACAAACAGACTTTTTCAGTTCAGTAACTTACTGAAGTTTTGGTCAGAGTAGATAAGATCATATCTGCTGTGCCCTTAAGTAAGATATCAAAGATAATAAATATTCTTGCTACATGGAAGTAATCAAACAAGTAGGGTTTAGAAAATAAATAACATATCCAGTCAGTGGGAGCAGAGAAAAGTTTGCAAATGAAAAAAAAAAGTACTCACCACAGGTAAATGCATGTAAGTTATCGGAGTTGGTTAATATCTTATTTTGAGACATTTTTCCTCATTAAATATAACAGGAACAATTATATAATGTTTGCCATACATTTTTTACAAGCCTAAAATTTCCTGAAGATTGATGACATAAATTTGGCAATATATGAACAAATGTAACAAAAGAATATAACTTACCTAAACGATAATCCAAGTGATATATCCATGATCACATCCTAAAAGCTTACCACTTACTAAACTTTTAATAACCACAGAACTATATCATAGAACATATGTATATGCATATTGCCCATGTTAATATTTATCTTGAAAACTGAATACCAGTGTAAATTTTTAAGATATAAAATAGGTATGAATATAAATATGCAGATTCAGAAAAGAATGCATTTAATAAATACCAAGTAATAAGTTTTGTCTTTCAACTGATAGGATTGTGGTTCACAAAACTAGTCCTCAAAACAAAATAAATGATTTGTTAATGAGGAAAAAACACACATTGATAATAAGTAAATAATCAAATGAAATCCTTAGTTGCTGAGATCCCATATTTAGAAGAAATCCTACAAACATCTCTAGAAATTAGTTGTGCTTTCTTTTAACCCTGAACTACAACCTCTACAATAAACATACACAATAGTGCACTTAGTCTGTACTGCCACCAAGTGCCTAAAGCAATTAATTTTAAGTTTCTTGCAGCAGCTATAAGCAGATTCTTTTGCTGTTATGAGTAGCAATTTGGAAACAGGCTAAGAGCAAATCACTTCAACCATGAATGGCTATAAGAGCAACACAATTTAGACATGACAACAAAATCTCAAAGGCATTAATAAAAAACACCAAGAATCCTACCAGCTCACTGGAAGTTCATGAAGTCTAAAAATGTTATTCAGCTTGTAGTCAACCTTTGCTGGACAAATATTTTCTTTATATAAACACAGGTTTGGATTTGGTTGCATATCTGTGGGAAATTCTGAATCCTAGATAAAAAAGAAAAAGCAAGAGCTATGTGCAAAATAGGCATATCACTGTACACACTGATAGTCTTATTTAATATTCTATCTTATTTAATATTAAATTATAAATATTACCAGTATATTCCCTCAGGACTTACCATAAGTCCTTAATTTCCTATTTTAGTTTGAGAAAACATGCAAAAAAAGATAAAATGTTAAATAAGGCACATATCTATTTATATAAGTTTAAACTGCATGCTACATGGTAAAAATTATTTTAAAACACACCACTATTACAGTGAAGCACAATATAGCACTTTCTTATATTATTGGTCAACTGTCCTTTTTCAGAAAGTTTCCATCCCCAGCAGTAATGTCAGCAAAATCTGTGATTATCCTTATACTCCTTTTGTCCTCTATAAATGGTAAACCAAAAACATTTTTAATTGGGAAACAAAATACGTATGTTATTTGATTAATCATGGTATTCTTCTTTAAACCTGAGGACACAGGGCTAATTTAAAGGCACTTACTAAAAGATTTCTGTCTTAATCACTTTAAATCTCACATACATTAGAATCCACATCTGCCAAGCAAATTGTAACTGGAGATCAAAGATCATTTTTAGTCCATGAGAAAGTAATCTCTCCTCAGCAGAAGGAGGATATACTATGAACAGGCACTTTTTATTTTAATTTTTTTAGTTTTTTTTTTTATTTTTGAGAGAGACGGAGACACAGAATCCCAAAGCAGGCTCCAGACTCTGAGCTGTCAGCATACAGGCCAACACGGGGCTTGAACTCATGAACCATGAGATCATGACTTGAGCCAAACTCGGATGCTTAACCGACTAAGTCACTCAGGCACCCCAGCACAGGCACTTAATTAACATGGATGCATTAATTGCTCAATTCCACAGGGAAAAAAAAAAGGAAGTAATCAATCCACTTACACTTAATGCTTTAAAATTACCTTTAGAGGGGCGCCTGAGTGGCTCAGTCGGTTGAGCGTCCGACTTCAGCTCAGGTCACGATCTCACGGTTCGTGAGTTCGAGCCCCGCGTCAGGCTCTGGGCTGATGGCTCAGAGCCTGGAGCCTGCTTCCGATTCTGTGTCTCCCTCTCTCTCTGCCCTTCCCCCATTCATGCTCTATCTCTCTCTGTCTCAAAAATAAATAAACATTAAAAAAAATTTTTTTTTAAATAAAATTACCTTTAGAGAGGGAGGTATATCATTTGTGTACTCACTCATTTATTCCAAAAATATCTGTCAGTGCTACTTTAGGCATAAAGCAGGCATACTTAGGCATAAGGAATCCACTAATGAACAAAGATAAAAAGTCTTGCCCTTGTGGAGGTTACATTGGAGTTGGAAAATGATAAAAACCAATTTTCATAAAGAAGAATTTTTCTGATAAACAAATAATATACATTCACATAGAAATATCATGCATTCAGGGGCTGGGTGGCTCAGTCAGTTATGTGTCCAACTCTTGATTTCATCTTAGGTCATAATCTCATGGTTCTTGAGATCAAGCCCTGTGTTGGGCACTGTGCTAAGAGTGCGGAGTCTGCTTGGGATTGTTTTTCTGCTACTACTCTCCGGCTCACGCATGTGCACTCTCTCTCAAAATAAATGAATAAACTAAAAAAAAGAAAAGAAAAGAAATATCATGCATTCCATATACTACCAAGAAAAAAGGAAAGGATATCTTATTCTCACCATACAAATATAATTGCTATTAGCACTTTGATGTAATAATTTGTCTCTAATTTTTTACAAAATTGAGACCATGCTCTATTATCCACCCTCCATTTTTCATTTAACATTATACCACTGCATTTTCTAGTCTATTCTGAAAGTACCATATTGTTTTTGACATTTAACTATTTTTATTTTCCTTACATTATCAGTGCCATGAACAGCTTTCTGTCTATAAATCTGCATTTCACTGATTATATCCTTAAAGTGTAAATAAATAATTCAAATAAAATAAATACTTAACAAAAAACATGATACCTCTTCATAGACTGCTTTTCAGAAACGTTATATGAATTTATATGCTGCCTGTCATATAATACTGTGTGCAATTCACCGCAACTTTGTTAATGCTATACACACATATATACACATACTTCCTCACGTTTAAAATAATACATTCGGTAAGATACTTCTTTGACTAATATTTATCATTGAGCATCTATTACATGACAGGCACTAGTTTTAGCTCTTATGTCACTGGACAAAATAGACAAAACCCCCTTCCTTGTGGAGATTACACTCTAGCGTGAGGACACCAAATAATAAACATGTAAACTATATTATATCTATATGCTAAAAAGTCTAAGGGAAAATTGTTGTTAATTCATATTTTAAAAAACTACTTTATTGACATTTCTTAAATTAATTGATTAGGTTTAAGTTTTGGGTTTCTTATTTCTTGCTTTACTTGTTTTTTTTCTGAACTGTATGTTTATGTCTTTTGCCCTTTTTTCTATTGTTATGATAATTCATTTTAATAATGTTGCTTGGGTTTGAAATGGACGCAGGATAAATTATTATGCTAGAAAATATGGCAAAGTGAATCAGAATGCAGTCTTATATAATTTTTTGACTCCATGGAAAATCTAGGACCATAAACTTATTATCTGCAGCAATTTTTACAAGCAATCATTATTTTTAAACCAATCATTATATAAAACTAATACAATGAGACATTTAATAAAACCTAATCAACTAGGCTTAATAAAAACCAAATCAGCTACATCCTATTTGGTGTAGCTGAAAAGAATACAGGAAAATATAATAATACCTGAACAAGTATTTAAAAGAAAATTTATAAGAGTAGTAAAGGCCTAGAAACAGCAATCCTATCTAAACATAAATGCACTTGCAGAGGCAAAATGTAAGAACCCTTCTATTGCCCAGCATGTAAACCGAAATATTCCAGGAAACAAAAGCAAATAAATGGGCAGGCAGGACCAGTGAGGCAAATGCAGGATTCATAAATAAGGACTATGCATAGAGAACAGAGGGAATAAAATAAATTTTAAAACTGTTCTTTCAAATGACATAACCATTATTATTTCTTTGTATTGACAAAGTACAACTGCAGGGCACAGCTAAGCTCTCAATAATATACTTTGATAGGTCAGCAGTTCTTTTACTCTGCCCACCCTTTGAAATCATCAGGCAGCTTTTTAAAAATACAAATTCTACTGGATCCCACCCCAGACCAATTAAGTAATAATTTCCAAAGGTAAGGCTCTGACACTGGTATTTATTTTAAATTTCCCCATGTGAAATAAAAGTCAGGATTGAAAATCCTGGCTTTCCCTAGCGATTCAGTTCCACTACATACTAGCATGAGAATTTAGTCAAGCTATTTAACAAACTTTTTAGGATGCATTTTTCCTTCAGTAAACTACAATCAAAATTACACCTGATTAATAGGCTGCTGTGAGTAGTAAGTGAGATAATCTCTGTAAAGCAGTAATCACATGCTTGGTACCTAATAAATCCTTAATAATTAGCTATTTCTATGGATATTTATATTATTGCTGCAATTAGTGGCACATTTTAATTTCAACTGCTTAGTAATTTCATTATGAATTATGTCATACTCTATTTATAATAAAATATTTTATATTACTCAAATTTCAGGTTTAATATTCTCCTGGGATATAGATTGAAGTGGATAGTAATATGATCTCACCTGTCAGAATCCTAGTCCTATATCTAGTTAACTGTTGGTTACCTCTATTTGTCCCAGCTTCAACAATAAAAGGAATTCTTGCTTCACTGGCCAGCCAGTCGGAATCAAATACAGTCTTGCTGCTTATATTCAAAGGATGAAAAACCTGATGGGTAACTGTGGGGAAATGGGTTCTACATACATAAATGGATTAGAAAAAATTCTTAGGGCAGAAAGTCGCCACCATGGGCGAAAGTGCCCAAGGTTAGCTCGCGAGATACTGTAACGGGATCACGAGTAAATTGTTAGATAACCTGAAGGAAATTACTTTC
The DNA here is from genome assembly GCF_023721935.1 of Panthera uncia. Lineage (NCBI taxonomy): Eukaryota > Metazoa > Chordata > Mammalia > Carnivora > Felidae > Panthera > Panthera uncia. Next base: position 23,416,759 of record NW_026057584.1, read on the forward strand.
CATCTGATGCCAATATACTCTACTTGCCCCCAGACCCTTTGCTTCTTATACACACAGGTTAATGATTAGTGTCTGATTGTTTTTTCCACGTTCACATGTGTAAGATCTTATTTTCTTCACGTTCACTACGTGGGTAATATCTTTTGTTTTCGTCATGTTCATCACGTGGGTAATATCTTGTGAGCTCAATGAATATAGAGACAAAACCGCTGTTTGGGGCTCTTGTCTCCTCCTGGACATTAGCCTCTCTTGTATTCAATTCTGCATCTGCTCTCTTGCTTGAAAAGAAGAAACTCCAGACTCAGAGTCTTCAACAGGTAACTCTTCCTCTGTTTTGGTGATGTATCAATTAGGCATCCCCTTTATCTATCCTTATTAGGAAGCCAAACTATCTATTTGGCCTCATTTCACAGAGTGTCTTAGGTACTTAGGCTTTTTCCAGGTCCTGTATCTATGCCATTCAACTCATGTCTGCTTCTCTATCTTGTTCTTTGCTTTCCGTTGACCTGACATTCAAGGGAATTACTCAGACCAATTTTGAACCTGAAGTTCAAGATTATTCACTAAAGCATTCACTCAACATTTGAATGTGTATTCTGTATGGTACTATGTTACTTACCTTACTTAACAGTAAGGTACCTTACTTAACAGGTACTATGTTAATTACCATACCAAAAAACAAGTGGAAGACACTCCTTCCATTGAAGGACTCACAGTCTCATGAAGGAACAGTATAAATGAAAAACTACATCATTGAGAAAACCTAGAGTAGAAACATGCAGAAGATATTAATGTGAAAAAATAAGGAGTAAATCTATTGGAAAGAAGTAGATATACAATTGGGCAAATTGGAAATATCTACTGAAATAAAAACTGACTTGTTTTTTCTAGTGGTTCCACTGCTAGGCATTGGCCTTATGGATATTTTCACAAAAGTTTCCAAAATTACATATGTAAGTTTTCTATTTTTTAATTTAATTTTGTGGTTTCTGTCTTGTTTTCTAATCTGTAGTATTTCTTACAATATTCGGTATTTAAAACCATCTAATTGTGTATTCGTATACTGATTTAATATATTAGTTTTAATCACAGTACAATTCTTGTATACTACATAAAATAGAATGAGGTATTTGCAGAACTTATATAACCCTAGTGTACCAGTATGGCCTTGTTGATTGTTATAATATCAAAAAAATATTCATACTACTTGGAAAACAGCTGATACCCTGAGCATGTCTTCCATGTTCCTCTCTACCACTGACCCTAGCCCCTACTTTGGGTACTAACCCTTGTTCCCAATTTATTCACCATCATGCTCTAATTAAAGTAATTTCTAGCACACCTGGGCCTCCAGGACCTTTCTCCCATCCCACATCCAGCATCTATTCTGATTGGTCAATGCCCATGTTATAATGGTTGTTAACTATTTTGAATATCACTTAGAATGTTTACGTATTTATAGAGAATAAGCTCTGTGATATATTATTTTTTTAAGCTCTGTGATATATTATTAACTTAAAAAAGAAATTTACAGAATAGCATATAAATAAAATCATCCCATTTTTATAAAGTAAAAAAGATCTACATTGGTAAGCACTGATGTATATATGACACATTTTTAGAGAGAGAAACTTAACAACAGTCAACAAATGGATATCAAAACAAAGAGGAGAATTATTTACCTTTAATTTTATCTTTATTTACTGTTTGAATATTTTACCATGAACATGTATTGTTTTTTTCTTAAATTTTAAAATATAGAAATCTATATAAGGAAATCAGTCCTACGTATATGAAATACTCTTTAATTTGTACCTAGTATTTTCAAACCAGCACTTAACTGGATATGATTTAGTTAAAAACCCAGATTTAAATGACTAAATAAATCAAGTTTGGTAGGTGTAGCAGAGGCTATTGAAAGCTCTTCTGCATTTCTCTGCCTCCCTTGCAGTTAAACAGAGTTAAAGTGATTGGATTTTGAAACAGGATATAAGTAGAAATGATGTAAGCCACTTCCAGTCCTAGCCTTGAAACATCCTGATGTAGTGCACCATTTTTCTTTTCCTGTCACAATGACTTTGGAGAATTATGTAGATGACAGATGGTGTAGATGACAGATAGCTGCCCACATCCCAGAGTCACTGAATGGAGGAGAGTCACACATAGTCACACCATCCACAAGTTACAAATGAACCTTTCTTGAGACAGGACTATAGATTTTCATCTCTCTTGCAGCAGCAGCTAATGTTGTTTACACTGACCAATATAGTTGGGGAATGATTATGATTAATTATTGGCCACTTACATTAATTTTTAAAAATTTAAAGGTAAAGGATGAATGTTTTAAGATAGATACTGGATTAAATAAATGCCTCATCAAAACAGATTTTAATGTATTTTTTGTCTTCTTGTCTTAAATCCCCATGTGGAGAGGAATTTACCAAAAATGGAGAAGTTTTGTTCAGGCTTCTGTGCCCTCATTATTTCATTTATCATTCAAGTAGTCCATGCCTGCTGACAAACTTCACGCATCACCATCTAGTAAATGACTGACAACTGACATTATCAGCATGACTTCATTGAGCTAATTGACATTCACAGTCTAAGTATGAAAATGGAAGTGGGTCAGGGCAAACCTTCTTTATTTAGGTATTTGTTCAGTTTCTTGATGTTTATATTTGTTTGTATTATTGTGGCCTTAGATTGTAGGGAGAAGGATTATAGTTATAAAGTGCTGTTTTCATAGGTACTTAAGCATTTGTGATCTAAGTTCCTAATTATTCTTTAAAGTTTCTACTCTAAATGACTATATTAAGCAAAATAGTTTTAACTATGTTAAAGCTATCACTAAGTTCTGTTTTACTTTGATTCATATCAAATTAGACTAAAAAGCCTAGCAAAAATAAAATGTACAACCAATAACTATCAGTTGGAAACTCATCTACTTGATCACATTTTTAGAGTATATTTCTAGACTAAACTGCTTATTTGTGCCACCAACCAATAGAACAAAGATTTATTTGATTTAAAAACACAAGAAATGACAATTAGATTTATACTATTGCTGAGTATATATAGGATTTTTCATGAAAGGAATTATTTTAAGAAACACCTTTAGGATGCAAAAATTGAGAAGCTTAGAAAAAATTAACAGCAAATACAAAAATTGACAAGCTTAATTTGTCAAAAAAAAAGTCAAACAAGTGTATATTTTTACTATGTTGAATAATAATGAATATTATTTGAGAACTAACTTCTATTAGCCAATTTTAGTGGTTCTCAAAGAGTGTTCCTCTGACCAGAACACCAGCATTAGCTGGGAACTAATTTAAAATGCTAATTCTCAAGTCAGAGCCCAAATTTACTTCATCAGGAACTCTGGGAATGATGCTCAGCAATCTAGGTCCCAGTCTCCGGGTGATTCTGATATTTGCTCAAGTTTGAGAACCACTGAAGTATCTGACTAACAACCCATTTTTCAAATTTTAGCAAACTTAGCTAAGAGATTTATAAAGCATATCTGTAAGAATAAATTTAATAGGCACAATCTATATGCCACATAATCAGAACCAGAGAAAAAGAACAAATTGTATTTAATATTTTAAAGTCTCTAATGTCAAAATGAATTTACATTTATCAATAAATCAATTGTAATGCACAGAAATTTATATGATTCATTACACCCTTTTATTGTCTCCCTGAAATGTCATCAAAAGAACATAATCAAGCACTAGCCAGTCAAGAAGCATCTAAAAAGTTCTTAATATTTTTTAAAGAAAAAAGACTTCTATTTTCCATTTATCATATATAATAATTTTTGTTTATATAACTATTCTCATTTTATTTTATTTTTTTAAGTATGGTCCATGCCTAGCATGGAGCTCAATGCAGGGCTTGAAATCAAGACCCTGAGATCAAGACCTGAACTGAGATCAAGTCAGATGCTTAACCGACTGAGCCATCCAGGAGTCCCTTAACTATTCTCATTTTAAATAGTCCACTTATCATTAAACTTAGGAAAGGAACACATAAGAAGAGCAATGAAGCTTTTATTGTTAAGATTAACATTAAAAATAATAATAGCTACCATTTATTTAAAAACCTGTAACTATCTTAAATCCTCCCAACAGTTCTGCATATTGACTATCATCTCTCTTTTACAGATGGACAAATAGTGGAGCTCAGGTAGAATAATGATGAACTTGTCCAAGTTCTGGGACCAGGAATCAGATTCCCCTGTTTCAGAGCCTGAGTTATTTCTTCTTTGCCCACATCTCCAGTAACTTTATCAGTATTCTTATACCTCCTGCTGGAAACTGTTAACTAAGATCCATTGATAAAATACTTAAAACCTGACTTTTCCTCCAGATTAAAAGAATCATTTGGCTTGACTAAGAGTAAAAACAAACAAGAGTTCCTGGAATTGCTAAAGGGAATACCACATCCATCTGCAATTTTTAGAAACTTGGAAATTTTTCTTGACTCAGGCTTGGGGGTGAGGAGGAGGTGGAAGCGGGACGAACAGTAAAACGTACGTCACTTTCATCACAACATTGCCATACAAGGTAATTTATGTTCGCCATTTTACAGATGGGTAAAATTGGGCTAAAAAAAATGATCTCTTTCCCAACGGCATGGATAAGGAACCTCAAATTAAAATCCAAGTGAGTTTGACTCCAAAATTCTTTTAACTATAGCATATTTTCCCAGTTTTTTTTAATTAAAAAATAAAACTTCTAACTTCTTTTTATTAATGGACTTCTTGAACAGAACAATGTAAAGATCATGAAATATTTTCTTAGTGGCTTGGTAATCATTATGAACACTACATTGAGTAATACAACTTTGCCTAGTTTTTAGTTTTCTGTCTCCTTCTAATCATAATAATTACAGTAATTTCTGCCCCTTTTCTTAATCCCCTTCTCCTGCTGTTTCTAATCTGCTATAGGCCACAAAATACCACAATTAAATCTACTAAAAATATTATCTTAACAATGCTGGTAAGGCTCCACATTAGGACCTTCTACACAGGAGCATGGTAGTTTTCAATGCAGGTCACTGTCTCTGGTGAAATCCCCATGTCATTGGATTCCTTTGAGGTGTAAGTCTACATTTGGATGACCAAGTCTCCAGAAGACTCAGTATGAATTATTCAGAAGTTGTTGTGAAAAATGGTTTAACTATTTGAGAAGAAAATGTAGAACACTGAATCTCATCCTGCTCCCACATTAATTCCAGATGGATTTGAGTTCAATGTTAAAAAAATAAAAAATCATAAAATACACAGAAAGGACATATAAGTAAATATTTATATGATCTGGGAATACAGAAGCCCTTCTAAGCATAACATTAAAGAAAAAAAAAATGTGAAGTAGGAGACAGTTATATTTGATTAAGTAGTTTTTTAAACTTCTAAAAGAAAAAAAAACTGTAAGAAAAATGTTAGTGTTTAAATACCAAATATAATTACATATAAACAGATTTTAAAATCAATCATTAAAACTAAACTCTTTCAAAGAAAAATGTACAGAAATCATGGTTACACAAGTCACCCAAAAAGTAATCAGTAAACATGTAAAAAGATTCAGTCTCACTAATCATTAAATAAATACAGATTAAAATAACAAATGAGATGTTATTCATTTGCAAATTGGTAAACAATATTTTAAAAATAAGATTAGTGCATTGATGCAGTTACTCTCACACACTGCAAATAGTAATGTAAATTGATATAACCTTTCTAGAGAGAAATTTGGCATGGGTATCAAACATATTTTAAACATGACCAAATACCTTCTATCAGTAAGTCTATTTCTAAAAATATATTCTAAGAAAATATTCAAACCAATGTGCTAGGATAAGTACATGAAAATATCTATGAGCTATTACTTACTATACTGAAGCACTTAAAACACCTAACTCCTAATAAAAAGGGATTGGTTAAGTGAACTACAGAATACTATGAATCCAGGTAATAAGACACTATGTAGCTATTAATAATTGTATTCACAAAAAGAAAAAAACACTTGTATTCTACAAGTATAAAAAATATTTATAAGATATCCACGTAATTTACAGGGCATATGCATGATATATCTATACATATAAATTTGCAACTAGAAGAAAGTGTCATAATATTAATAGTAACTAAGTCTTTATGCTTTTTATTTTATTTTGTATTCATCTCTGCATTTTCAAACACAGCTGGGTTCTTATCCTTTTATTTCTCTTGAAGCCATCCTCGTGACTTCCATAGTCCCCAGGAGCCTAAAAAGATGCTAATCAAAATCCAAGTAGGATTCAAGGAGGTCATGGGGTCATTCATACAGTATCTAGTTATGACTTATATGTAGCTATTAAAATACAGCTGTTTATTTCCCCAATGGTTTTAAAAACCAGTCAATTTACTATTGTAAGAAAATTCTTATAACATCTTTTTTTTTATTTATTTATAAAATAAATAACATCTTTTTAAATTCTGTTTGACACAAAAATGTAAGCAGTTAATTCAAAGATGACAAATGTCAATGAACTGAACATTTTCCAGTAAAGAACATAATCTATTTAGGTTTGTAAAGTAAGGCAATTCTCCACTAACTGTTTTATCTGAAAAAGGATGAAGAATTTCTAAACCTTTATTATTTCCCCCACTTAGCCTCATGTAAACTCAAATTGATAGACACGGAAATTTCGATGACTTTTAGATTATATTCCTTTCACTATAATTTTCATTTAAAATAAACAGTTGTGTAATCTCTATGAAGCAGAGACCAAGAATAAGCCTTATAAAGGTTAAATTTTCCTGAAGACATATCTGACCAGATAGAAATTGCTAAATTGGGTGACTTGTCTAGTTCCATTCACTGACTAATATATTGTCTAGTTGGCAGACTTCCAAAGTGAGGAATAAGCATGCATTTTTGTAATTGAAATTGCAACAGTTAGCTTAGCTATCTTATCCTGACTTTAATGTTGTTAAATTAATCATTATAATTTAATAAAAAAATATTGTCATCCAATTTTTCATTTTGATAAAGCCTGTTATGCAATAATGCAAATACCTAAAAGCATCAATTATGTATTACATGCAAAATATACCTAGACAATAAATTATAACTTTTGGTTTACACTATTATAATCACATAAAAGTGCTGCAAACTCAAAAATATTCAAAGGGAGGATGAATGAAATAAAGAGACAGGAAGCAGAAAGCACATGAAGGTTTAGAAAAGTGCACCATAATGATGACAGAAGTGACCATTTCTGACAGTGCCAGACACTGAAGCAGTGCAAGGCAATGTTTTATGCAAATGTAAATTAAGTGGAGCCACTTCTGAAAATGGTGCCTCTGTTTTCAACAGATGAGTAAAGCAGCGATTCCTACTTTTATCTACTGGAGTGACGGCATTACTCTGAGTTTTCAGATAAGTTTTGTAGATAGAAACTATGGATAATTATTAAAATTTTTTTTAACGTTTATTTATTTTTGAGACAGAGAGAGACAGAGCATGAACAGGGGAGGGGCAGAGAGAGAGAGAGACACAGAATCTGAAACAGGCTCCAGGCTCTGAGCTGTCAGCACAGAGCCCGACATGGGGCTCGAACTCACGAACCGCGAGATCATGACCTGAGCCGAAGTCAGATGCTTAACTGACCAAGCCACCCAGGTGCCCTGAAAGTATGGATAATTATTGGCATCTCACTGGCTTTATCTGCTTCCCTTCCTCAAAGGCAATGCAAAATTTTGTTGCAGCAAGCTTAAGTTATTTGACGAACAGCTAAGGAGGCATGCCTACTACTTCTGCCCCAACTGATTAGCATCAGTTTGTTTTTCATGTCCAGATATAAATGCAAGCCTGTGCTTAAAGCGTTATTATCTCAGCTACCTTAAGTTTTCACTGTCTGTGGATATCTACAAGTATAATCTGCTTGTGGTTTGGTGACTTACGGTGTTACAAGACTCCCAGTAAAGTAACTAACTTTCACTCTGAGTTTACTCAAGTTTCTTACAATTAATATCAACTCCTACAATATTTATTTTCTTTCTGTTAATATATGCTTCAATGATCCTTCTAATCTTTGAATTTCAAATAATATTGCAGTTGTCACTATGTCAAAGAGGATCAGACATTCGAAAGCCAGGCATCAGGAGGAAAATTCAAATGAATTAATTAGGTGGTCGTAGAAAAATTTAAATTTTATACATTTAATACACAAATTCCTCACTTCAATATAGAAATATGTCCCCCCTTTTTAGTAAACATATACTTTTCTTGCTCTTCATGGATCCTATGTTCCCCCTTTTAGTAAAGACGTGAATAGAAGACATAATTAACTTTTCTCTTAGTATAAGAAAAACAAAAGCAGAAATATGAAGATGAATTCCAACACATTCCCATCTCAGTACTAGGAAAACAATTGGGCCAGTGATGACTGCAAAGTCTGAGGAGAGCATACATATCTTACTTAAAGCACCAGTTGCCACTAAGTTCCAACCAATGGAAGGAATGCATATGAACGTAATCCCAACATTAAAAGATATTAGTGGTTTGTTTTTTTTTTTCAAAAACACTCAGATATTTGGGTTTTTAATTTCGTCATTCAACAAATATGTATTGATAATCCTAATCTACCAGGCACTATTCTAGCTGCCTTAAATACACTAGCAAACAAACAGAAAACAAACATTCCAGCCCATATGTAGCTTATAGTATACTGGGGAGACATAAAAATCAATAAATATAAACAATAAGTAAATCACATAAAATGTTAGGATATAAAAACTGCTCTAAAAAGAAAGCAAAAGGACAGAGGAAAAGGGACATTGGAAGCGTACTGGGCAAGAGGAGAGTTTCTTGTGGTGGATAGTTGTGCAATTTCACATCAAGTGGTCTGAATAAGCCTTGCTGACATCTTAGGAAAGAGTTGAAGGCAGTGATGGAGTTGACAGTGAAGCTATCCAGCAGGAGAGCATTCCAGGAAGAGAGAAAAGCCAGTTCAAGGTCCCAAAGGAGGGAGTGAGTGAACATGGCATCTTCTAACAAAAATGGAGGCCAGTGTGGTTGGAAAGAAGGATAACAATACATTTTTAGGTGAATTAGAATGAATTATAAATGTTGGTAACAAATATATAAATCTATTTAATCCTGAATAATGTCAACACTGGGAGGGCCAAACCAAATACATATATGGACTACAATTTTCTTTTTTTTTTTTTTTTTTTTTTTTTTTTTAAGGTTTTTTTTTTTTTTTTTTTTTTAATTTTTTTTTTTCAACGTTTTTTATTTATTTTTGGGACAGAGAGAGACAGAGCATGAACGGGGGAGGGGCAGAGAGAGAGAGAGGGAGACACAGAATCAGAAACAGGCTCCAGGCTCCGAGCCATCAGCCCAGAGCCTGACGCGGGGCTCGAACCCACGGACCGCGAGATCGTGACCTGGCTGAAGTCGGACGCTTAACCGACTGCGCCACCCAGGCGCCCCCTAAGGTTTATTTATTTTTGAGAGACACAGTGCGAGTGGGGGAGGGGCAGAGAGAGGAGACACAATTCAAAGCAGGCTCTGGGCTCTGAGCTGTCAGTACAGAGCCTGATGAGGGGCTCGAACTCATGAATCACGAGATCATGACTTGAGCTGAAGCCAGATGCTTAACCGACTGAGCCACCCAGGTGCCCCTGAAGTTGGAAATTTTTAACTACCTGTTCCAATTTTAGACTTCCTGCTATGAACAATGAGGATGCTCATGTTTTCACACCACCTCACACCTCTCTCCCCCCACTTTCCAGTGTTGGGACATTGGACTACAATTTTCTATCCCTATCCCTGATTTATAAGTTACTAAACTTGTGAAAAATTTTTACTTGTATTTAAAGCTATTGGTTTAAGTGAAGTTTCCTAAGAGTATTCAAAAGATAAACGGATAAAAATAATCAAATGAATTCTTTCTAATATAAGCTTTTTTCCCCATGTACAGAGTAGAAATCAAGCAAAACTTATAGAATGGTTTCTATTAATTCATTCAGAAAAAAGATGTATTAATGCACAAGTGGTATACTAGATGCATGGGAATACAGGGATATGGCATATATTCCTGATCTGAAGGAGCTTAAAGGTACCTGAAGAAAAACTATTGCTAGTAACTGTGATCCTTGGAAGTAGAGAATAGGAAATAAGTACTTTTACAAATACTAGCTACCATCATTTTCATGTTCACAGGCCCCAACAAGTCATGCTGTTACAATTTTCCATTAGTGAAAACAGCACTCATTATTATGGCATTATAGAGTTTACAAAGTAATTTCACATGTATTGTTGCACTGACATAGCTAGTGATTTATTTTGCCATATGGCTAGACTTTAAACAACAAAACAGCTCAAATGGTTTGCTTATTAGAATCAGAGTGTCTTCATATACACTAATTACAACAAAATAAAAAATGTACTCATTTGGCTTTCTTTAATTTTTGTAAGACTCCTGATACATAACCCCACCTAACAAGTTTGTCCCCAACATGCAATCCAGGTTTTATTTTGTATTCAATTTCTAAGAAACGCCTAGAATAGGATGTCAGTCAATTCCTAGGAATTATGCTGAGTCTCTTTTATGGCTATAGGTGTAAAATTAAAAATGGCTGAATATAATCTGTCATGCTGAAATTAATTCCATATACTAGCTGCATAGTTGTATGTATTGTTTGAATCAACATTCTGCCTTTGACTGTAGGAGTCCCATCTTCCATCCCCAAAGTCTATCAGTTCTTTAGACTTGGTTTTGGATAGCATGGAATAAGCTAACAAGTCAATCTATTAAAATATGCATAACAGAACGCCTTTGTCTATTCATTTGTTATGGATCTCACTATCAACACTTTAAGTCATGATCAGAATCTAAAGTTTTTAATATTTGTTCAACATTTACCCAAGTTTAATTTATGACAGATGATCTAATGTCCACCATCAATTTATCTGGCCTCTCTAGACATTGTCACTGAATTTAGTTTAGTCATCAAAAAGCAATATATGTAACAGATACCATGTTTTCACTCATATGTGAATTTTGAAAAACTTAACAAAAGACCATGGGGAAAGGGAAGGGTAAAAAGTAGTTTCAAATAGACAGGGAGGCAAACCATAAGAGACTCTTAAATAACGGAGAACAAACTGAGGGTTGATGGGGGTAAGGGGGGGTAATGGGTGATGGGCATTGAGGACAGCACTTGTTGGGATGAGCACTGAGTGTTGCATGTAAACAATGAATCATGGGAATCTACTCCTGAAGTCAAAAGCACGCTGTGTACACTGTATGTTAGCCAACTTGACAATAAATTATGTATTTTTTTAAAAAGGCAATATGTGTAGACCTGCCCTTTAAACACTGAATTTCTCCATGTCCATACTGCCCTCTTTTTTTCTCATTCCACATCTAATCCTGTAGCATTTTTGTCTGTGTGTGAGGTTTACCATAATGTATTTACTGGCTTCATCTAACTCTACTTAGATGTTCTACAGATGCCTCCCTGTGTAGCACTAAACATTTTTTTCTTCTTTCACTTAAATCAGTTTTACTTTTGAATTCATGATCACAATTAATAGCAATACTTTTCACTTGCAAGCCTGAAATTTGGGATAATTCTAAAATTTCTTGAGCCACATTTTAAAAATTCATTCCTTCTTCCATATTTACTTGCTCCTTTCTTAGTATGAGTTCCTGTCATTCTCCATAAGGATTGCTGCAGGCTCAACATGTCTCTCAGCTTAAAAAAACCCTCACACAAAAATGACATTTTTTAAGGCGTATATAATCATACATCTCCTGTATGTATTATCTCCAAATGTCTCCTTACCAACCACAGGGTAAAGTTTCAACTCCTCAGATACAAGGCCATCCATGGGGATAACCCCAGCCTGCCTCTCTAATTTCATTTTCCACTACTTCCCTAAATATATAGCTACCTCACATTACATCTTTCTTTGTGCTGCCCATTTTATTAATGTAGAAATGTACTTATTAGAGAATATTGCAACTGTGTCATTGCATCGTCCTTCCATTCAACTATGAGCCATTAGTAGACAAATATGTCTCTCTAGCATAGAATCTTATACACAACAGACACTCTATAAATGCCTATTTAGTGAACAAATGGCCTTCTCAAAAGTCAATGTATTGTTCATATCTCATTCATGGAACAGAGCCAATGTATTTTTCCAAGGTAGAAATGATATAAAAATAACTTTACAATTTATATTGTTGTCCATGGACTTACCTAGGGATTTTATTTCCCTAATTCAGTCACTAGATGCTAAATCCTATATAAGACTAGGTACAGACATTATTCATTTTTGTTCCTGGCATGATAATGAGTGTTAAAGATTTAGTGACTCTAAAAAATGAATCTACTGATTTACAGTGACCAACAGTAACAGTATGTTAATATGATTTTTAAACCATTATACATTTACATTTTAGTAATACCTTTCAGAGATTCTGATGTAACTTCTATCTTTTGAATTCTAGCTATACTAACATAGGCCAAATATACTATGCATTCATAATAAAGCCGAATAATAAAGTAGCAATAATTCAAGATAATCTGCATTTTAATGATTTCAAACATTTGTCTTCTGGTCAAAATTAGCTTAATCACTTTGCCAAAGGTTGTTTCATTCCTGTTTGAGTGTCCCTGCAACATTAGCAGGCACATACAAGGGTGTGAAGCACACTTATCTATAGCCAGATGATTTTAAGCAGAGTGAGATAACTAAGAAGGAATAGAGTTCCTGATATGGATCTATCCTGACATGATAATTAGGCTTGTTCTTGGGATATAGACCAATTAATTTAAAGCTCAAGGGAATTACAGTCTTGGAGATAGAAAATGGCATTTGAATAAGGTGGTAGCAAACAACATACATTATTCTAAAATAGAATTTGTACTCTTGGAAAATCAAAACCTAGCACTACAGGTATTTTTAGAGACCGAATATAGGAATGAGAAACCCAAATGCAGGCGAAAACAAACAAACGAGGGGTACAAGTAGGTAAGAATGGAAAGTCTGGAAAGATAAATGACAGAAGACCATAAAGAAACAGGAAGACCAGGTAATTTAATTTTAAAAAATACTGGAGGCACTGTAATTCCTGGGCAAAAATATGATCTAAGATTATAACAATAATTTTTTCAACAAAAAACTCTAATTATTTAATATGTAGTACATTCTGTATATAAATATAAAAATTTAAGCTTATAAATGTTTCTTCTCAGAGCAGAAAAGAATTTCAGTAATGACAAAAGAGGTTATATGGAACAACCTTCCAGTTGAAAACAAATAGAAAATATGGTAAAAATATTTTTTTATAAAATGTATTTGAAAGCATCAGGGAATTTAACCAGGTAGTGAAGAATAACGGGATCAAGATCTAAGAAAAGAGGGACACACACGGAGGTCAGACTGGCATTTAGAGTTTGTTTCCTCATGAAGCTTTGTCTGCTTGTCAGATAATGTTGATAGAGGAGGCTAAGAAATGGAGACCAAAAAAACAAAAACAAAAACAAAAACCTGTAGCTGAGAACCCAAAATATGGGGTCTGGTAAACACTCCATGTTTTGGATTGAGACTGAGGAATGAGAGGAAATTAGAAATAGACTTGACATTCCAAAGACTAAAGCTAAATTTAGAATCATTTCAATCTAATTGGAATAGGTAATAATGTAACTGATAGTGTTTCCAGCACAGCTGCTGCCTGCAAGATGTCAGCATAAATCCTCTTTGGAAAAAGATAATATCACTCTTGTGTCTCTAATAAGACTTGCATTTTTTAAGTAAATATTTTCTGATGCTCAAAAAACAAAACAAACAAAAAGACAAACAAAAACAGGCATATAAAACTCAAGACAATGTGACCAAAACCCCAAAGAAATACTGGACATTAGGAACTAACCCACAGGGAATACAGATGCTAGAGAAATCAGTCACAGGTGTTAATTTGTTAACTGGCAAATTGTTCCAAAGGAAACAACCCAGCTGACACAGGAGGACGTTAAATATACAGGGAAAAAAAAGAAAGAAAGAAAAGAGAATAGAAGGAAAAAATATCTACAAAATGTAAACCGGCATCCCAGATGGGAATAGAGAGAAAATGGTGAGGAAGCAATATTTGAAGAAATAATGGCTGAGAATTTTCCAAACTGATAAACAACATCAAAAAGCATGACAAACTACAGGCAGTATAAATAAAAAGAAAATCCTATGTATTATATCATAATACAACTTCTGAAAATCAAAGATAAACAGAAAAATATTTAAAGAAGCCAGAGGGAAATACAGATATATTGTGAGATATAGTAAGAATTACAACCAGCTTCTCAACAGAACAAGGGTAGCCAGAAGATGATGGAACAGTGTCTGAAAAGTGCTAAAAGAAAATATTTGCTATTCACTGGATAAATACCTACTGGTGCAATTGTTGGATCATAGGTTAGTTCTATTTTTAACTTTTTGAGGAAACTCCATACTGTTTTGCAGAGTAGCTACTAGGTATTTACCCAAAGGATATAAAAATACTAATTCAAAGGGATACATGCACTTTGATGTTCACTGCAGCATTATCAATAGCCTAAGTATGGAACGAGCCCAAATGCCCATCGACTGATGAATGGATAAAGATGTGGTACAGGGGCACCTGGATGGCTCAGTTGGTTAAGCGTCCAACTCTTGGTTTTGTCTCAGGTCATGATCCTGGACTTGTAGGATCAAGCCCCACATTGGCCTCAGTGCTGACCATGGAGTCTGCTTAAGATTCTCTTTCTCTCTCTCTCTCTTTCTCTCTCTCTCCTCTCCATGCCCTTCTCCCCTGCTTATGCTCTCACTCGCTCTCTAAAAAAATAAAATTAAAAAAAATTAAATATGTGGTATGTGTGTATATATATATATCTATGTATATATATATATATGTGTGTATATATATATATATATTTGTATGTATACACACACACACACACACACAATGGAATATTACTCAACCATAAAAATGAATGAAATCTTGACATTTGCAATGATGTGGATGGAGCTAGAGTATATTCTGCTAAATGAAGTATGTCAGTCAGAGAAAGACAAATACCATATGATTTCATTCATATTTAGAATTTAAGAAACAAAACAAATGAACATGGGGGGGCGAGGAAGAGAGGAAAACCAAGAAACAGACTCTTAACTATAGAGAACAAACTGATGGTTATTGGGGGGTGGAGGTGAGTTACAGAGGTGCTAAGGATTAAGGAGGGCACTTGAGTACCAAGTGTTGTATGAAAGTGATTAATCATTCAATTCTACACCTGAAACTAATATTGCACTGTATGTTAACAAGGTAGAATTGAAATAAGAACTTGGGAATAAAAAAGAAGATACTTGCTATCCAGTAAAATTATCTTTCAAAACTGGAGATAAAATAGTCACTTTCAGACAAAATTAAATGAGAGGATTTTTCATGAGTTGGTCTACATAAGGAAATTTTTAAAAAACCTTAGGAGAAAAATGATCTCAGATGGAAACTCAAGGATATATGCAATAATGATGAAATGACATAGGCACATATTTAACCATATCTAAAAGATAATAAGCTCTATTAACAAAAACAAAGTTTCATAGAGTTTAAGATATATACAAATTAAAATATGTGACAACAGTAGAATAGTACAAATGTAAGAGGAATAAATAAACTTCTAGATCATGGGAAAAGGTAAAAAGTATTAATTTGTATTAGAATCTGATGAACAAAGGATTCAGGTAGTAATCTTTAACATATCCACTAAATTATCAAGCTAGTAGACAGAAATGAAATGGAATAATAATAATTATAAAAAGTTCCATAAAGATAAAAGAAAGGAATTTAAACAATGAGGCACAAATAAAAAGAAAATAATCAGATAGTGAAATGTATCCCCATATATCACCTAATTCGTTGAATGTCAGCAGAGTAAATGCTCTATTCAAAATAGTCTGTCAGACCAAAAGTAAAAGCAAAATTCAGGTGTAGTATATGCTGTTTAATACACAAAACTAAAGTGTATGGAAACAAAAATGGTGGAAAAGAAAGAAAAATATGTATACCATGCAAACACCAAAAAGAAATCAGTCCTGGACAAAATAAGCAGACTTTAATACAAAGGACAGGCAAAAAGAGACATCCATTGTATTAATAAACTCAATTCATTGGTTAGCTACAACAATTCTAAGATTCCTGCATGTGGTCTCAAAGTATAAATCTCAAATATTTAAAGACCTATGAAAACCTCAAATATTTAAAGACCTATGATACCGATGACAGCATCTCGGAATATCTCCTTCAAAAACAATAAAGAGCACAATGAATAAGAAACCACAAAAATCAAATGTTCAGCATAACCTTCTCAAAATTAAAAATAACTTCAATAGGTGAAAAAAAAAAAAAACAAATTCCAGCAAGCAAGCTCTCAAGCTTCTCCCCTGCTGAAAGCCTTCATAGAAAGCAAGAGCAAACTGAGAAAAACTGCAAGGAAAGAGGCATGTTAATAAGGCAGAATCACCTTCAGATAGAGTCCATCCTTCAAGATAAAATAGTAAAATTGTTTCCTGGTAGGGTATTGGGATTTGGGGGAGGGAATTATGAAAGCAGGCAACATTAACTGGTGGTTTTCAAAAGGCTTAGTTTCTGGGAACAGAAGGCCAAAAAAGAGAAAGATATGGCCTTTGGCAGATGAACAGTGAAAATATAAAAATGTGAATAAAAAAATTTAGGATCCTACAACACAAAGAGAACCAAAATATTGGACACATGACCCCACCCACAGTCTGAGAAAAAAAAAAACCCACTAAAGAAACCAGTTCTGATGTACAGTTCTATAGAAAAGGGCATTAATAGAATTAGAAAATAGAAATATCAGAAATAACCCCAAATCAACAGCAATGAACAGAGGGAAAAAATAATCCATATAGGTTTATTACCCAAAAAAAAGCAGGAAATAAAAGATTGGTAACATCTGAATCGATGAACCCTCCCCCCAAAAAATAAAAACAAACCCTGAAGCAAAAGAAAATTGCATGACACAACTCAGAACTGAACTAAATACCTCTAAAGAAGCATTTAAGGGAAAAGCATCTTTTTTATAGTTTTTTTTCTCTTTTTCAAATGTTTATTTAAATTCTAGTTATAGTTACCATACACTGCAATATCAGTTTCAGAAGCAGAATTCAGTGATTCATCACTTACACACAAAACCAAGTGCTATTCATAACAAGTGCCTTCCTTAATACCCATTACCCATCTAGCTCACCCCACCCACCTCCCTCTGCTAACCTTTTGTGGTTTGTTTCCTTTCTTATCTTCCCCCCTCTTTCCCATGTGTTCATCTGTTTTGTTTCTTAAATTCCACATATAACTGAAGTTATATGTTATTTGTCTTTTTCTGACTTATTTCACCTACTTTAATACACTCTAACTCAATCCATGTCCTTGCAAATGGCAACATTTCATTCTTTTTAATGCCTGAGTAATAGTCCGTTGTGTATACATATACCACGTCTTCTTTATCCAGTGACAATGGATGTTTTGGCTTTCTCCATAGTTTGGCTATTGTTGACAATGCTGCTATAAATATCAAGGTGCATATATCCCTTCAAATTTGTATATCTGTTATCCTTTGGGTAAATATGTAGTGCTGCAATTGCTGGATTGTAGGGTTGTTACATTTTTAACTTTTTGAGGAACCTCCATACTGTTTTCCAGAGTGGCTACACCAGTTTGCATTCCCACCAGCAGTGCAAGAGGGTTCCCCTTTCTCTGCATCCTTGACAAAACCTGTTGGTTCATGTGTTGTTGATTTTAGTCATTCTGACAGGTGTGATGTGGCATCTCATCATGGTTTTGATTTGTATTTCCTGAATGATGAGTGATGTTGAGGATCTTTTCATGTGTCTGTTGGCCATCTGGATGTTTTCTTTGGAAAAATCTCTATGTCTTCTGCCCATTTCATAACTGGATTATTTATTTTTTGGGTGTTTAGTTTGATTAGTCCTTTATAGATTTTGGATATTAACCCTTTATCAGATATGTCATTGGCAAGTATCTTCTTCCATTCCATCTGTTGTCTTTTAGTTTTATTGATTGTTTCCTTTGCTGTGCACAACATTTTAGCTTGATAAAGTCCCAATAGTTCATTTTTGCTTTTGTTTCCCTTACCTCCAGGAACATGTCTAGTAAGAAGTTGCTCTGCCAAGATCAAAGAGGTTGCTGCCTGTGTTGTCCTCTAGAATTTTGATGGCTTCCTGTCTCACATTTAGCTCTTTCATCCATTTTGAGTTTATTTTTGCGTATGGTATAAGAAAGTGGTCCAGTTCCATTCTTCAGCATGTTGCTGTACAGTTTTCCCAGTGTCATTTGTTGAAGAGACTTTTTTTCCATTGGATGTTCTTCCTTGCTTTATCAAAAATTAGTTGACCATATAGTTGTGGGTCCATTTCTGGGTTTTCTATTCTGTTGCACTGATCTATGTGTCTGTTTTTTGTTCCAGTATCACACTATCTTGATGACTACAGCTTTATAATATAGCTTGAAAACTGGAATCGTCATGCGTCCATTTTTGTTTTTCTTTTTCAGGATTGCTTTGGCTATTCGGGGTCTTTTGTGGTTCCATACAAATTTTAGGATTGTTTGTTCTAGTTCTGTGAAAAATGCTGGTGGTATTTTTGTGGAGATTGCATCAAATGTGTCGATTTCTTTGGTAGTATAGACATTTTAACAATTTTTATTCTCCCAAATCCATGAACATAGAATGCTTTTCCATTTCTTTGTGATCTCTTCAATTGCTTTCATAAGTCTTCTATAGTTTTCTGAGTACAGGTTTTCATCTCTTTGGTTAGGTTTATTTCTAGGTATCTAATTGTTTTTGGTGCAATTGCAAATGGGATATATTCCTTGATTTCTTCTTTCATTTCTTCATTATTGGTGGATAGAAATGCGACAGGTTTCTGTACATTGATTTCATATCCTGAAACTTTGCTGAATTCATATATTATTTATAGAAATTTTTTGGTGGAGTCTTTCA
The DNA here is from genome assembly GCF_023721935.1 of Panthera uncia. NCBI lineage: Eukaryota > Metazoa > Chordata > Mammalia > Carnivora > Felidae > Panthera > Panthera uncia. Next base: position 23,435,837 of record NW_026057584.1, read on the forward strand.
GGTTTTCTACAGTGTATCATATTATCTGCAAATAGTGAAAGTTTGACATCTTCCTTGCCAATTTGAATGTCTTTTATTGTTTTTGTTTCTAACTGCTGAGGCCAAGACTTCCACAACTATGTTAAATAGTAATGGTGAAAGTGGACATCTTTATCTTGTTTCCAACTTTAAGAGATAAGCTCTCAGTTTTTCCCCATTGAGGATGATATTAGCTGCAGTTCTTTCATATATGGCCTTTATATGTTGAGGTATGTTCTATCCATCCCTACATTGTTGAGGGTTTTTTATCAAGGACGGATGCTATATTTTGACAAATGTTTTTTTCTGCATCTATTGCAGAGGCTCATATGGTTCTTATCTTTTCTTTATTAATGAGTTATACCACATTGGTTGATTTATGAATATTAAACCAGCCCTACAGCACAGGAATAAATCCCACTTGATCATGGTGAATAATTCTTTTAATGTACTCTTGAATTAGATTTGCTAGTATCTTGCTGAGAATTTTTGCATCCATGTTCATGAGGGATATTGGCCTGTAATTCTTCTTTTTAGTAGGATGTTTGTCTAATTTTGGAATCAAGGTAATGCTGGCCTCATAGAATGAGTTTGGAAGTTTTCCTTCCATTTCTATTTTTGGAAAAGTTTAGGAAGAATAGGTATTAATTCTTTAAATGTCTGTTAGAGGTCCACTGGGAAGCCATCTGGCCCTAGACTTTCATTTGTTGGGAGATTTTTGATTACTGTCTCAATTTCTTTGGTGATTATGGATCTGTTCAAATTTTGTATTTCTTCCTGTTTCATGTTTGGTAGTATGTTTCTAGGAATTTATCCATTTCTCCCAGAATGTCCCATTTGTTGGCATATAATTTTTCATAATATTCTCCTATAATTGTATTTCTGTGGTGTTGGTTGTGATCTCTCCTCTTTCATTTATGACTTTATTTGGGTCCTTTCTCTTTTCTTTTTGATAAGTCTGAGTAGGGGTATATCAATTTTTAATTTTTTCAAAGAAGCAGCTATTATTTGTGTTCTAGTGAGGTTTTTTTGGTTTGTTTCTATGTCATTTATTCCTGCACTAGTCTTTATTATTTCCCTTCTTCAGCTGGCTTTACAATTTATTTGCTGTCCCTTTTCTAGCTCCTTTAGGTGAAAGGTTAGGTTGTGTATTGGAGACCTTTGTTTCTTGAGGTAGGCCTGCATACAACATATTTCCCTCCTAGGACTGCCTTTGCTGCATCCCAAAGGTTTTGGACTGTTGTGTTTTCATTTTCATTTGCTTTCATGTATTTTTATTTCTTCCTTAATTTCCTGGCTAACCCATTCACTCTTTAGTAGGATGTTCTTTAACCTCCATGTACTTGGGAGCTTTCCAAATTTTTTCTTGTGGTTGACTTCAAGATTCACAGCATTGTGGTCTGAAAATATGCATGGTATGATCTTCAACTTTTTGTACTTGTTGAGGGATTATTTGTGAACCAGTATATGATCTATTCTGGAGGATGTTCCATGTGTACTCAAAAAGAATGTGTATTCTACTGTTTTAGGATGGAATGTTCTGAATAGTCTGTTAAGTCACTCTTGTTTAGTGTGCCCTTCAAAGCCATTGTTTTCTTGTTGATTTTCTGCTTAGATGATCTGTCTATTGTTGTATGTGGGGTATTAAAGTCCCTTACAATTACTGTATTATTTTCAATGAGTTTATTTAAGTATTATTTAAGTATGTTATTAACTGATTTATATATTTTGCTTCTCCCAAGTTGGAAGCATAAAAATATTTACAATTATTAGATCTTCTTGATGGATAGACCCATTAATTATGACAAAATGTCCTTCTTCACCTCTTGTTTTAGTTTTTGGTTTAAAATCCAGTTTGTATAATGTAAGTGTAGCTACTCTGGCTTTCTTTTGGTGTCTACTGGCATGATAGATGCTCCATCCCATCACTTTCAATCTGCCAATGTCTTTAGGTCTAAAATGAGTCTCCTTTGGCAGTATATAGATGGGTCTTGTTTTTTTATTCATTCTGATACCCTGTGTCTTTTGATTGGAGCATTTAGTCTATTTGCATTTAGGGTGAGTATTGAAACATGAGTTTAATGCAATTTTGTTACTTGTAAAGTTGGTGTTTCTGGTGATGTTAAGAGTCCCCCCTTAAAATTTCTTACAAGGCTGGTTTAGTGGTCACAAAGTCCTTCGGTTTTTGTTTGTCTGGGAAACTCTGCATCTCTCCTTCTATTCTGAATGACAGTGTTCCTGGATAAAGAATTATTAGCCGCATATTTTTTTTCCATTTAGCACATTGAATATATGTTGCTATTCCCTTCTGGCCTGCCAAGTTTCTGTGGACAGATCTGCTATCAACCTGATCTGTCTTCCCATGTAAGTTAAGGATTTTTTCCCCTTGCTGCTTTCATAATTCTTTCTTTGTCTGTGTATTTTGTGAATTTGACTATGGTATGCCTTGGCAAAGGCCAGCTTTTGTTGAATTTAATGGGAGTTCTCTGTGCTTCTTGGATTTTGATGTCTGTGTCCTTTCCCAGATTAGGGAGGTTTTCAGCTATAATTTGCTCAAAAAAACCTTCTGCCACTTTTTCTCTCTGTCTTATGGAATTCCTATGATATAAATGTTATTCCATTTTAGTAAGTCACTGAGTTCTCTGTCCCTTTTTGTTTCCCTCTTCTTTTCAGCTTCATTATTTTCTATAATTTTATCTTCTATATCACTAATTTATTCCTCTGCTTCATCCATCCTTGCTGTCATGGCATCCATTTGGGTTTGCATCTCAGTTATAGCATTTTTAATTTCAGCTTGACTAGATTTTAGCTCTTTTATCTTTGCAGTAAATGATTCTCTAGTATCTTTTATGCTTTCTTCAAGCCCAGCTAGTATCCTTATAATTGTTTTAAATCCTAGTTCATATATCTTACTTATGTCTGTATTGATTAAATCCCTAGCCTCATTTCATCCTGTTCTTTCTTTTGGGGTAAATTCCTCTGTCTTGTCATTTTGGAGGGAAAATAATAATAATAAAATAAAAATAAGAAAGGATGCTAGATTCTAGGTGTGTTTTGGTCTGCTTAAGGAAAGCTTGATAGAAAAAAGTAAAAAAGAAAATGTAAAAAAAAATAAAAATTTAAAAAATAAAATAATTGTTCTTTATATATGCAAGAAAAAATAAAACAAAAACAAAAACAGGAAAAAAAAACAAACAAAAACCCACAGGAAGCTGGATCATATTTCCCCTAGAGCTGAAGCTTGGCAGTACTCTATAATTAGTAGACAGCACATGGGAGGGGTTTATGCTGGTCTTCTGGAGAAAGAGCCTGATGCTCTGATTCTCAGGCCAACTGGTCCTAATGGAAATGTGCTTGGAGGGCACGGGGCGGTGCGGGGGGGTTCAGGGGTAGGGGGGGGGGGGGGGGGGGGGGGGGTTGAGGTGGAGGGCAGGGATTGGTGTAACAGCTCCATTCTGCATCTGGTGGTGTTGTTTACCTTACTTGAAGTCGATCAGTGCTGGTGGACTAGGGGTAAAAATGGTTTCATCCTGCTCTCTAGTCTCTGGAGCAGGAAGTTCATACCCTCATAGACGCACAGTCAATTACCCCTCCTGTGTCCCCAGCTTCCATCTGTTCCCCACCATCACCCTGTGTCCAAGTTATCTATCTGCCAGGTGGTGCCACCCTCCTGGGTTTTATCTCAGGCATGGTTGTATTTCAAAACCCACACTTTAGAGACCACCATGCTCAGACCTGTGCTGATCCTCTGGGGGAAGGTCTTGCTGTACTGTGGCCAATGCCGGTTTGTCCCAGGAAACAGTTGTTTAACCACGCACTGGCAGTGGCTCAAAGTTTATGGTAAATCACAATACACCACTGACACCAGGGTTTGCTGCCCTCAACTAGTGTCTTTGTTCCTATACTGGTGAATGGGGCGGCTCTATGGTGCTAGATGGTTCTTTTGCCTGCAGAGAGGCAATATCACCTCTACCAAACACTCCAAGCAGGGGAACTCCTTCTCCCCAGGCAATCCAGGAGATCCTCAGACTGAGCTGCCTGCTCCCAGGGCTCTGGAGGAAAAAGCATCTTTAAATTGGAAATTTAAAAGTTAAAAGAAAATGGATTTTAAAAAATGAAAAAATAAAAACAGAGTTGAGTAAACTCAAGAAAATAATAGAAGAAACAGACAAAATTATCTCAGAAATAAGAAATAAATTACAAGACACCTAAGAGAAAACAGATTCAAGATAACATTTAATAAGAAACACCGAAGGGGCGCCTGGGTGGCTCAGTCCATTAAGCATCCAACTTCAGCTCAGGTCATGATCTCATGGTTTGTGGGTTCAACCCCTGTGTCAGGCTCTGTGCTGACAGCTCAGAGCCTGGAGCCTGCTTCGGATTCTGTGTCTCCCTCTCTCTCTGTCCCTTCCCCACTCTCACTCTGTCTCTCTCTCAAAAATAAATAAACATTTTTTTAAAAAAGTAACAGTGAAGAAAGGTAGAGAAACCACCCAAGAGATGAAAATGAGAGAAAGAATGTAGGTCAACATTTCAAAGAATGTAGGGAAAATGGAAGACAGGCAAAGAAGGAATAACACTTGCATAACTACAGTCTCTAGAGAAGTAAAATAAAAGAATGGAACAAATACTAGTTAAAACTAAAATTCAAAACAAATTTCCGTAAACTTTAAAAAGGCTCAAACCTACATATTGAAAGGAGACCAATGAAAATTGGAATCAACCAATTAAAAATAAGTAGGAACAAATAATTTAAAATGCAATTAAACTGTTCTTCAAATATTAAGGCTGTATAAAAACACTTTTAAACACAAAATTTAGGGAATTCTATACCCATATGCCATTTTCAGGAATTTATTAGAGCTTCGTTCAACCAAGAGATGATTGGAAATGCTCCAGCAAAACAAGGGAGGGTGATATTTAATATATATAAGACTAAAAGAAAAGTGAGACAAGAGTGAATGACTGATATATAAATGGAATATATAATGACAAAGTAGAAATGAAGCAACCCAAAAATGAACAAAGGGGACAGAAAGAAGATAATGGAAAAGAACACTGATTGCTCAATGGGATAGAAGTTCCCAAAGTTTCTCAGTTTGTGGCTCCTTCAGTGCCTCAGGAACTTTTTCAGGCATCTCTAGGTCAAAAAAAACCACATTATAGTATGTTTACTGAAAAGTTAGTTTTAAACAACTCAATAAGTATTTATGTTTGAAAAAAATAATAGTACATTTGAGAAAAATACAGAGAGGCTAAAAAATGTTTTTTTTCATTCTTAAGCAATAACTATTACTTAATAATTGTATTGTGGGCCCATTGAGCAGAACACCACTTCTCAACCTTGGATCAGGTTGGATTCAACCACTCTCAGTTCCAGTTCCACAATGATTTTCATACAGTATTTGCCCTTTTTGAATCTATCTTCACAAAGATACGATATCATTGAAGCGATGGTAGCACCATCTAAGGATAAACTATCTCATGTCAGCAGTTTGTGCAGCACCCAGGAAATGCCACTGTGTTTCTCTGAAAATTTAAAATATAGGACAGAGTCTCTGTGAGTTTATTGTGGTGCCCCAGATCATAGTTGGCTCTCAATTTGGGAACAGTGGGAATAGTAAGTAGAGAAAGTTAATGGATATAGTTAAAGAATAAAAGAAAAAGATAAGAACTTAAATGTGAAAATGGGAATAAGTGCATTTAAAAAGTTTTAAATTCAAAGGTAACCACAGAACAAAATTACAAACTTCAAAAAAATTATTTGAAAGAGAAAAATACACACCTTGTAAAGAAGAAAGAATAGCAAGATTATAGCATATCATGACAGAGTTGAGACAAAACATAACACCCATTTCAATAAATATAAGTGGGCTTAACTGTTATCTTAAAATATTTTTTTGACTTGGATCACAAGGGTAGATGCAACATTAACATAATATGCAATTACCACATCTAACATAAAGTGATTTAATAAAACTAAAAGAGATGAACAAAAGTAAAATAGGCAAATTAAAAAATAAGAAAGCAGGAAAAATGATCATGATCAAAGTAAAATTTCAGTGAAAAACATTAAATGGAACAAAGAAAGGAACTTTTTAATACTAAAAGCCACAATTCACAGCAAAGATATAATAGTTATTTATATCTATGCACAAATTAACATAGCAACTACTTTTATGAAGCAAAACTTTAAAATACACAAAGAGACATAGAATCAAATGACATATTTAAAAATGCTCTTAGCAACATTATGTTTAATAGCCCCAAAGAAAAAATAATAAGATGCCTATCAAGAGAGAAATAGAAAAATAAATCCCAACATATTCGTATAATGAAATACTAAACTGCAGTCGAAGTACACATACTATAGTTACATGCAACATGGAAGAATCTCACAAACATATTTTTGAGTATGAGAAGCCAGATACAAAGGCATACATGCTATATATATTTCTACACGTTTCAAACATAGGAAAACATGACGCAGTGTTTGATATCAGGATAGGGATAGGAAGTTAGTGCTAGTGTTAGGGAGTGTTAGGGAGAAGGAAAAAGATGGAAATTAGGAGGGGCCATGAGGAATTAGCTATAACTTTGTGTCTATTTTTCTGAATGGATATTATACCTCAATTTGAAAAGTATGCTTACAGTACTACCTTAAATAACAGTGGTGAGAGTGGACTCCCTGCCTTGCTTATGACCACACAGGAAAAGCTCCCAGTTTTTCTCCATTCAGGATGATATTAGCTGTGGGTTGTTCATATACGGTCTTTATTAAGGTTGTGCTATGTTCCCACTAAACCTACTTTGTTGATGTTTTTTTATCATGAATGGATGTTGTACCAGTCAAATGTTTGTTTGGTTTTTTTTCTGCATCTGTTGAAATGCTCATATGGTTCTTATACTTTCTTTTATTAATGTTGTATATAATATTGATTAATTTGTGAATATTGAGCCACTCTTGCAACCCAAGGATAAATCCCACATGATCAAGGTGAATGACTTTCTTAATGCATTGTTGGATTCAGTTTGCTAGTATTTTATTGAGAATTTTTGCACCAATGTTCATCCATATTCATTCACGCTGGCCTATGGTTCTCTCTTTTAGTGGAGTCTTTATCTGGTTTTGGTATCTGGTCAATGCTTGCCTCATAGAATGAATTTGGAAGTTTTCCTTCCTTGTCTGTTTTTAGAATGGTTTGAAAAGAATAGGTACTGCCTCTTCTTTAAATGTTTGATAGAATTGACCTCTGAGGCCATCTGGATGTTTTGTTTTTTGGGAACTTTTTGATTACTGATTTAATTCTTTGCTGGAAGTCCTAGCCACAGGAATCAGACAACAAACAGAAGTAAAAGGGATCCAAATCAAAAAGGAAGAAGTAAAATTTTCACTATTTGCAGATGACATAACACTATATAGAAAACGTGAAAGACTCCAGCAAAAACTGATAGAATTGGTAAATGAATTCAATAAAGTCTCAGGATACAAAATCAATATACAGAAATCTGTTGCATTTCTATATAACCATAATGAAACAGCAGAAAGAGAAATCATGGAATCCATCCTATTTACAAATGCACCAAAAACAATAAGATACCTAGGAATAAAACTAACCAAAGAACTGAAAGACCTATACTCTGAAAACTATAAAACAATTGATGAAAGAAAATGAAGATGACACAACGAAATGGAAGGACATTCCATACTCATGGATTGGAACAACAAATATTGTTAAAATGCCTGTACTACTCAAAGCAATGTACCCATTTAATGCAACGCCTATCAAAACACAAAAAGCATTTTTCACAGAGCTAGAGAAATTCTAAAATTTTTACACAGCCAAAAAAGACCCCAAATAGCCAAAGCAACTTTGAAAAAGAAAAACAAAGCTGGAGGTATCATAGTTTTGAATTTAAGTTATATTATAAAGTTGTAGTGATAAAAACAGTGTGGTACTGGCACAAAAATTAACATACACCAATAGAATAGAACAGAAAACCAGTAATGGATCCACATTTTATGGTAAAGTAATCTTTGACAAGGAAGGAAAAAAATATCTGATGGAAAAATAATAAGTCTCTTCAACAAATGGTGTTGGGAAAACTGGACAATAAAAGAATTAGACTAGACCACTGTCTTACACCATACAAAAAATAAATTCAAAATACATGAAAAACCTAAATGTGAGGCCTGGAAACATAAAAATCCTAGAGAACACAGGCAGTAACTTCTCTGACATTGGCTGTAGCAACTTCTTTCTAGATATGTCTCCTGAGGTAAGGGAAACAAAAGCAAAAATTAACAATTGGAACTTCATCAAAATAAAAAGCTTCTGCATTGTGAAAGAAACAATCAACGAAACTAAAAGGCAGCATATGGAATGAGAGATGATATTTGAAAATGACATACTGGAAACGGTTAGTATCCAAACTCTATAAAGAACTTATCAAATGTAAGACTCCCCAAAAATGAATAATCCACTTAAGAAATGGGCAAAAAACATAGACATTTTTCCAAAGAAGGCACACAGATGGCAACAGACACATGAAAAGGTGCTCAACATCACTCCTCATCAGGGAAATACAAATCAAAACTACAATGAGGTATCACTTCACACTTTTCAGAATAGCTAAAATCAACAACACACACACACACACACACACACACACACACACACAAAATAACAGATACTAAAGAGAGTGTGGAGAAAGGGTAACTTTCTTGCACTGTTGGTGGGAATGCAAATTGATGCAGTCATTCTGGAAAACAGTATGGAAGTTCCTCAAAAAGTTAAAAGTAGAATACCCTATGATTCAGCAATTGCACTACTAGCTATTTACCCAAAGAATATAAAAATACAATTTCAAAGGGATACATGCACCTTGGTATTTATAGCAGCATTATCTACAGTACCCAAATTGTGAAAACAGCCAAAGTGTCTATTGACGGATGAATGGATAAAGAAGAGGTGGTGTGTATACATATTTTTTCAGCAGAAAAATAATGAAATCTTGCCATATGCAATGATTGGATGGAGCTAGAAAGTATTATGCTAAGTGAAATAAGTCAGTCAAAGAAAAACAAATACCACATAATTCCACTCATGTGGAACTTAGGATACAAAACAAATGAGCAATGGGAAAAAAAAAGAGAGAGGGGGCAAACCAAGAAACAGACTCTTAACTAAGAGGACAAACTAATGGTTACCAGAGGGAAGGGGAATAGAGGGATGCAGGAATGGGTTAAATGGGTGAAGGGGATTAAGGAGTGCACTTGTTGTGATGAGACCGGGTGATGTATGGAATTTTTCAATCACTATATTGTATACCTGAAACTAATATTACACTGTATGTTAACTAACTGGAATTTAAATAAAAACTTTTTTTTAAGTATGGTTATAAAAAAAAGGGGAGGAAAAGTCCACAATAGAGGTTACTGAGATTACTAAAATTATTGATAAGTAGTATCATAAACACTTGGATTTGCTCAGTCTCTTACTTCCGGAAATTCACCTTCCTCTTTTTCTGAGCCATAGAATCTTTTTAGCTTATTCTTTCCTGCTTCATCATTTTGATTATTTTCTTTAAACTTGTTCCTCTGCACAAATAGCCACCTTTCTTTTTTCACAAAATTTCTCCCTTACTTTCTAGAGCACCAAGTAGTTCTGTTTTTATATGGGGGTGTTTGCTAAAACGTCAAAAGACAGACTTTGATTATAAAACAATGCATGGAAAAATTTGCTGAAAATTACATGTACGATGTTAGTAAGATGAAATTTTGTAAGTGTATGCATATGAGTATAGATATTTCAATTCTGAGGAATCTAAAAGACTTAAGCTCACACATAAGATGATCTACCATGGCCCTTCCAACAAGGATCTTGGCGAGGGTGGATGTATGTCTGTTGCAGGTTGGGACAGAGAGAAAAGAAGGACTTCCTGTTGCCCATTTAAGGATTAATCAGTATGACTTATTTTGAGGGGAAGGTTTTTAAAATGTTTTCATGATTTTCTGGAAACAATATTTATCCATTTATACTAAGATATTTTGTTTTGTCTTTTCTGGTACTGTACCCAAATGTTCTTTCACACATTGTGGTGCATGAACAAAACGTTATACTTCTATAATAATTGTTTGGATTCAACCCATTTCTGACTTCAATATGAGAATCCCCATTCCCTCCCTGACTCATGCAAATGCATATTCTCCTTCCATTTACCAAATTGACTTCCTGGCCATTGATATTCTCAGTCACAGTGATTTCCCCAGTCACACATACTCAGTAATTCTCCCTTAGCTAAGTTTGGGATTAAAGTGTATACCATTGATTATTTGAGGTTTTCCAGGAGTAGAAGAGGTAAAGACTTTGGGGAACACTTGAAATGCAAGAAGAGCATGATTTAAAAAGTACATAATTACAGAATTCAAACTCTTCCTAACATATGACTAGCAATAGATGTGAAAAATCTTAATAACAATACTATTATGAAAAATAATATAATATTTTTAAAATGCCTTATGCAAAAAAAGTACATTTAAATTTTTCATTTCCTCAGGTAATCTTTGGATTATAATAATAAGTTTTATCACATTCTTTAATAAATTTAATAAATCACAAGAGAACATCAAGGCTCTCTTTAGTTACTAAGATAAGAAAAATGGGTAAAAGTTCAAATTTTGGACAAATTTTATTATCTAGCATTTGCTAAATTGGTAGGTCTGAAATCTAGATTTCAAAAAATAAAACATTGAAATGACTTTTTCCACTAAATTAGAATTACTTCTAGATGTTTTCGTAGTCTTTAAAATGAGCCTGAAAGTTTACAACACAGAATCAGTCAAAACCATCAGAGATAGACAAAATATAATTTAGACCTCTAAAAGAAGTGTGTCTCTAATATACAGGAAGAATATATTTCAGAATAGAATGAAACCATAACTGATTAGTTGAATGCAATCTAATGAAGCAACTTGTACTTGGGTTACAAAATTTCATCCATTCTCATCAGGCAATAAAAAACAAGGTAACAAGAGATATAATTTAAACCCAGGGGTATGCAGAAGCTGACCACTCCATTTTTAGGTCTGGGTGTGCATTATATAGTAACTATGAAAGAGATCAGCTTGTAATGAGACTTATGAGGAAAAACTGCCTTATATGGTGGCAGTAACAAATCTTGCTACCTAGCCAGAATCAGGCAGCTCAGAAAGTCACTCCTAAGCAAAGTAATTGTCCACCTGACAACCAAATATCTTTAATTCTAAGAAAAATGTGACTGCTAATAGAGATGAAGAAATAAATCTAACCTATGAAATGAATTTGGGGTCATATTCCAAAGATATTCTGAAGATATCACATCTAGAATACAAATACAGTGTCAACGTCAATCATATTAACTATTTTTAAGTATATAGAAAGCAAAGTTATAAATTGCAAGACAATAATTTTGATACTTTTCTACAAACGAAAAATATATATTAAAAACCAAAGGAAATAAATAATATTTAAAACGTTTAAGCATTAGGGGAGCCTGGATGGCTCAATCAGTTAGGCATCCAACTTCGGCTCAGGTCATGATCTCACAGTTTGTGAGTTCAAGCCCCACGTCAGACTCTGTGCTGACAGTTCAGAGCCTGGAGCCTGCTTTGGATTCTGTGTCTCCCTCTGTCTCTGTCCCTCCCCTGCCTGTGCTCTGTCTTTCTCTCTCTCTCAAAAATAAAATAAAAACACTTTAAAAATTTTAAATGTTTAAGAATTAGAATCTTGGAATGAAATATATACTATTATCTTAAAATAATAGACCAAAAACAAAGCATTGAAATTATTACAGAAAAACTCTTCTGGATTTTCTGTTACATAAAACTATTATAATAATCTACATAGTGAACAGAAAAAAAACTGCAGATAATATGCCTATGACCTCAATTTCACTGGAAGATTATGGTTATGCCCTTCCACATGCCATTAGGAAAGGGTATAGTGGGGATTCTTGCTGTGTATATTATTTTCATACTAAAGTATTAATAGTCACCATAGAGACATGAAGGGTAAGAGGGAGGAGGAAGAGAGGGATAGGAATAGGAAAGAGGGAAAGAGACAGATGCAGAGAGAATGAGAATAGATTTTAAATTCTGTCAGAAATCAACTCACTTTTTAATACAGAATCACTTCTGCTTCCTTCTGAGATGTTTTTGGATACAAGTGCAAACAACGTAAAATCTGCCTATATGTTTCCCCTGATGTGCTTATACTCTTCCTGTGGAACATAGGAATAATTGTCATTCACTCACTTTACCCATTCTACTTTGAGTCTGGGCCTGAAGAGTAAGATAAGTTCTTACTCTTCCCCTCAGTCCCCACCTGGTACCTGAGTCCCTCAAATATCAGAGCCAGGGGCCTTTCTCTGCCCTCTGGCCTCTCAAACCCAGCCCCAACAGGCAGATAGCCACTGCCCCTATCCTTAAGGGTCTAATCGTTCAAAATTCTGCACATGCACCCACCATCTCACTCACCAAATTCCTATCTCATTAATATTACAAATTATAAAACAATGTGATTAAACTAAAAAGGCTAAAATTTCATACATTGATTTTGAGTATGTCCAGAAACAAACACATTCATTATGGTAATTTGTTATAATATGCTAAACATACACTGCCACTGCAGAATAGCTTTAGAGTCAGATCTAATTTTAAATCCCAGTTTTCTCACATAATAGTTCTTTATATTCATACACTCAAAAATCATTATTGTAGCCAGATACTATGATAGGTTGGAGAAAAAGCAACGAGCAAACAGATATCGGCTCTCTAGTCTTTCAGAGCTTAGAATGAGGGAAAGACACATTAATCAAGGATTTTACTAATAAATGAAGAATTATAAACTGAGATAATGTCCTAAGAAGAAAACAAACAAGGGTGTAGGTTCTGTGAGGTAGAGAATAACCAAAGAACCTGACCTAGAGTGAATGATCAGGGAAAAATTTCCCTGAGGAAATGATGTTTGTGCTGATATCTAAAGGGAAATAGAATGAATTAATCAGAGCCTTTAAAGTTGTTAATTCAAAAAGATCTCTCCAAAAGGAAACTCAAATTCTAATATTATATATATATATATATATATATATATATATAGTAAGCAATATATTGCTTACTAGATTGCTAGTTCATTAAAAGGGGTATTAAAGAATATGAATGAACTACCAGATGAAGAGATACCAAATGCAAGATATGCCTTTGGAAGTTTGAGGCCTGGGATGAGGATGCATTCTGGTTCACCAACCTGAAGCTTCTGTGCTGTATTTTTTCATTTTACGTAAATAAGAATAGACAAAAAAAAATTATTTGGTGAATAAGTTCTACTGGGCTAGTTGACACAATATGCCACCTTTCAAAGGCAGGTGATTTTAAGTTGGGTAAAGACATATGCAAAATCTTGTCACAAGGAGGGAAATGATATATAAGACCACCTGAAGAAGGACAATGGGAACTTGGTGAAAGATTTGGTAAGCAATGGTAGGGCCAGAACTTCTTACTAGCACATATCTGAAAATAAAACCGAATTGGGTCAGAGAGCCAAAAAATTGAGATAGATTGAAAGATAAAGAGAGACAGAGATGCAGAGTTGAAGAGAGAAAAAAGCATGATAGCACTAATTGGACCTTTCAGATTCAACTTCCCTAAATCCAGAACTGGCATGTGAGATTCTCAATCACATTAATGAATGATTTCCCATCTTTTAGGTAAAACCAGCTACTTGAGTTTTTATTCAAGCTAGTTTGAGATGGGTTCCCATCACTAGCAACCAAAAGAATGTGAACTGACAGTGATTGAAGGGCTCAAACTTTATACTGTATTAACTAATGAAAGCTAGATAACCATTCTGCATTAACATAAAGTGAGCAAGAAAGACAGCATGAGGAATAAGATAAAGTAACAGGCAGGGAAAACCCTGTTGATATCAGTGTACAATAAATCAAGATTTACCAAGCATCTGCCTAATTCAATCACTCAAATTTCTCCAAATATGCAAAATATATATATATTAAGGAATGACTGTGGGGTTGGGGTACAAACATATAGCTCAATGAAGTAGAACAAGTCAAGGACCTGTAAGATTGAAGTATTTATGGAGACACTGAAGTCACCCTTATTTTGACAGGATCTGTGGTAGAATAAATTGGGTTTAAGAAAGAACACAAAGCTTAAAAAGGGAAACGACAAAAATATTAGGAAATAATTTAAAAATATAGGTTCTTATTATATAGTAACAATAAAAGGCTTGCCATGTTCTGAGTTACTGACTAAATGCTATGCAGACACTTTAGTATTTAAATCTAATAAAAGTTATTAAAATGGGGATATTATAATCCTGATTTTATAGATGATAAATTGAAGGTCAGAGAAATTAATTTCCTCAGGTCCCAAAGTTAGTAAGGGACAAGGCATGGACCACATGACTCTAAACCTCATACTTTTGATCAAAAAGCTTAAAGACTAAGAGTGTTTCCATTTTTGCATAGTATTTTGTTCTCTGCTGAGGATGAAAAGACTTCAAATCAAGAAATGTAAAAAATTTAGTCCAAGGGTGCCATTAGTGACTACTAATGCAAATATTCCCATAAAAGAACCAAAACTTAATAGTATTTAAAGAGGAATTAAATGGTATTAGGAAAGGAAAGTCATTTCAGATAAAGATTTGCTGGTTATGGGTAACATGAAAAATTCAACATATAATACAATACGACTAGTATTTTGACCCTCAAATAACTCATAAGCTACCTGAGTGAATAAGACATTACATTTAATGGCATGATAAGAGTGAAGCAATCTAATAATACAATTTTATTAAAAAATTTTTATTTGTGTTAAATTATATAGATTCAATGATACAGTATCAGAAGTCTACAGTACTACACATTTTTCTAAGTGCCCAATGTGTTCATTGTTTGACATATGGGGCTCAAATAAATTTGACTGTTTTCAGAAGAAAGCAACACTGATCTTTTCTGTCATCTCCCTTCTTTCTCAAGGCCACCACTACCCACAGACATTTCCTCTCACTAGCTCAAGTATTAAAACCCCTAAAATTATTTTCAATTGCCACTCACATCCTACACATCACTGATGAAAAGCTGTAGCAAAATGTGTTTAAGTAATTTAAACAGCTGATAAATAACAGTTTGGACTAAAACTCAGGGCTTATGACTCAAAGACTTTCCACTGTACTTTGAGCTACATCTGACTGACTGGAAATTTGAGAATGACTTAGGTCTCAAAACTCTAGTTCATCAGTACATAGGAATTAAAAGATACAAAGGATATAGGGAATAAAACACATTTCTGCCTTTTATAGAAGGGAAAGAGGGTAACAAAGAGAAAGTTGAACTGGTTCCAAAGACTAGTGTTAAATTATTTGTCCAAGATTATAGAGCTTGCAAGTAGTACTAGGATTATTAAGAGAGCATGGACATACATCTTAAAGATTGCCTACTCTGGCCCTAAATATATATTGTATGACCTTGTTATTTGATGGAACACATTAAAATAAATAATTTGATATACTCAAGTGAGCTCAGGCTTGTTTTCAGTCCCAAGTGATTGGTGCAATGTGATACAATTCTGTCATTTTATTTTATTTTATTTTATTTTATTTTATTTTTCAAAATTTTGTTTAAATTCTAATTAGTTAACATATAGTATAATATTAGTATCAGGAGTAGAATTTATTGATTTATCACTTACATATAACACCTGGTACTCAACACAAGTGCCCTCCTTAATACCCAGCACCATTTAGCCCATCCCCCACCCATCTCCTTTTTGAGAAAGGAAACCAAAATCATAGAGGACAACAAAGGCAGCAATCTCTTTGACCTTGGCCAGAGCAACCTCTTCACGAACATGTCTCCAGAGGAAAGGGAAACAGAAGCAAAATAAAGTATTGGTACTTCACCAAGATAAAAAGCTTCTGCACAGTGAAGGAAACAATTAACAAACCTAAAAGGCAGTGTAAGGAATGGGAGAAGATATCTGCAAATGACATATCTGATAAAGTGTTAGTATCTGAAATCTATAAAGAACTTATCAAACTCAACACCCCAAAAACAAATAATCCAGTAAAAAAAAAATGGGCAAAAGACATGAATAGATGTGGGGAATAAGCTTAGGATTTCCCCAGGCTTGCACTGATGGGTTAACAAGACATAAAGAATTAGAAAGCCATAGGATGTTCACACCCAAGTTTGGGTAAACAAGATTAGCGAATAGGTATAGAGAGGGCAGTGCAAAGGCCCCAATATAGAACAAAGGTATATGAGATAAACAAGATTAGGTATTCAGGGTAGAAATGCCCCCCAACTTAGTACTATAAAAGAAAGCTGCTTTCACAGGAAGGAAGGACAAAATTAGGTAAACAGGTAAAATAGGGCTATAGACCATTGGGGTGGAGGGGCAATTGCCCAGAGCAGAGCTGATTAGCAAAAGAAAGGTGCCTTATTGACCCTGAGATAGCATGTACTGTCTTTCTAGTCCCCTAGACCAGTTTAGGTAAACAGAGGTGGTGCCTCATGTCTGCTGTAAACAACCTCTCCCCAACCCCCACCCTCAACAGGATTTTGCTTTGTTTTAACCCAAACCCCTAACCCCACATATCTCTAAAACCTTTTTTCCCTCACTCCCATGAGTAAATGTTCACAGTTTCATTGTCTCTTTGCGCATGTCCATCACCATGTTTATAAGCCTTCTAATCCTAATAAAAACGGAGCAAAGACCTTTAATCAGAGTTCTTGTCTTTTCCGGGACATTAGCCATCTCTCGAATTTTAATCCTGCATCCTGCTTTCTTGTTGGACAAGAAAGAACTCTAGATGCAGTCTATGACAAATAGACACTTTTCCAAAGAAGACATCCATATGACCAACAGACACGTGAAAAGATGCTCAACATCACTCATCATCAAGGAAATACAAATCAAAACCATGATGAGATATTATCTCACACTTGTTAGAATGACTAAAATTAACAACACAAGAAACAACATATGTTGGCAAGGATGTGGAGAAATGGGAACCCTCCCATATTGCATATTGGGAATGCAAACTGGTACAGCCACTCTAGAAAAGAGTATAGAGTTTACTCAAAAGTTAAAAATAGAACTACCCTATGAGCCAGAAATTGAACTATTATTTACCCAAAGGATACAAAATACTGATTCCAAGGGGTATATTCACCCTGGTGTTTATAGCAGCATTATCAACAATAGCCTAATCATGGAAAGAACCCAAATGATGAAAGGATAAAGAAGAAGACATTGTGTGTGTGTGTGTGTCTGTG
Source organism: Panthera uncia (assembly GCF_023721935.1). NCBI lineage: Eukaryota > Metazoa > Chordata > Mammalia > Carnivora > Felidae > Panthera > Panthera uncia. The sequence continues at coordinate 23,453,192 of NW_026057584.1, forward strand.
TGTGTGTGTGTATACACATATACATACAACGGAATATTATTCAGCCATCAAAAAGAATGGAATCTTGCCATTTGCAATGGCATGGATGGAGCTGGAGTGTATTATGCTAAGTGAAGTAAATCAGTCAGAGGAAGACAAATACCACATGAATTTAAGAAATAAAACAGATTAACACAGGGGGAGGGGAAAAAAAGAGAGGGAAGCAAATCATAAGAGACTCTTAACCACAGAGATCAAACTGAGGATTGCTACAGGGGTGGTGGGTCGGGAATTCTCAGTCTTTTTAGATTTAATAAATATTAAATCAAATTATATTGAGTGCCATGTGGATGAAAAATAACCAAATAACTAAATTAAATAATCATTTATCACTAAGTACATTTTACCCCGTAGTTTTTCCATATCAGCTTTAATTATTTGCTTAATTTAACTGCATAATGAGACAGGGGCTTTTATTTTATGTTTGCTTCAAGTTTTTATTTAAATTAGATTTAGTTAACATATAGGGCAACATTGGTTTCAGGAGTAGAATTTAGTAATTCATGACTTAAATATAACACCCAGTGTGCATTACAAGTAGAGTTTTTATTTTCTGTTCAGGACTATTTTCCTCAAGATCACTATCTAGAAAATAAGATGCACCATTTCTTAGATGAATTTTATATCCAGCAAAGAAAGTTAGATTTGCACTGGATATTTTAATGTTAGCCATTTTCCAGAACAATCTTTCATGAACTATCATTAAAAATCACACAAGATATTCAGTTTTGACAACTAGAGTTGGGATACCCTGGAATATACTCTTATAATTTAATATAGCAATTATCCCTGAAGAGTAGCATCATTGTCCTTGCTTTTAATGCTTTGAGGAAACAAATCCATATGAATTATTTGAAATTTAATCTTTAACTTCATTCATATTAAAAGGGGAAAAAAAACTTTGGCCATTCATTCCAGAAACAAAATATCAAGCAAAATATTTTAATAAGCATGGCCTTTTAATGGGTGTGGCATATACATATATGCCAATTCTAAACTTTTAAAGATCAGTTTATAGAGAAAATTTATGGAGTTAATGGTAATACAAGAGAAGGTTATAATATCTGCGTTCTAGAAAGAGAGTAAAAATATGGATAAAACATCATTATAGAAACTAGTCAGCAGTGCTAATATATAAGTCAAATTTTTGTGGACATTTTTTCTATATAAATTATAGATTTTCTAAATCTACAATCTAATGAAAAATGAGCCATAGGAAAGAAGAGAGCTGGATTTTAACCTCATACCAGATATGCCAAAATAAATTCCAGATAAACTAAAGATACAAATGTAAAATACAGTGGTGCTTGGGTGGTTCCATCAGGTAAGTCAGACTTCGGCTCAGGTCATGATCTCCCAATTCATGGGTTCGACCCCTCCACTGGGCTCCGTGATGACAGCTCAAAGCCTGGAACCTGCTTCGGATTCTGTGTCTCCCTCTCTCTCTGCCCCTCCCCCACTCATGCTAGCTCTCTCTCTCTCTCTCTCTCAAAAATAAATAAACATTAAAAAATTTTAAAAAAGCAAATGTAAAATATAAAATTATAAAAGTATCTGCAGAAAATTTTGGTGACTATTATTGTATTTGAATGAAGAAGAACTTTTATGAAAATTTCAAGAAAAAATCCAACAAAATGACAGATGAATTTGACAAAATATTAAAATCTTCTTTGGTGAACACTATCATAATACAATTGAAAATAATAGTAGAAAACTGTCAATAAAATTATTTGCATTATACATAGAAGACAGGAGGTTAGTATCCTTATTCAGTAACTAAAATTTATAAATTAAATAGAAAGTAAATAAACAAAGGACGTGCAAATATTTCATTAAATATTAATTATAAATGGCCAATAAACGTAAGAAAATGTTTAATTCACAAATAATCCAACATTTTTCTTTTGTCCTACTGCAAATTTGATGAACACATATTGGTGAGAACTGGAAAAATGAGCACTTCCTCCTTTTTAGGGGAAGTATATTTTCTGAGGTAAATTTTGCAGAGTATACATATTTTACATGAATATACTGCTGGACAGAGAAATTCCAGTTAGAGGAAGATACTATGATAATGTAGCAAAGGTCTTCATATTTGCCATTCAACTCCATTTCCCCTTGTCCTGGTCTCAGCAGTTATATTGTGCTTGAAGAAATTATTCCTGTATTAGCAAGCAGTCTTGGTTGGAGTCATCCAAGACACGGTACCTTCCAAGGACAGACCCAATTTAAGCTGGCAAGATACTTCTCTGTAGAAAGTTAACATTGAGCCAGTTGACATAAAAACTGAGAAAGAACAGAATTTAGTCATCCCAAGAGTACAATACTGTGGCTTCTCTTCTTTCAAACTTTTATTTGTATGACTTACTCATTTCCTTCCAATAAATTGTTATCCTTTCACTAAGTTGACTAAGTTTATGCTGCTTACAACCACAAAGCCATGACAAAGAAATCAATAATTGACTAAAGATATATGTGCAAGGGTTTTAGTGGCACTTATTTACAATGTCAAGGAAATATAGAAGAAAGCTTAAATATTAAAGATTTATGTTCTTTTTTTTAATGTTTGTTTATTTTTTTTTTTTTGATAGAGAGACAGATCATGAGCAGGGGAGGGGCAGAAAGAGAGAGAGAGATGGAGACACAGAATTCAAAGCAGGCTCCAGACTCTGAGCTATCAGCACAGAGCCCGACATAGGGCTCAAACTCATGAACTGCAAGATAATGACCTCAGCTGAAGTCAGACATTTAACCAACTGAGCCACCCAGGCGCCCCTCAAAGATTTATGCTCTAAAAAATTATGCTACACCAAAATAATGTCATGCTAGGCACTTATTAAAGACAATTATGTGAAACAACAGTGACTGACATGGAAGGATATACTTCTATTACTTTGGAATTCTTCTATAATAAAGCGTTGTCCTTTATTTATATACTTATTTAGTCACCTGTTTAAGTTTATTGATAACAGTACTGACTCGTGTATATTTATTACTTTTGGAGTTATAAAACAATACCATGTTATTTGTCCAAACTGTTACAGCTTTGGTTACTGGCAGCTCCTTCAAGTTAACTTCTATTTCCTGTGTCCCTTTGATATGCCCACGTGTTTTTGTCCTTTGCTTTCTGGCAATACAGTATACTACAGGCTCATTATATATATGTTCCTGTTCCAACCCTAGCATCATTTCTCCAGAGAACCCTGTTCCCTTTCATTGATAAATGGATACCACCATTTTTTACACAGTAAAATAACATATCAGCATATAAAACAAGATTACAGATCTTTAAAACTCATTAATTAATGAGCTAAGAAATCATATAGAATGTTAACATAATAGTATATAGAATGTTAGTATTACAGTAAAAGTAGAAATATAGAACTTTTGCTGCAACAAGGTTAGACATCAACCACACATTCTCCTCCTGCCTTGAGTGTCTCCTTTATTTCTGACAAAAACACGAGACAAATTGCTGACCCCAAAGGCCACAATTCCTGCTTGTTTTCAAAGACTCTCTGAACTAACTATAAACGTTCCCCTAACCCATAGTAAGGAAATCAATAAAACTTGCAGGCCAGATTCCCAGCCTACCAGAAGTTTCTTTCCTAAGCAAAGAGCCAAGGAGGAAGACAAGCCCCTGAACAAGACCTCTAAAATCCCAGATTCTCAAATGTCAATTTCTGTAAGGATGTCTTTAAAAAACTGAATAGTATAGTATCTCTAGAGTGGGTCTCCACCTGTGTAAATAGAATATCAGCCAGCTCATACTGGTATGTAAATGTGCCATGTATTTTCATATCATTAGAGTCATTTAGGAATCAGGAAATCAACATGTTCAAAGTTAAAGATTGGCTATTAAACAAAAAATAGAGAGGTATACTTTAAAATAAGCTATAATATCTAAAAAAAGATAATTCCTTCAGTAAATTAGCTATAAAGAGAAGACTGTTCATTTCATTAATTGAGGTTTTTTCAATAATGTATTTCAATATGACTCTGCTAATTCAAAGAACAATTGTGTCCATCTTGTCATATTAAGTCATAAAGTCAGGTTTTAAAATGAGTATGATTAAATGTAGATTGAAATTGTTGGGTCTATAATGGGTAAAATGACATATTCTTTCACAGAAACTATTTCATTTTTAAAAGACATTTCATCTTCTCTTGTGTCTGCTGATAATAATGACTTGGCCTAAAGTATCTTATGAAGCACCTGAGTGTTTTTGAGCCCTTCCTTTCCCATACTTCTTCCCACTTTTTGTTTTTTCCAATCTCTTTTCTCATGTTGCCCCTGCAAGGCTCAAAGCATTCACTATAGTACTGAGTGGACTTACTTTCCTCTAAAATAACCCCTTGCTCCATCTCCTTTTCTCACTATCTCTAGAGTAGGTATATAGGGAAATAAAGTTTTCCATGTGAAGTGCCCTTCAAGCTCCTTCATCATATCTTAAAATTTAATAACCTTTAAGGCCAATTCTGAATACAGGAAATGTACACAGCTAAAATGCTCTGTAAACATAAGGTATCTTTGATAATACTAGTTTTCACTAAGGACCTTCATTATAATAAGGCAAATGTAGGAAAACTGTAATGAGGAGAAAGCAAAGGCTTTCTTGAGGCAGTCTTGAATTTGAGCTTAGCTTTGCCCCATACTAATTGGATGATCTGGAAAAAATTAATAAAACTTCCTGGGCTTTAGCATCCTTATCTACAAAATGGAAATAACATCTCTTCTTTCAGGACTGTTGAAAGAACCAAAATTAAATAACATATTTAAAGTATCTGTATTGGCATTGCAATTTTAGTGATAACAGCTAACAACTGAGACAGAAACTTTTATAAAACAGTTTAAGCTTCACAACCACGATATGTGGTAGGTACAATTGTTAGCCCCTTTTTAGAGATGAAGATATGAAGTCACAGAGGATCTAGTTAATTGAACCAAGGCCACACAGCTATTATGTGAGCAATCTAGCATCTGAGTACAAGTACTATCACTCTCTCCAGAGTCTTTGATCTTCAAAACACTGCTATACTGTCATTAATTTTACGGCAACCTTGCCTTGTATTGAAATATTTTAGTATAGTAAATAAATACTAAATATTTTAGTATTTATTGGGTATGTCTAATATTGGGAGTTGAACATAAAAAGAGTAAAGCTAGGTTTGGTCTATGTATGGGAATTTCCTTCTGCATACTCATTTCTATCCTTGGAGAAATAGGAGCTAAGACATTCAAGTTTTAGGTAGCAAGAATGTATTAGCTCAAAATGAAGCACAAAATAAGAGTCAATTTTGTTCTGGTCAACCAAACCCAGAGAGAAGAATGATCTATTTCCACAAATAGATGCTAAACCAATGGTAACTAAACTGTGATTCTTCAGCCTGAGTCTTGTGAGGAAATAGGTCACTAAAAGACACACCTGTCATATTTGAAGCAACAGCCTGGAGAAAGAAGTACTAGTAAGAAGATAGCCTTACTGTGATAGATAAGAGCTGAGGCAGGGAGGAGAAGTACTTAGAAAGTGTGAGCTGTTATCACAGACTGAGGCTGCTATTGGTGATGTTATTTCCACTTCTGGAGGCTAAGGCTCTGAGATCAAATGCTAGCCCTCACGTTTGCACCAAGATGAGAAAGATGGCACACAGAGGGCTAATCTTTGGTCTAGGGAAAACATTAACTCCATGCCAGTCAAGGAGTAAAATACACAATCTACAGGAATCTTCTATATTGGGTCCGTAATTAGAAATGGCACACCAGGGTGTATGGGGGCAGTCATAGAAGAAAGTGGCACTGTGATATCTGGTACCATTTCATGTATTCCTATCCATGTACCAAATAAATAGCCAGGTGGTTCTCTGTGTATGTGAACATGTATGCTTAGGGCTATTATTTCCTTTTTTTTTTTCTAAGTGCTTTTAGAAAAGCATGATTAAATTTTGAAAAAGAATTTTTAAAAATGAACCAAGTTACCAAAGTTAACCCAGAAGACATTCTATAGCAAATATTTAATGCTTCTAGAAGCTCTAAAAGGGTATTAGGTTATTAAAAGAACTATAAGAGCCTTATGTAACAGAATAATACAATATATGGTTGCACAAAATAACCTTGGGAAACTTATTTAATTCTTTCAAGAGTATTAAGGCAACTCATATTCCTATATTCACTCCTTCATTGCTGCATAAATTCTAAAATCCCTTCTTGGCGTTTGTCTTTTAAAATAAAAATATGTATATATGTCTTCCAGTTTACAATAACAATCTTGTGAGTGATAATGCACTCGTTTTGCTTCATATAGCACACCATTTTCTTCTGCTCTCTTTTTGTCATCTCAAAAATGGGCAATATCTGTCTCTGAAGAAAAATACAGCATATGAAGTATGAGCACACTCTCTAAGGATTATCTGACAATGTCTTGTGATAGATTATTCCAAACAATACATATAACTGCTCTTATCCTTCATCATCACATCAAATGCATCATTTATCTAGGGTTTACTTTTCCATGAAGACTAAGTTCCAAAAGAAGGCAATAAACATCACTGCAATTTTGACATGCATTACAAATGTCAGCAGGAAATACGTCACGTGTTAGGCAACAATGGAACGAAGATATGGTATAAATGAAAAATTTAACTAATATATATTGCTTTTACTATTGTTTCATATTTGATAAAGCGTATGTATAATTTAACTTTATCCTGTATCAACTGAGAAAGCAATAATATCCTTAGGGATTACTATAAATGCAATATCATTTGTTAATATGCTTTAGGAGCAGGAAGAAAACTACATATTAGTAGTTGCCCTACTTCATTCTTTTGAATGTGAAAATCTCACCTAGAGACCAAGTTACTGCAGTAGTGGAAATAAAATGTGTCCTTAATATGACTTGTTCACAGTGATCTCGTACATTATTAAATGATCATTTTGACGTTGAACATGTTTTAAATCACACTTTCAGTTCAAAACCTATAATCTAATGTACCAAACCATAAGGTAGTCCATATAACAATAAGCAGTAACAATTAGCATATACATAATGTAAATGGTTACTAGTGAACTAGGAATTTATCCAAAGGATACAGGAGTGCTGATTCAAAAGGGCACAAGTACCCCAATGATTATAGCAGTGCTTTCAACAATAGCCAAATCATGGAAAGAGCCTAAATGTCCATCAACTGATGAATGGATAGAGAAGATGTGGTTTTATATACAATGGAATACTACTTGGCAATGAGAAAGAATGAAATCATGCCATTTGCAGCAACATGGATGGAACTGGAAGTTATTGTGCTGAGTGAAATAAGTCAGAGAAAGACAGATATTCTGTTAAGTTTCTCAAGTTCCACATGTATATTTTCACTCATATGTGGAACTTGAGAAACTTAACAGAAAACCATGGGGGAAGGAAAGGGGAAAAAATAGGTACAGAGAGGGAGGGAGGCAAACCATAAGAGACTTTTATATACAGAGAACAAACTGAGCGTTAATTGGCAGGTGGGAAGAGGGGAAAATGGGTGATGGGCATTGAGGAGGGCACTTGCTGGGATGAGCACTGGGTGTTGTATGTATGCAATGAACTATGGGAATCTACCCCCAAAACCAAAAGCACACTTTACACACTGTATGTTAGCCAATTGGACAATAAATTATATTTAAAAAAATAGCCATGAGTGGCTTTAATGCACAATTATTTTAAAGGGAAAAACAATATTCATTCTAAAAAAATGTGCACCTTTTAAATGTTATCGGACCTCATTGTTTCTTGAAGACCCGCCAGGTCACAAGCGCCATACAAATATTATAAAATTCAGAATATGATCCTTTTTTATAAATACCTTCCTTCTTGCCCTTATTTTTATTTGGCCTCAATTTGTGCTACTAAAATAATCTTCTAAGTAAGAGCATATTAGGGAGAAAAATGGTGGTAGAATGGGAAGGGCAATGGATAAAATATTTAATATAAAGAAAAATAAAAGGTATAATTCCACAGAGATAAAGAAAACAAAATGGAGAATTGAGAACAAGAAAGACTGATTGAAAAATACTGAGACAGGAAGCAAATAAAGGGAACTTCAGCCTAGAGTTCTCACGGAGGGGGTACAGTTCAAAGAGAATTACCTTGATCTACATATCCACAGAGAGACTGGGACTAGGAAAAAGCAAGCAAGCTTTAGAATAGCAGTGAGAAAAGGGGCTAAAAATATAGAGCTCACTGATCTACACAGAACAATTAGCTCCCCTTTACTCCCATTTCTCATCTCTATTCCTACCCCTACCATACTATTACTGCATCATAGAATGATCAGGAGCTAGGTAATTAGATCTTGAGGGGAAAAATGTTCTTTTCTAAAGAACTGATCAAAATGTTGGAAAAACTAAGAACTAAGTCAATCAATAATTAGTATAATTAATATAGATGTTGGTATCCCAAAGCAAAGCCCCCTGAATTCTGTCATTTAAAAGCCCTAGAGCAATGATCAGCTGCTCACCCATGCATCCTATATCGTTTGCCAGTGGACAAACCCAACTAATCCACCAAGAGATCCGGCTGAGGTTTTATATTGAATCATTCTTAAAAGAAAACATACAATCAATAAACAGAAGCCACTTAAGAAGAGAATCCTGCACCATTACAGAAGGCAAAACATATTTAAAAAATAATAGCAAGATTCCAGATAAAAAAGTAGTGCCAGGGTCAAAAGATATTACCAAAAAATCTAATTATTGCACTCATTAAGAATACATTGCATTCATTAATATCAAGTAAGCAAGAATAAGAGGTCATGGAAAAAATTCCAAAATAAGAAAGAACTACCTGAAATAAAATGCCTCATTCTCAAAATAAAAATTTTCAGTAGAAACTAAGATGTGAAATACAAAATAACATATAAGTGAAACAGAGGATTAATACACAGGAAGACTAAAAAACAACTAAGAGTTCCAACAAAAGAGAACAGATAAAAATATAAAAAGTATTTGTCAGACAAATGAATCTACAAAGTCGAATTGCCCTCCTAAGTGAAAAATAAGTTGACTTAAAAAGGGAAAACAAAAACCCTAGCATGTAGACCTATAGTAAAATTTCTGAAAACCACAAGTCACAAAAGAAAAGAGGATTAGATTGGTTTCAGACTCACTATTAGCATCATTGGATGGTAGAACACAGCAGATCAATTCATTCAAAATTCTTTGCCAAAATTTTTCAGTCTGGAATTTCATCTTTGGCCAAAATTTAGATTAGCAAAAATTGCATATTTTCTTACAAAGTTAAGAAAGTACATTAGCAAAATGCAAATGAACCCCAGTAAAAAGGAAACAAAATATCCACCCAAGAAAGCACCAAATGGAAATATCAGGATGATATCTGAACAGCAGACCTAGGGAGTAACCACTCCTGACAGAACTGGAAGGAAGAAGATCTCCAAGAAAATGCTAAAGCCAGACGGTGTGAAGAGTAGATTTCATAAACAAATAATGATATGACTGAGAGTTTGCAAAAACTTTAGGACACAAGAAAAGGAACAGAATAAGAGGAAATACAAAGGCAAAGAGAAACTTTTAAAAAATGAAAATCTGCACTGGAAATTCAGCATCCAAATATAAATCAATCGTTATTAGAACAGAAAATCAGTGGGCTTCAAAAGAAAAACGTAATATACTCCAGGTACTAGACATAAAAATTAGAAGTATGGAAAATAAGTATACATTTCTTCTTTCTACAGGAAACTATAAAGGTAATTACAGCTTTAAGTTGAAAAATCTATACAAAAAAAAAAAAAAAGCATGCTACAAATATGAAGAAAACTAATATCTGGCTTAATTTTGAGTATTCACTGGGGTGTGAAAACAGTACACTATATATGTGGACATTCTATTTTGAGTATCCCAAAGATCTGAAATGAAAGGAAAAAAATTTATTGTCAGAACTACTTGGCTCCATAAAAAAAAATATATATATATACATATACATACATATATATATATATATATATATATACATATATATATATATATAATGACAGCAATAGAAGAGTTTGCTACTGTTCAATTTTTAGAAACAACCTAGAGACAGAGAACAAAAGATATAAAAATTGGTTGCAGATTAGAATGTAAATGTTATCAATCTTGAAAAAATAGAAAATCACTGCTAACAGATGTTAGGAAATGGAAGGGAGAATGAGAGGTAAAAGAATGGAGAGGAGCTGTAATAGTGTGATCTTACAAAGGAAAGACACAAGAAATACTATAGTTGCATGAATACAAAGATTCAAGTATGTCAGCTGTTATTAAGCATTTTATTCCATTTATAAGGAAAAATAGAGTGATATAACTATATCAAGAGAAGAACAAGAAGGTTAAAATAGTAAGTGATCTAAATTTTCAAACAACATAGTAGAAGTCAAGTAATTAATAATATCTGAAGTTGGTAAGTCAAAAAAAAACCCACTAAATTGGAAGGAAAGATCATTGATTTAAATAAGAATCAAGGATACACTTTTTCATATGAAAACACAATAAGTGAAAAAGGTGTTTCCAAATTAGGCAGAATATGGTCCCATTTTTGCAAAACCAAAATAAGCAATGCATATGTTAACTGTGCATTAACAATCGTGTACTTTTAACACATATATTGCCACCTAAATAAAGAGTGAACTATTTGCTCAAATGATAATAATAACTACCTCAGAGTTTCATCACACAAAGATCTGCCCCTAATGCATTTTGAGAATCTGTGTAAATAGCAGTGTATGGCTCACAGACAATTCATGTGTGTGTGACAGAATCAGGCTATATTCAAAGTCTTCTACAGACTAGAATGTTGGAAATATAACTTATTTAGATTCCTAGGAGAACTTAAAATCTTTCCCATACTCCACCCCACCCCACCACCCTACTCCCCCACTGAGTAAGGGGCTTCTGGTGCTTCTGTTTTCTGGCAACTTCAGGCCAGTAAACTCACTACACATGGTGTCCTGCACATCCAGGTGACCATTCAAGATGTTTGACCCTTCTGGCTTTCTACTCTCTTGTCTCTTCATCTCATCTTCATGCTCTTACATGTTTGATCAAACCTTTCCATTGCATGCTCAAGTCATTCATATTCTGTGGTTAACACACTCCTCTGTTCTCAACATGTTCACAAAGTACTATCTTTAGCTTAATGGGAACCAGTTTCCATCCCACAGGCCCTCGTCTCTCATTGCAGTGGAGGGTCTTCATTTCCTCATACCACAAAAATTAAATTTCCAATGAGAGTAGATAAAATAATAAAGTAACTGCATGTAGTTTATAAACCTATTCTTCCACTACAAAGTTTCCACTATCTGATTCATGAGAAGAAGTAAAAAAATAATTTTTGGAAAATAGAAAACTACTGAAAAATGTGAGAAAATGGCAGTAGGTAGGAACAGGGATACCAAGGAAGAGGAAGAATCTTGGTTTTGAGGATTTTACATGACAGATCAAATGGTTTTTATACTCAGGAAGATAAATAATTTTATCTATTTGATTCTAAACTGCCAACTTTGGCATGTAAATACAAATATATATATACTAATATATACTAATATATATACTAATATATACCAGTATACAATATATACTAATACTACATTATATACAAAATAGACTAATCCACTATTCTTTTGCCATTAGTTGAAAGAAGTTGAACTTAAGGCAAGCTCCCTTTTCATGACCTATAATTTTATTTCACATTGTGCCTCTTCTTGTTATCCAAATCTAAAGTTCTTTTTTCATATTACTTCAACTCTTAGAGACTTTATACTAAGTAAATGTACTTCCCAAACTCATCTTTTTTTTTCTCCACTTATCCTTTCTAGGATAACTCTAATTAAAAGCTAATATTATCCATGGGATATAAAATATTTTAGTTCCAAATAAAGCACTTAAATTTGTTAAGATTTTCCTTCATAGATTAAAAATAGATAACCACTTACTTGTATTCTCTCAAAAGATATCAAATGGGAATCATAATTGCTAAATTAAATATTGGGCTTTTGACTTCAGCAATATATAACTAAATATTCTGAAGAATATTTCTACTAAAAAACTAAAAACTAAGTTAAAAAATACACACACACACACACACACACACACACACACAATATACACATGTTAAGATGGGTTGCTAGGATGACAAATACCAAAACCAGAACTGCAATCCTGAGACTAAGCTTGAGGTCCACCATACTATAGAGAATCAGAATCTTAGGGACATTTAAAGAAATAAAAGAAATACAAACAAGTACAAGCAACAACGAACTAGCAATAATTATCAAGAATAGTCTTAAAAAAACCAATGTTTTGGTTTACTTTTGGTTTACTGTTTACTTTTATAAGTAAAAGGCAAACTGTTTAGATATAAAAACATAAGGATAGAATTTAAAAGAAATTCAACATATATAGAGAACTAGAAGAATGAAGAAATTTCTGAGAATGCAGCACAGGAAGACACAAATACAAAATGTGTAAAAAAGCAGTTAAGAAATATAGAAGATAGAGTGAGACAGTATAACCTATATCTAATTGTATCCCTAGATAGAACGAATTTTTAAAAATGGAGGAAAAGCAATATTTACTGCAATAATGAGTGGGATATTTAAGATATGACAAATGATATGTTACCCAAATACAGGAATCATAATATATTCCATGGAAAATGAAATAATATTATACCTATTATGAACAAAGAAGACAAAGATGAAATAAATATCTTAAATGTAAAGCAAAAATAAAATAAAATAAAAATACAGATTTTTATCTCAAAGAGATTGAGATCATACCATGCACACTTTCTGACCATAATGCTATGAAACTTGAAAAAAAATTTGGAGAAACCACAAATATATGGAGGTTAAACAACATGCTACTAAACAATGAATGGGTCAGCCAGGCAATCAATTAATTAAAAAAAAATACATGGAAAGAAATTAAAATGAACACACAATGGTCCAAAACCTTTGAAATACAGCAAAAGCAGTCCTAAGAGGGAAATTTATAGCAATACAGGCCTACCTTAAGAAACAAGAACAATCTCAAATAATCAACATAACCTCATACCTAAAAGAGCTAGAAAAAGAACAACAAACAAAGCCTAAAGCCAGCAGAAGAAGAGAGCTAATAAAGATTAAAGCAGAAATAAATGATACAGAAGCTAAAAAGATAAAATAAAATAAAACAGATGGATGAAACCAGGAGCTGGTTCTTTTGAAAAATTAATAAAATTGATAAACCTTAGCCAGACTTATCAAAAAGAAAAGAGAAGGGGCCAAAACAAATAAAGTCATAAAAGAGAGAGGAAAAATATCAATTGACACCATAGAAATATAAACAATTATTGAAAATATTATGAAAAACTACCAACAAATTGGATAACTTGAAAGAAATGGATAAAGCCCTACAAACATAAAAACATACCAAAACTGAAACAAGAAGGAACAGAAAACTTGAACAGATAGATAACCAGCAATGAAATTGAATCAGTAATCAAAATTCTCCCAACAAGTGAAAGTCCAGGGCCAGATGACTTCACAGAGAAATTCAAACATTTAAAGAAGAGTTAATACCTATTCTTTTCAAACTATTGCAAAAAAAAATAATAATAATGGAAGGAAAACTTCCAAATTAATTATATGAGGCCAGCATTATCTCGATACCAAAACCAGATAAAGACCCCACTAAAAAAAAGGGAACAAGCCAATATTCCCAATAAACATAGATGCAAAAAAATCCCAATAAAATAAGCAAACCAAATCCAACAGCACATTAAAAGATTCATTCACCAGGACCAAGAGAGATTTATTCTTGAGCTATAGGGGTGGTTTAATATTCACAAATTAATGAACATGATACACCACATTAATAAATAAAGGATAAGAGCCATATGATGCTTTCAATATACACAGAAAAAGCATTTGACCAAGTTCCACATCCATTCATGATAGAAACCCTCACAGAGTAGGTTTAGAAGGTACATACTTCAACATAATAAAGATCATATATGAAAAACTCACAGCTAATGTCTTCTTTAGTGGGGAAAAACTAAGAGCTTTTCCTCTATGGTCAGGAAAAAGACAGGGATGTCCACTCTGACAGTTATTTAACATAGCTCTGTAAGTCCCAGCCACAAAAATCAGACAAGAAAAAGAAAGAAAATAGACATCCAAAAGAGCAAGGAAGAAGGAAAACTTTCACTATTTGCAGATGACATGATACTCTATATAGAAAATCTGAAAGACTCCAGCAAAAACTTCTAGGACTGATAAACAAATTCAGTAAAGTCTCAGAATACAAAACCAACATACAGAAATCTGTTGCATTTCTATACACCATTAATGAAGAATCAGAAAGAGAAATCAAGGAATCAATCTCTTTTACAGTTGCACCAAAAAATATAAGATACCTAGGAATAAACCTAACCAAAGAGGTAAAAGATCTGTACTCTGAAAACTATAAAACCCTGATGAAAGAAACTGAAGATGACTAAAAAAATGGAAATATATTCCATCCTTACAGTTTGGAAGAACAAATATTGTTAAAGTATTTGTATTACACAAAGCAATCTACACATTTAATACAATTCTTATCAAAATACCAACAGCATTTTTCACAGAAGTATAATAGATAATCCTAAAATTTCATAGAACCACAAAAGGCCTCTAATAGCCAAAACAACCATGAAAAAGAAAAGCAAACCTGGAGCTATCACAATTCTGGACTTCAAGTTATATTACAAAGCTATAGTGATCAAGACAGTATGGTACTGGCACAAAAATAGACAGATCAATGGAACAGAATAGAAAACCCAGAAGTGAATCTCACAATTGTATTACTAGGTATTTACCCAAAGAATACAAAATATACAAGTTCAAAGGGATACACACACCCCAATGTATATAGTAGCGTTATCAACAACAGTCAAATTATAGAGAGTCCAAATGTCCGTTGACTGATGAATGGATAAGAAGATGTGGTATATATATATATAATGGAATATTACTCATCCATAAAAAATAATGAAATCTTGCCATTTGCAGTGACATGGATGGAGCTAAAGAGTATTATCCTAAGCAAAGTAAGTCAGAGAAAGACAAATACTGTATGATTTCAGTCATATGTGAGATTTAAGAACAAATCAAATGATCATAGGGGAAAAAGAGACCGAGAGAAAAAAACAAGAAACAGACTCTTAACTAATAGAGAACAAAATGATGGTTACCAGAGGGGAGGTGGGTGGGGAGATGGGTGAAATGAGTGATGGGGATTAAGGAATGCATTTGTGATGAGTACTGGGTGTTGTATAGAAGTGATGAATCACTAAATTCTACACCTGAAACTAATATTACAT
This sequence comes from Panthera uncia, assembly GCF_023721935.1. Lineage (NCBI taxonomy): Eukaryota > Metazoa > Chordata > Mammalia > Carnivora > Felidae > Panthera > Panthera uncia. The sequence goes on from NW_026057584.1 coordinate 23,468,608, forward strand.
GAACTGGAATTTAAATTAAAAATAATAGTGATTAATTCTTTAATTAATTGAAAATATTCCCCAAATGATTTAATTATACTAAAATTATTATTAAAAACATTGAGTAAAAAGAGAAATTGAAGGCCAGTTTTATTCATAAAATAGAAGCATCTTTTAAAAATAGTGAATTAAATCCAGTGATATATAAATCAGAAAACAGATAATGAATAAATTTAGTTTTATTCCAAGGATGAAAGAGAATGTTTACATTAGAAAATCTATAATGTCACTTATCACATTAAAGTAATAAGGGAGAAAATAATTTCAAAATCAGAAAATTCAATATTCATTCATGATAAAATTAAACACTTGAACATGATAAAAAAATTCACAATTCATTTATTTTTACCAAAATCAACACTAACGCATGTTAAAGCACAAATAAACAAGCTTAGCAAACATGAAAATAAAGGTAACTTTTTTATACTGACAAAGAATATCTATCAAAGACTTAAAATAACTATCATTGCTCATGTTAAAATATCAGATTTGTTCCCTTTAAAATCCAGAATAGAATAAGAATGCCCACTCCAACCACCTTTACTCAACAACTTTCTAGCGGTCCTAGAAAATGCACACAGATAATAAATGTAAATAAAATTTTCCAGGCTTGGAAAAGGAAAATCACAACTATCATTACTCATAGATGATATCATTATAAGCAATAATTTTTTTTTTTTTAAAGAGAAACTTGAAAGGGAGAGTTTAGAAAGGTCACTATATTTAAGTTCAACTTAGAGTAATCAATTTTAGGTCTATAGCATGCCTAACAGCAACTAACATTGTTTTTCATTTTTACAAGTGAAATATTTATGGTATTTGTGAATGAAATATTCATGATAATGAAATCAAATACAAATATTTATAGATATTATTGCCAATCATGATTTTATACTGGGAATATATCAGTAAATAAAACAGATAAATACCCCTGCTTGCATGGAGCTTACATTCTAGTGGGGAAGAGGTACAATTAACAAGTTAATAATAAGTAAAACACAGATATGTAAGAGAAAGATATGTAAGACATGTACAGGGAAGGGGGAAGCAGAAAGAGACCAAGAAAGGATAATGGAATGAGGAAGCGCAGCATTAAAATTCAGATTGGTAACATTTAGATTGGGTGGGTATAGACAGTCTCTTTACAAGGATATATCTAATTAAAGCTCTAAAGGAAGTAAGAGGAAGAGCCACTTGGATTTCTGAAGGAAGACTGTGGGCAGAAGGAACCTCAAGTAAAAAGCTTAGAAACAGGGGCATGCCTAGAGTGTTCTCTAAATAGGTAGGTGGACAGTATGGCCACAATTGAGTAAAAAATAGGAAAGTAGCAGGAAATGAGGTCAGAGAGATAAAACAAGGCCACATCAAGTGAAGCATCAAGTGCCATAACAACTTCACTTAAAATAGAAAGCCACTAGGGGCACTTGGGTGGCACAGTCGGTTATGTATCTGGCTCCTGGTTTCAGCTCAGGTCATGATCTCATGGTTTGTGAGTTGGAACCCCACATCCGACTCTGCGCTGGCAGTGCAGAGCCTGCTTAAGATTCTCTCTTCCTCTTTCTCTGCCCCTCATTCATATTCTCTCTCTCTCCCTTTCAAAAATAAATAACTTAAAAAAATAGAAATTCACTAAAAAATTTTAAGCAGATAAATGTTATGGAAAGACTTCTGTTGTTGTTTCATTATTTTAAAAACATTTTATATTTATTAATTTTGAGAGAAACAGAGACAGAGTGCGAGCTGGGGAGGGGCAGAGAGAAAGGGAGACACAGAATCCGAAGCAGGCTCCAGGTTCTGAGCTGTCAGCACAGGGCCTGATGTGGGACTCGAACTCACTCACTGAGATCATGACCTGAGCCAAAGTTGAATACCCAACCGACTGAGCCACCCAGGTGCCCCAGAAAGACTTATGATTTAAGAGAATCACTTTGGCTTCTGTGTTCAAAGAAGACTGAAAGAAAACAAAGACAAAGCAGAGTGACCAGTTAGGACACTATTGTAATAGTTCAAACTAGAGGTGACGAAAACAAAAACAAAAACAAAATAACAGAGGGCAACAGTGTTAGTGGAAAGGAAAGTTGGAACTTTCCTCCTAAGTAACTAGAAGAATGGAGTTCCCAGTAATTATGATGGAGAAAACTCCAAAAGATAGGGCTTGAGAGGGGAATTAATATCTAATTGCATGTGTCAAGTATGCATTTGGATATATAAAACAAGAGTTCAGAAAGAGATCTCAGTGTAAGATGTGTTAAGGAGTTGTTAACACATAAGTAATTTAAAACCATAAGACTGGATGAGATCACCTAGAGAGTCATGGCAACAAATGGAAGAGGCCCAGAACTGAAGTCTGGAACACCTCAACATGCAGGGATTGGGAAGATGAGGTTCAAACAGCAAAAGAAATTAAAAATTATGGCAGCTCTTGCCAATATCAAGGCCTAGGAAATAACCATAAAGTGAGTGACTGAGAACAGAATAGGATCCCTAAAGGAGAGGCTATCAAGGAACTGAAAGTCCAGAGTCATGAAGAATTCTAGCAGGTATCATTCTTAAGAAAGTAACAATGTCACAGGGATTTAATTTACAAAAAAAAAAAAAAAATACCTGAGAAGAAGTGCCTTATTAAAAAGTTATAGTGAGTAGGATAATCTGATGATATGAGAGTTAAGACAGAGTATTTTCATGAAGGAAGGAGAGGAAAGGGACTGAAAGCAGAAATGAGAAGCATAAGGGACACTTATCTTACCTCCAGGTCCAATGTTATAGTTGAGTGGAGAATAGAGAAAAGTTCCCCTTTAGAAGTGCTGCAGGCCAGGGTGAGCTGGAGCTGGCTCATATTAGCTCATGATTGTTGACTGTGGACATAACTTCCCAGCTACACATTTGGTAAATTATGATGGTAGATGAATGGCTTTGATGTATTTATAGCACAGAAACTGGAAAACACTACAAATCAAGGTGTTTCTTCTTCCAAAGAGCTGATTGTTATATTTACCAGTAACCACTGTCTGCAGGAAAATTATAACTCGGGAAAAGCTAAATTCCCATTAGCACAGAAGGGGAAGGTAACATTCACAGTAGAAGTTAAAAATACAGACAGTTTTGCTGACCAGTTATCTTGAGTTGCAAACAGTACAGAGAAAAAGTTTCAGAGTCAGGAAAAGTAAGGAGAGATTGGATCAGAGAAAGTGATATAAGGAACTTTAGGGAGAATGAGTATTCTGGAGTAAATGACCTGGGAGTCCTGAGCTCCTCATAAAGACTAAAAAGCACACGGTTACAGAAAGAGAGGATTAGGAAAGAGCAGGACAGAAACATGTGTTGCTCAGAATCTCTCATTTGGCTCCTGCTGACAAAACCATGTCCTGTATATGAGTGGTCTTATTCTATGTGCTTGGGTACTCTGTTGTCTCCTGCCAATGGTGTCCAGCAGAGGTGTGGTCTTACTCCAAGTTTGAGTGTTCTCTCTCCACTCCCGCTGATGGAAGAAGTATGGAGTCTGACAGAGTGTTGATCCTGCACTGAGCTCACAGGCTCCTTCTTGATTTCTGTTGAAGGAGGCCTCAAAGTCGACAAAGGGACAGGTTATTTATTTTAACTACTTGAAAATATTTATAATAGCATAAAATCATAAGGCATTTAGAATTACATTTAACAAAAACATGTACATGATCTGAATGAAGAAAGTCTAAAAATGTTATTGAAAGACATTAAAGAAAATATAAATATTTGGGCAGATAAACCACATTCATTCAGGCTTCAAAACACTCAGTATGTTAAAATTGGCAATTATCACTACAATGATCTATAAAACCTAAGCTATCTCAATAAAAGTTCCTAGAAATTTTATTTTAGAAATTTAGGAAGATTGTTTTAAAATGTATAGAGAATTATAGAATAAATAAAACTCTTCTAAATAATATAAATAAGATTCAGAAAACTTCCATAAGACATAACCAAACTTATTAAAAACTATAATAATTAATGGGGCACCTAGGTGACTCAGTCGGTTAAGTATCCAACTCTTGATTTTGGCTCAGGGCATGATCTCATGGTTTGTGAGACTGAGCCCCGTGTCAGGCTCTGTGCTGACAGCACAGAACCAGCTTGGGATTTTCTCTCTCTTGCTCTCTCTCTGCCCCTCACCCATGCATACTCTGTCTCTCAAAATAAATTTTTTTAATTATAATAATTAAAGTATGGTGCTACCACAGGATAAACAAACTCACCAATGAAACATAATATAAAGCAAAGTCACATATTATCTAGAAATCCACAGAAACTAGTTAAATGGCAGAGCTGATACCACAACCCATCGTGGGGGAAAAAAAATAATAAATTGTGCTAGGACAAACAAATATCTTAATAAAACCAAGAAAAATTAGATTCCTATTACATTCCACATTTTTAAAAATCTGATTTCAAGGTAACTAAATATATTAAATTGGGAAGCAAAATTGTATGAAGAGATGTCCAGTCCAGATTAGACATGTAGATTCATCTCTTTTCTTGTTTTCCCTTGCTAAGTACAACTATAAACCCTAAAATAATGCAAGACACAACCAAAGTAGCACTCTGAAGAGTGGAAATAAGAATATAAACTGCTTAGAGATGCCAGGATTGGAGAAATAGTGCAGCAGCAGAATATTTTACTATCTCCTACACAAAGAAACAAGATGCCACAGATCTAACCCTAACCTATCGATAAAAGGTAATGTGTTCTCTGATCATAATCAAATCAAACTAGAAATCAATAGCAAAAAGATAAAAGGAAAATCTCTTAAACACATAGAAACTACAGAGCACACTTATAAATAATCCATGGGTCACAAAGGAAGTCTCAAAAGAAATAAAAAGAAAAATATATAGAATTGAATCAATATGAAAATAAAACATATCAAAATGCACGATGCAGCTAAGGCAGGCTGAGAGGGAAATTTATAGCACCATATGCTTACATTACAGAAAAAGAAATGTCTTGACTCAATAATCTAAGTTTCTACCTCAAGAGAGTAGAAAAGGAAGAGCCTTGAGAAACTCAAAACTAGAAAAAGAATAAAGGAAATACTGAATATGATAGCAGAAATCAATGAAATTGACATAGGAAGATACTTCAGAAAATCATGAAATAAAAAGCTAGTTCCTTTTTTTAAAAATGGCAGTAAAACTGATAAAGCTCTATCGACCAAACTGACAAAAATAAAAAGGGAGAAGACACAAATAACAAATATCAAGAATGGAACAAAGAATATCACTACAGATCCTGCAGTCATTAAAAACAGAATAAGGGAATACTATAAACAACTTTATGCATAGTCATAAATTTAACAGTTTATAAAGGACCAACAATTAAATAAACTGAATAGCCCTAAACTATTAAAGAAATTGAATTTATAATTAAAAATCTCCCAAAAAAGAAATCCCCAGGCCCACAGTGTTTCACTAGAGAATTCTGCCAAATATTTTTGAAAGAATTAGCAACTACTCAGCAATAAAAGAAAGGGAAAACAATTGATCCATGCAACAGCTTGGATGAATCTCAAGGGAATTATGCTAAGTGTAAAAATCAACCCCCAAATGTTAAATGTCATAATACATTTAAATAACAACCTTGAAGTGACAAAATTATAGTAATGGAGAACAAATTGTTAGTTGTCAAGGGTTGAGAACTGGGAGGGGGTAGGATGGACGGAAATAGGAATGATTATAAAAGGGCAACACCAAGAAGCTTTGTGGTGATGAAATTTCCCACACTTTGTTTGTATCAATGTGAATATCCAGATTGTGATATTGTACTTTGTTTTTTCAAGACGTTACCATTGGGAGAAAGCAGATAAAGAGTGAACAAGATCTCTTTATTATTTCTAACAAGTGTACACAAATTATAACTATCTCAAAATAGAAAGGTTAGCCTAAAAAAATTACAGAGATATTAGTGGAACACAGTAAAATTTAAACATATTCTGTAGATTAAATAATAGAATGGCATAAATTTTGATTTGATTTAAATAATTATATCGCATTAATGTAAGAGAGTGTCTATGTCTAATGTCGTAGACTCTAAGCTAAAGTTCTCTTTTGGCCAGCAAAAGAGCGGATGCAGGATTAAAGCCAGAGCTGGCTAATATCCAGGAAAAGACAAGAGCCCAGAATAAGGGTCCTTGCCCCATTTTTATTAGGATCAGAAGGCTTACAAACATGGCGATGACGTGCACAAAGGGATAATGAATCTTTGAACATTAATTTGTGGACGTGAGGGAAAGGGGGTCTTGAAGATATTTGGGGTTAGGAGTTTGGGATAATACAAAACAAAATCTGGGCGCCGGCAGTCCCAAGGAAGGTTGTTTACAGCAGACAGGAGGCAGCACCTCCGTTTACCTTAGCTAGCCTAGAGAATGAGACAGGGGAAATAACCTCAGGGTTGACAAGGCACCTTTACTTTTGTTAATCTTCTCCACTTCAGGCTGCATGGTCTGCAGCACAGCGGTCCATAGTCCAATTCACCAATTTACTTAACTTGGCCCTATTCTCCTATGAAAGCAGCTTTCTGCTATAGTATTAAATTTGGGTGCTTTCACCCTGAATATCTAATCTTTTTATTCCTATGTATTGGGCACCTTTGCACCATTTCTATTCCAAGCCTTTGCCTCTCTTTCTATTTTGGGGGGCTCTGCACCCCCTCCCTATTTTGGGGTGCCTTTGCACCTCCCTACTCCTGGCACCTTTGTTCCTCTCTATTCTCGGGGTGGCTTTTCACCGCCCTATTCTTGGTGTGCCAATGTGGTTTACCCAAACTCGGGTGTGAGCATTTTATGACTTTGTATTTCTTTATGCCTTGACAACCCATTGGTATAAGCCCCGGGCGATTCCTAAGCTTATCCCCCACAGTTTAGAAATTATGCTATAAAATATGTGGTAAAGGGAAAAATAAATAATATACAAAAATATACAAGCAAAGCATTCTGACCTTGGAACAGGAAAGGATCTCTTGAGCAACTGTCAATAAGTTTTCCATAAAAGAAAGTATTAATAAAATTGACTACATTAAAATAAAAAACTTTTTGGCATCTTTTTAAAATAAAAATTGTACATATTTAAGGAATAAAGCATGACAAAACTGAAGAACTATTCACTAAAAGACACTATAAAGAAATAAATGTAAGTCATCATCTGGGACAAGATATCTTCATTGAGATGACTGATAAGGAATTATTATCTAAGACATATTGCAAATATACTTAAGATAAACAACCTAATTGAAGAGCAGACATAATTTATGAACTGACATTTCACAGAAGCTAGTGTATGGATCGCCCATAAACAAAAGAGAAGATATTCAATTTAATTATTAATTAGAATAATTAAGACCCAATAGGTAACATATTTTACTAATTAGATTGGGAAAAATTTAAGAACATTGGCAATATCAAGTGCTGGAAAGAAAAGAGTAATAGAAACTCTGTGTTTGGGTTTGTAAACATATTCAAACTAATTTGAAAAAGAATATAACACTATCTAATAATATCCTCATGCCCAATGACAAAAATCCCACTCCTATATTAGTATCTTACAGAAAATCTTTCACATGAGCACTTGGAAATATATAAGAATATTTGTGGAAACATTGATTATTAGACCAAGACTTTGGAAAAAATTGAATATGAGTTAATAATAGGACATAAAAGTAAATATTGTGAAATGAACTATTAGTCACATATGGCAACAAACTCCAAAAGAAAAGTCCAGGTGCAGGAGACTCGTACATAGTGTGTAATTTGCATTTATGTTATTTATATATTTGAAGTATATATTTACATATTATATTCAAATATACACATAAAATATTTAAATATAGTAAATATCACTTGACAAGACTTATTTTTTAAATTGTGGTATGTTTAATCAACATATATGAATGGAAATTCACAATTTTTAATAAAATGTTTCTTTTAAATACAGAAAATGTAGATATTGACTAACGTTTTCAAAATGTTGTAAAATCCTGAGCATTTTTTCATTGCAATCTCATTTTTGTATTTTCTAAATGATCCATGCTTATGCATAATTCAAAATAAACAGCATAGTTTAAAACCCGAGAATAATTAGTATTTTTTAATTGCTTTTATTCTGATTCATATTTACTTCTTTTTATATAAACAGCATATATTTAGTGTAATAATGTACGTATTTCCATTTATTTGATTTTCTACTCAGAACAGAATTATAAACAAGTTGTCTTAATCCTTATGTATTTAACATAGCACAATATTATGAATAAATATTTTGATTACTATATTTCCTCAGGGATTTTTAATGAATTATTTCAACTGTTGAAGACATTCAACATTATTATCAAATTATAGGCATTAAAATTCCCATTTGCACATGGTTAATACCTTCCAATTTTCAAACTCTAAAGAAAATGCAAAACTAATTTTCTTTTTTAGCAACTTATGTCTGGTAAAGAAACCGATTTAATATCCTAATGTAAGATTCACAATTACTGGCAAAATGTCAACCAGATCTTTGATTAATGCTAGAGTTATAATGATGCTTTAGGCAAAAAAAAAATGACTACTGTGTAACAATATTCAAGAACACTATACAAAATGCAAAAACTTGCTCCAATAAATTCAAAGTCTCCCTATGTAAGTACATCCAACTGCTCTTGAAATGCACCATTAGCATGCCCAGCGTGGCATAACACAAGATAATATACACTGTCATATCAGAGCTGAAGAAACCCTTTCTCTCCTTTTCACATTTTATCATTATATTTAAACTATAATCATTGGCAGGTGTCATGACAACGATATGAATTAAGATCATTTTTTGATTAAGTGAATCAAAATATAGAATAGACCAGAAAGAAGTTGAAGTTGTGTAAAATTTTTATGGTCATACCAGCACTTTCAAATATGTAACAGGGAATATGCAAACAACAGAACATCAGAATTAGCCATCATTGTGCTCTAATTTCCATACCTCTGTTTTTATATAATCTGAATTGGGGAAACCACACTGATAATCATAGAAAGTCACTGCAAAATGATTCAAGTTTTTATATGATGAAATAACAAAAAATGCTTAAAAGGAATGAATCTGGAAGTCTTTAACAGACTTCTATTCAGTGTTACCATTATCATATCTAACATAAGAGAATAAAATAGTATTAATAATTATTATTTATCTCCTAGTAAATAACCTTTTCCAATGAAACACTATATTTTTATAAATATCAATTCTGCAAAAGGTACAGTGCTAGATATATTACACATATTATTTAATTGAATCATCACAAAAACCCTTTGATGCACACATTATTCTTTCCAGTTTATGGAGATGGAAGCATAGAAGTTAAGTAATTTGCCCAGGTTTGTACAAGTAATAAGGGGGAGACCTGAATTAGAGACACAGGTTGGGCTTTAAAATAATTCATACTCTGCCAAAGTACATTCTACAGTGTGTTAACAGATGCCATACTGAAGGAAAAAGGATTACAATAGTTAACTTATGCAAGTATAGTTATAAAAGTACTAAACTAAGGCTAAAAAATTAATTTTTTCCTCCCTTAACAAAAGATATATATATCTATATATATAGATATATAGATATATAGATATATAGATATAGATATATAGATATATAATTTCTGAAGATGTAAAAGAAGTTAAGATAATTAGGAAAATATGAAAACTCATCCATAGCTTATGAGAAAGTAGTTTAATAGCTATATTGGTAGTATAAGCTAAGTTATGGAAAGCCATTCTTAGATAGCATATATTATTGGTTAATGAACTTATAAAATCAAACAATTAGCTAAACAAAATACATCAGAGAAAGACAATTACTATATGATTTCACTCATAAGTGGAATTTAAGAAACAAGTCAGATGAACATAAGGGAAAGGGGAAAAAAAAGAAAGAGGGAAACAAAACAAAGAGACTCTTTTTTTTTTTAATTTTGTTAATGTTTATTTATTTTTGAGACAATGCGAGAGACAGGAACAAGTTAGTAGTTTCTTACTTTCTTAATTTTCTCCCATTTTCTTGAAATACTTTCAATGGTATTGTTTTTGTTTTACTTTGTATTTCATTTTTCCTGCATGATCACTGAGTACATAGGTCAGGACACAAGATAAGTGATAGGTTTTTAATACATAGGAATTGTAATATATAAAAACTTTAATTGGAAGCTTTAAATTTAACTCTTCAGGAAGTCATTAAAACAACAGATTTGAACTTTATTGGATGCCATATAATTCGTTTTCCCCTCCACAATGAAAAATAAATTCTACACATATTACCTTTCAAAATTTTCAAATCTATATGGAATTGTTCCATTCTGCTTCTCTTTAATAAATATGTTGGCACACTGAAAGTTTCATATGTATAATGACCAAAGTTTCAATAAACCAGTAATTTTTTATCTTAAATGTGACTTATGTGTTTGCAAAGTATCCAATTAATTGCAAAATGCCTCTTACTTCCTTTAGAGTAAAATATATTTCACACATAGAAGGAAATTATGTTATAATGTACAGTTATCTTTACAAAAACTATCCCATGGACTATTTTAGTAACCCACTGATTACCTTAAAAACAGGAGAAAACTGTTTTCCCAGTATTGACTCAATTTTTTCCTTATTTCAAGAAAAATAGTTTAAACCATAAGAATTAGTTTCAAAATATAATCTCATATTACCTTCATAGAAGGGATTTTATAATGTTATAGAAATATATAATATAATTAATATAGTTAATAATAAAATAATATCAGGAAGTCACATACCTAACTAGTTTGAGAAGTAAACAAATACAATTGTCTAAGGAAGATCAGTATATAGTGGCTAGTTTCTGAAATACTTAATGCCACACAGAGTAGACTATTGGAAAACAATCTAGGAGGCTGCTAAGGTAGTCCATGAAGACCAGTTTTATAAGGGTGGGAATAAAAATTAAAAGGAAAAAGCAGCAATGAAATTTGTGGTTTGGGGGTGGTTTTAAAAGGAGGAGCCTCATAATCTCCACCAGATCCCCCAAATCCAACCAGCATTTAACTTAAGTAAATTTGTTCCACAAATGAAACTTCTATATAAGTTCCTTAGGCCCTTTTCAACAAGATTTTAACCCCTACCTCTCTCACACCTCTCCCCGGCATTTAGAAATTCAGAACTTGTAATGTAAAAAAGCCATAATGACAGCTTGAGAGACACCAGAAGGATCAAAGATGATGCCATAATTTTGAACTGAATGAATTGGTAGAATGCAGACACTATTAAAAGCCATTTCAAAAATGAAGAAATTAGCCTATTTGGGAAATAAGATGAGATTTGTAAATTAAGTCATGTTAATTTTGAGGTAATGGTAATAGTTCAAAATGGAAATTCCTGTAGACAGCTAAATTATTGCTGTAAAGCTACAATATGGTAATACGAGTGTTTGAAAATCATTGGCAAAGAAGTTATATTGAAAATAGATTATAAATTAGGAAAGTCATTTTAGGAAAACCAACTCCAATTATAAAACAGATTTTATGGAGAAAATTTATCCTGAGTTCCAAAAATAGTTTCAGAATACAACCCAATTTCATTTGAAGCCATCTATAGTATTTGTGAAATAATTTTGTTTTTTAAAGTTTTATTTTGATAGCAAAAGCACAATTTTGTTGAAAAGCATGGAGAAAAACATTTATAATAGATAGAGATACTATGGAGAAATCTGAGATTTGAAAATCTTGAGTCTTCAGATTTCCCTGAACTCTCTGGACCTGCAAACAAACAAATAAACAAACAACAACAACAACAAAACAAAAAACTGTTCCTCCCTGTTAAAGGCTAGCAGGACTTCCTTGATCAAAGGCAATTCTATCCTCTACCTTGAAAGACAAGTCCTGCCCCTCTTACAATATATTCCCTACTTCTTCCCTGGCTAACTTAACAAATTCCATTTAAGTCACAATAAAACCTAGCCAGGGAAGTATTGACGCTGTTCCCAAAGGAACTGCAGGAACTAGCCAACATGTACCTGGGAGTGCCAGAAGGGTACATGTAGGTCTGTATCCTGAGGCTTTTGAAACAAGGAAGGTAGAACACATAGTTGGACAAGGGAGAGTTTATTAATATTTAAGCATTCTCCTATGAATTAGTATCCTGTCAAGGACCCTATGTTAATATGATGCTAGGATGGCTCTTACAAACTGAAAGAATGATGGCCTAAATGAAGAGACCTGCCAAAATTACCAAGACAAATAATGCAAGAAGGATCAAAAGAAAGAAGTGAGCATGCAGGAGTGGACATACCATGAAACCTGAAGAGCCTACAAGATAACCACTGAAGGAGCGGAAGACACACCAATTACGAAAGCCTTAAGGATTGTAACTGTAAGAGTAACAGCAACATCACTGAGTAGCTCAGTTGTGGCTCTCCTCTGGGGTGATGGTAGATATTATGAGAGAATGAGGCTCCTTAAAAGCAACTGGGATGATAGGAGCCCTGATAAAAGAGGGGCCAGTTGGGAGCACTTACATGTCAAAAGCATGGTAGCCACAATTATGGAAAAGAGCAGAGTAGCTGTCAGGAGAGCTGATCAACAGAGAGCTAGGGAGATATTTAATAGAACATAATACCATTAAAGGCCAGGAAGATGGGAAGCCAATAAGGGTAATTCCAATCTTTACAACCAGATGAAATCAAGGATGAGAGGTCAACCACTCCATAAAAAGTCACAATCTCTTACCTGACCCAGTTTCCCAGACATTGAACCTACTGACTCAAGGAATGACCAGGTCTCCAGTAAGAAGTACCCTGCAACACCATGGTGGCAGGTATGTAATAATTTATTCAGGTAACAATATACTAAGGAAGAAGGAACACCCAAACATTTTGAGACCACTGACATAGGTTCTAGCATGGTATTGATACTCAGGGACTTTCAGTGTCATGATGCCCCCCATCAGTAGAATTGAGGAATATGGGCACCAGATAATAAGTGGAGTATTGGCCTAGGTCTGGCTCACAGTGAGATAGGATTCATTAATCCATCTGATGGTCAAATAAGTAACTGAAACAGACATACTTGGTAGTTTGACAAACTCTCGCATTAGTTCTTGACCTGTGGGATAAGAGTTATTATAGTGGGAAATGCCTGGTAAAATCTTCTGAAACTGCTTCTTTCTCTAGTCAAGATAACCAAAAATAGACTGCAAACTGGAAAGCAGGGAGGGGGCGTGTTATCAGAGATTAGCCAAAAGATGTAGATGTAGCAGTTCTCATATTCCCATTTGATTCTCTAGTCTAGTCCCTATAAAAACAGTGATCATATATATTAGGTACCTAGATTGGCCAAATTCATAGAAACAGAAAGTAGAAAGGTGGGGTTTTCAGAAACTAGGAGGAGGGGATTATGGGGAGTTAGTGCTTAACGGGTACATAGTTTCAGTTTGGGAAGATGAAAAAGTTCAGGAGTTAAAAGATGTGATGGTTGCACAACAATGTGAATGTACTTAATGACACTAAACCGTACACTTAAAATGGTAAATTTTATGTTTTGTATATTTCATCACAATAAAAACAACAAGGTGCTGTTCCTAGTTAAACTTAAAAAAAAAAAAAAACACACACACAGAGATCTTAGACGATGGCACTGGACTGCTGCAAACTCAAGCAAATAGCAGCCTAAACTGCAATTGCAGCTGTTTTGCCTTATGTGGTATTTTTGCGAGAGCAGATTAACATGTTCCCAGGCACACAGTGTATCCCTGTTTTGTACTATCAGAAAAGAAAGAAGGTCCAGAAAAGATCAGTAAAGATAAAAAACAAGTTGCCTTTACATGGCAAAGACAGCAATACAACTTAACTCCTCTGCCTCAGGGTCATGTAAATTCTGCTTTCTATCAAAATATAGGAATACAGAAAATAATCCTAATCATCTTCACATTCCACTATACTACTGAAATCACCCTAAATGGGCCTGATAAGCAGAAAGTGGTAAGTATCCCAGATATCCTAATAAGACACATATGTGCCACAGAAAAAATAAACACTAAGAAAATTCTGATGTCTGGAGCATGTTAAGACAATAATTCTAAGTAAAAAGTTGCTACATATTATATCATCCATCATGAAGAAAGAACATTGTTTAAACAATGTTTGGATGAAGCTAAGTTTTGCAACAGGTCCAGAGCACAATGTAAGACATCATACAGCCCAACAGATCCAATAAGGATTCTGTAACCGATAATAAGCTACAATAGAAGAACTACAATAGTGACCTCTACACTCCCACAGAATAGTCACGTCCATCTCTGTTGATAACTATTCCTAAATTCTCCTGTTAGGAGTCAGCTCTAGTATGCTCATGAGCTCTAGTAGAGAATAAGGACTTATAATACAAAGTGACTATATGACCTGTGCTGTTCACTATGAACCAGGAATGCTATCTGTCCTTAAAGCCATGATTCTGGACATGCAAAAAATATTTCATCTTTAAAAGAAATAATTATAGGGTGCCCGGGTGGCTCAGTTGGTTAAGCATCCAACTCTTCATTTTGGCTCAGGTCATGATCTCAAAACTTGAGAGACCAGCCCTGTGTCAGACTCCATATGCTGACAGCATGGAGCCTGCTTGGGATTCTCTTTCTCCCTCTCTCTTTGCCTCTCCCCCACTCACACTGCTCACTTGCTCTCTCTCTCTCAAAATAAACTTTAAAAAATAAAATAATAGGAATGATTATAATTGAAACTGTGCTTGAATACATCAGTAAAACACAAGTAAATTGCATGAACAAGTAGCTTAGAATTCCAAACTTCTATTTATTATTAATTTTTTTTAATTTCTAATTATTTTTATTTGAATGTATTTGACACACAATGTTACATTAGTTTCATGTACACAACACAGTGATCCAACAACTCTTTTATGCTATGCTCACCACAAGTATAGCTAGTATCTGATACCATACAACACTATTACAATACCATTGACTATATTCCTGTGCTGTACCTTTTATTTCCATGACTTACTCATTCTGTAAGTAGAAGCTTGTATCTTCCACTTCTTTTCACCCATTTTGTCCATCTACCTACCCCCTCCTTACATTTTAGAGTGGTTAGTGATTTGTTTTCACTGAACAAAATATATATTCATTATACCATGCAGGATTCACTCAGGAAAACAAAAACCTGACTGTAAATCTTTCTTCAAACCTTCCCCAAAAGGACAGCAAGAATATACAAGGGCAACTCTTTTACCTCAGACCTTTTAAAGATTAATTAAACATTAGCTGTGAATGTATGCCCTTTCCTTGGGATGCAAAAAACACATCCAACAGTTAAAATAGAGGCTAATGACAGCCTCATGATAAGTGATGTTTTCGTCCATGTCTGTTTCACAAGACCAGTGGGTTTATGGACCCATCCCTTGGTCATTTCCCTAGTCTCTACTGTATAATTGGACTAAAGGTACTAGTCAATTACTAAAATCTAATCCTTAGCTCCCTGATTTATAAAGACAATATTACTATGGTAGAAAGGGTTGAGTGGTTGATCCTAGAAATTGACTGTTTAGCTATGAATATTTTTGTTACATATATATTAATTAATGATTTTTTGCTTATACTTCCCCAGGTATCATGTGATAGAAGTTCCTTCTCTCATACTCTATCTTCCTTCCCTTGTTTCAACTCCTAATAGGCAGCCTCCTACTTAATAGTCCTCCTATCAGATTCCGGATTCTAGTAACACTGTTCTCCCATGATGCCTCCAACATAAAAGATGGTGACACTGTCCTGTTGTTGACAATCTCTGAGTTGTCTCTCTGTCCCCTATTTGACATCTCAGTTCTTCTATCACCTATGTAACAAATTCCATGTATTAAAGTTATTTTGTTCAGAAGATCTAAAGTAGTTCTTTCCTACTTAAATCTAAATGTTTTCCTGACTTTTTCTGAATGAAGAAGCAAAACATCAGAAAAATGCATTATATAACTGCTTTCAGAATTGCAAAGGTAAAGAAATCATTCTTCTGTCTATATTTCTTCCTCACTTTCATACAGGGGATACATGATAAGGCTTCTGCACATAGACTAAAACCAAAGAACTGCTCCCAAAGTAGGCAAACAATCTTGGAAGATATACACATGTGTGTGAGAACTGAAGGGAAAATCAAAGCTTGGAATAACACTAGAATAACCTCCCCACCTCCTAACACATACACAAAGATCTGGCCACTTACCAGGGAAAAGAGGGTGTTAGGATATGAGTGTAGGATGAGGGAGAGGAAATGCAGCCTCAGTAAAATATACTAATGTGTTTCAATCCCAACCCCCAAATTGCTCTATCAACTTTGGCCACTGTTGGTCCTGAACCCTGTCCAGCTTCCGTGCCTCCTCTACTCCAATGTCTCTGGCAGCTGACTCTGTCACCCAGGTGCAGAGAGCCCACAATCAGCCCTAACACTTCTATCAATCCAGAACAAACTCATGCAAGTTTGGAATTTTGATTACAACACAGAATTAAAATCTTTAATTACTGACCTGAGACAACAGTATAATTTAATCTAGTCTCTAATTAATAAATAAGAATTTTAAACCAAGGATCCCTAGTCATTTGAATAAAAAATAGAAATAGTAAAATAAAACGTAAGATAAGGATGAAGATAGAATGTGGAAAAAATAAAGAAAAATATTCAAAGATCAGAAATCGTGTTTTAAAAAGTCTATTTTCTTTAAAGAGATGGAAATAAAATTATATCTATGGATGAATAATAGACTTCTATGAGAATGGACTAACTGTAGAATAAGAAATAATCCTGGAGGTGGAGAATAGAATTTTCAAAATAACAAACCCAGTGGATTGATGATGATAAATCAGATAAAGTCATTTCCTAAGCAGTTGAGAAGGCAAAGTTTAGAAGATGTGTCAGAATGCAAAACAGACAAAGAAATGGAAAATATGGATAGCAGAAAACTTAAGATTTATGCAGTATTTATTAATAAGTCTAAACTTATCAATTAGGAATTTCAGAAAAGGCAAAAAGAAAACAATGGTTTAAACAAATAATAAAAAAGAAATTCCTATTCTGGAGAAGATAGTGGTGTAGGAAGACGCTGGGCTCACCACGTCCTGATGATCACTTACATTCCACCCACATCTGCCTAAATAACCCAGAAAACCGCCAGAAGACTAGCAGAATGGACTCTCTGGAGCTAAGCTAGGCAAAGAGGCCCACAGAAGAGTGTAGGAAGGGCAGAGAGGTGGTGTGTGCTACACAGACTGGCGGGAGAGAACCGGAGCAGTGGAGGGGCAGCCCGCCTGGCAAGGCAGAGCCCCTGAGTCTGGCTTGCAAAAGCGGAGGGGCCAGACTGTGTGAGTTCTGACAGCCAGCGGGACTAACATGTGGAATGTTATATGTCAACAGCTCTGCTCGGAGAGCTAGAGGGTGAGAGGACACCTGGATGGAGAGTCTTGAGCCCTGGAAGACAGAGCTTAGCCCAGCAGGATACAAAGGCACTGGCCAGAGCCATCTCTTTCTCCCATCCCCCAGGTGAAATCCCAAAGGGAACCATTTCCTGTCACCGAACTTGCTTGCACCGCACAAACACCCAACGCTGTGCTTTTGTGGATCCATCCCTCTGACGGGTCTGCCTGACTCCCTCCTGGTCCTGCAGGGCCCCTCCTGCAAGGGACCACGGAGAGCAAAGCGAGCTAAGCCTGCCCCTCCCACCCCTGTGCACCTTGCAGATCCACCCCAGCTATACGCCAGATCCCATCAAAGCAGCACCACAAGCCTGGGAGTGTGCAACTAGCCCAGAAAGGGGCCACAACACTGCACAGGGAGTCCTGCCCCTGGGAGAGGGGAAGATAAGGTACACACCAGTCTGACTGTGGCCCCAGCAGTGGGCTAGGGACAGACATCAGGTCTGAGTACAGCCCGGCCCACCAACACAAGTTATTCCAGACAGCACAGGGGAAGTGCCCTGCAGTTCCACACCACTCCAGGGACTATCCAAAATGACAAAACAGAAGAATTCTCCTCAAAAGAAACTCCAGGAAGTAGCGACAGCTAACAAATTGATAAAAAACGATTTAAGCAATATAATGGAACAAGAATTTAGAATAATAGTCATAAAATTAATCGCTGGGCTTGAAAAAAGCATAGAGGACAGCAGAGAATCTATTGCTACAGAGATCAAGGGACTAAGAAACAGTCATGAGAAGCTAAAAAATGCTATAAATGAGGTGTAAAATAAAATGGAGGTGAACACAGCTCAGATTGAAGAGGCAGAGGAGAGAATAGGTGAATCAGAAGATAAAATTATGGAAAATGAGGAAGCTGAGAAAAGCAGAGATTAAAAAAATCCAGGAGTATGAGCGGAGAATTAGAGAACTAAATGATGCAATGAAATGGAACAAAATCCATATAATAGGAATTCCAGAAGAGGAAGAGAGAAACAGGCTGAAGGTGTATTTGAACAAATCACAGCTGAGAACTTCCCTGATCTGCAGAAGGAAAAAGCCATTGAAATCCAAGAGGCAAAGAGAACTCCCTTCAGCCATAACTTGAATCGATCTTCTCCAAGACATATCATAGTCAGACTGGCAAAATACAAGGATAAAGAGAAAATTCTGAAAGCAGCTAGGAATAAACACACTCTAATACATAAAGGGAGACCAATAAGACTAGTGGCAGACCTATCTACTGAAACTTGGCAGGCCAGAAAGGAATAGCAGGAAATCTTCAATGTGATGAACAGAAAAAATATGCACCTGAGAATCCTTAATCCAGCAAGTCTGTCATTCAGAATAGGAGAGATAAAGGTATTCCCAAACAAACAAAAACAGAAGGAATTCATCACCACTAAACCAGCCCTACAACACATCCTAAGGGGGATTCTGTGAGTGAAATGTTGCAAGGACCACAAAGGACCAGAGACATCACTACAAGCAGGAAACCTACAGATATCACAATGTCTCTAAACCCATATCTTTCTATAATAACACTGAATGTAAATGGACTAAATGCTCCAAATGAAACACATAGGGTATCAGAATGGATAAAAAAACAAGACCCATCTATTTGCTGTCTACAAGAGACTCATTTTAGACCTGAGGACACCTTTAGATTGAAAGTGAGGGGATGGAGAACTATCTATCATGCTACTGAAAGTCAAAAGAGAGCTGGAATAGCCATACTTATATCAGACAAACTAGACTTTAAATTAAAGGCTGTAACAAGAGATGAAGAAGGGCATTATATAATAATTATGGAGTCTATCCATCAGGAAGAACTAACAATTACAAATGTCTATGCGCCAAATACAGGAGCCCCCAAATATATAAAACAATTAATCACAAACATAAGCAACCTTATTGAAAAGAATGTGGTAATTGCAGGGGACTTTAATACTCCACTTACAACAATGGATAGATCATCTAGACACAGGATCAATAAAGAAACAAGAGCCCTGAATAATACATTGGATCAGATGGATTTGACAGATATATTTAGAACTCTGCATCCCAAAGCAACAGAATATACCTTCTTCTCGAGTTCACATGGAACATTCTCCAAGATAGATCACAAAACAGCCCTTCATAAGTATAAAAGAATTGAGGTCATACCATACATACTTTCAGACCACAATGCTATGAAGCTTGAAATCAACCACAGGGAAAAGTCTGGAAAACCTCCAAAAGCATGGAGGTTAGAGAACACCCTACTAAAGAATGAATGGGTCAACCAGGCAATTAGAGAAGAAATTAAAAAAATATATGGAAACAAACGAAAATGAAAATACAACAATCCAAATGCTTTGGGATGCAGTGAAGGCAGTCCTCAGAGGAAAATACATTGTAATCCAGGCCTATCTCAAGAAACAAGAAAAATCCCAAATACAAAATCTAACAACACACCTAAAGGAAATAGAAACAGAACAGCAAAGACACCCTAAACCCAGCAGAAGAAGAGAAATAATAAAGATCAGAGCAGAAATAAACAATATAGAATCTAAAAAACTGTAGAGCAGATCAATGAAACCAAGAGTTGGTTTTTTGAAAAAGTAAACAAAATTGATAAACTTCTTGTCAGGCTTCTCAAAAAGAAAAGGGAGATGACCCAAGTAGATAAAAGCATGAATGAAAATGGAATTATTACAACCAATCCCTCAGAAATACAAGCAATTATCAGGGAATACTATGAAATATTATATGCTAACAAACTGGACAACCTGGAGGAAATGGACAAATTCCTAAGCACCCACACACTTCGAAAACTCAAACAGGAAGAAATAGAAAACTTGGACAGACCCATAACCAGTGAAGAAATTGAATCATTTATCAAAAATCTCCGAACAAATAAGAGTCCAGGACCAGATGGCTTCCCAGGGGAATTCTACCAGACATTTAAAGTAGAGATAATACCCATCCTTCTCAAGCTGTTCCAAAAAATGGAAAGGGATGGAAACTTGCAGACTCATTCTATGAAGCCAGCATTACTTTGATTCCTAAAGCAGACAGAGACCCAGCAAAAAAAGAGAACTACAGGCCAATATCTCTGATGAATATGGATGCAAAAATTCTCAATAAGATAATAGCAAATTGAATTCAAAATCATATAGAAAGAATTATACACCATGATCAAGTGGGATTCATTCCTGGGATGCAAGGCTGGTTCAACATTCGCAAATCAATCAACATGATACGTCACATTAATAAAAGAAAAGATAAGAACCATATGATCCTGTCAATCGATGCAGAAAAGGCCTTTGACAAAATTCAGCAACGTTTCTTAATAAAAACCCTCAGGAAAGTCGGGATAGAAGGAACATACTTAAACATCATAAAAGCCATTTATGAAAAGCCCACAGCTAATATCATCCTCAATGGGGAAAAACAGCTTTCTCCCTGAGATCAGGAACATGACAGGGATGTCCACTCTCAAAGTTGATGTTTAACATAGTGTTGGAAGTGCTAGCATCAGCAATCAGACAACAAAAGGAAATCAAAGGCATCATAATTGGCAGTTATGAAGTCAAGCTTTCACTTTTTGCAGATGACATGATATTATACATGAAAACCCAATAGACTCCACCAAAAGTCTGCTAGAACTCATACATGAATTCAGCAAAGTTGTAGGATACAAAATCAATGTACAGAAATCAGTTGCATTCTTATACACTAATAATGAAGCAACAGAAAGACAAATAAAGAAACTGATCCCATTCACAATTGCACCAAGAAGCATAAAATACCTAGGAATAAACCTAACCAAAGATGTACAAGATCTGTATGCTGAAAACTATAGAAAGCTTATGAAGGAAATTGAAGAAGATATAAAGAAATGGAAAAACATTCCATGCTCATGGATTGGAAGAATAAATATTGTCAAAATGTCAATACTACCCAAAGCTATCTACACATTCAATGCAATCCTAATCAAAATTGCACCAGCATTCCTCTCAAGGGTAGAACAAGCAATCCTAAAATTTGTATGGAACCACAAAAGGCCCCGAATAGCCAAAGTAATATTGAAGAAGACGACCGAAGCAGGAGGCATCACAATCCCAGACTTTAGCCTCTACTACAAAGCTATAATCATCAAGACACCATGGTATGGGCACAAAAACAGACACATAGACCAATGGAACAAAATAGAAACCCCAGAATTAAGACCCACCAAAGTATGGCCAACTAATCTTTGACAGGGCAGGAAAGAATATCCAATGGAAAAAAGACAGTCTCTTTAACAAATGGTGCTGGGAGAACTGGACAGCAACATGCAGAAGATTGAAACGAGACCACTTTCTTACAACATTCACAAAAATAAACTCAAAATGGATGAAAGACCTAAATGTGAGACAGGAAACCATCAAAACCCTAGAGGAGAAAGCAGGAAAAGACCTCTCTGACCTCAGCCGCAGCAATTTCCTACTTGACACATCCCCAAAGGCAAGGGAGTTAAAAGCAAAAATGAACTACTGGGACCTCATCAAGATAAAAAGCTTCTGCACAGCAAAGGAAACAATCAACAAAACTAAAAGGCAACCAATGGAATGGGAAAAGATATTTGCAAATGATATATCGGACAAAGGGCTAGTATCCAAAGTCTATAAAGAGCTCACCAAACTCCACACCCAAAAAACCAAATAATCCAGTGAAGAAGTGGGCAGAAAACATGAATAGACACTTCTCTAAAGAAGACATCCAAATGGCCAACAGGCACATGAAAAGATGCTCAACGTCACTCCTCATCAGGGAAATACAAATCAAAACCACACTGAGATACCACCTCATGCCAGTCAGAGTGGCTAAAATGAACAAATCAGGAGACTATAGGTGTGGTGAGGTTGTGGAGAAACGGGAACCCTCTTGCACTGTTGGTGAGAATGCAAACTGGTGCAGCCGCTCTGGAAAACCCTGTGGGGGTTCCTCAAAAAATTAAAAATAGATCTCCCCTATGACCCAGCAATAGTACTGCTAGGAATTGACCCAAGGGGTAAAGGAGTGCTGATGCATAGGGGCACTTGTACCCCAATGCACTCTCAACAATAGCCAAATTACGGAAAGAGCATAAATGTCTATCAACTGATGAATGGATAAAGAAATTGTGGTTTATATACACAATGTAATACTACATGGCAATGAGAAAGAATGAAATATGGCCTTTTGTAGCAACATGGATGGAAATGGAGAGTGTTGTGCTAAGTGTAATAAGTCATACAGAGAAAGACAGATGCCATATGTTTTAACTCTTATGTGGATCCTGAGAAACTTAACAGAAGACCATGGGGGAGGGGAAGGAAAAAAAACCAAAAGAGGTTAGAGAGGGAGGGAGCCAAACCATAAGAGACTTTTAAAACCTGACAACAAACTGAGGGTTGACGGGAGGGTGGGTGATGGGTATTGAGGAAGGCACCTGTTTGGATGAGCACTGGGTGTTGTATGGAAACCAATTTGACAATAAATTTCATATTAAAAAAAAAAAAAGAAATTCCCTGAGCTAAAGGACAACACCACTCTTAGACTGAAAAATTCTTCTATGTTATATAAGATATGAAAAACAAACACAAATAAATAAAAGCTTCATCTATGTTTAGCTGAAATTTGACAACTCTTAAATAATAAAAATACTTAAAAGATTATATAGAAAAGAATGGTGAGATATTAAATTACAAGTTTCATAAAAGCACCATCATTCTATACTTTCTATCGTCTAATGGAAGTATTAGCCCATTTGCAAAAATGTTAAAAGATTTAACTAAAAACAGTTGAAACTTTTCAACCTTTTACACACATTAAATATATAGGATGGTTAAGAGTATGGAGAGATGTGTGAGGAGGATTTCCTTAGAGAAAGTCCTCATGTGTGTCCTACCTCTTCAAGAGGGATACAGGGCAGGAATATCATAGTGCCAAACCCATTGTGTGGGCCACTAACAGGGCCTTCCAGGAGCCAGATGTTTGTTCTTTGCAGCTGCAATGCACAATGGATCTGTGTTAAATGTGCAATCCACAACAGCAAGGTAAAGAGCTCATAAAGGGGGAACACTGTATGCTCTCATAACAACAGATCACAGAGGAATGAACCCCAGGGATCAGAATGTGATACTAGTAGAAATATTGACCTAAAATTATTTTTTAAAATATCTAAAGGGCAGCCTGATAGGGAAAATAAACTCAAGTAGAAAGAAACTATAACGTGTACCACTAGGGGGAATATGGAGGCTGGCCCAAGGAGAAGCACTGGCTCAAGAAAGGAAGTTCCTTAGAGGACTTGGGAGGGCAGCTGGAAGAATTCATGATAGTACCCATGAGAGCAACAGCTTTGCATAGATGCCAGATTCAAAGAACCTGAAGCCATCATAAAGTGGATTGAGTCAAATAATAACTTTTCTATTCCTCTACAGTTCCTCCCTCTTTCAACTTCAACCTTACAAGTTAACAAACTGGAAAAGAAAAGGAAAAGAAAATGGAAAGAAATAGGAAGGACCACATACAACTAATATCACATCTATGCCCCTCTGAAAGTATCTAGACCAAAGCAGGGCCAGCTGGAAGATGATTTAACTTATATGTGGAGATTTGATATTACACAAAGCTTTTAATGAGAGAAAGAGAAAAACAGAAAGAGAGAATCTTAAGCAGGTACCACACTCAGTGCAGTGCCCAACCCAGGGGTTGATCACACAACCCTGGGATCATGACATGAGCTGAAATCAAGAGTTGGATGCCCAACCGAGGCACCCAGGTGCCCCGGAAAGCTGCATATCTTTAATTACTGATTTGAGGCTTATGTTTTGCAACCTAAAGTCAACACAGAATTAACTAATAATGCTAATGAACACTACACTAAATTTTCACGCAGAGATAAGAAGAATTACCTCCACTAAGTAGTTTTAAAGGACTTCAGGTCACATAAATAAAGTTGCTTTTATGATTACACTCCAAAGTCCTCTTATTTTGAAATAATACAATAAAAAGTATCTCTAACCTGAAGGCAGCTAGTAAAGAATGAAAGAGGTGATTGCTACTTCAAATGTGAAAACAGCAATGCAAAACTTCAAGGAACATGAAGAATCGAGAAAACGTGACATCACCAAAAGAGCACTATACTCTTCAAGTAACAAAAACCAAAGATACTGAGATCTGCAATTCACCCTAAAGAATTCAAAATAGCTATTTTGAGAAAACTTAATGAGTTCACAAAACAAAGACAATTCAACAAAAGTCAGAAAACCAATATATAAACATAAATGAGAAATTTAACAAAGTGATAGAAACAAACAAACAATAGAAATTCTGGAGCTAAAGAATTAAATGAATGAATAAAATAAAAAAAATTCAACAGAGAACATCAACATCAGAATAAATCAAACAGAAGAAAAAATAAATGAGTTAGAGAATAAGAATTTTTAAATAACCAAGTCAGAGAAGAACAAAGAGAAAAGAATGAGTAAGAGTGAAGAAAGTATACATGACTTATTGAATGCCATGAAGAAAAGCACCAATATCAGAATTATTGGAGTTCCAGAAGAAGAGAGGGAGAAGGGGACAGAAAGTTTATTTAAAGAAATAATACCTGTGAACTTCCCAAACCTGGGGAAAAAAAACATGCACATCGAAGTTCATGGAGCTAATAGACCCTCCCACTATTTCAATTCAAAATAGTCTTCTCTAAGATACATTATAATGAAAATGTCAAAAATCAAAATCAGAGAATCCTAAAAGTAGCAAGAGAAAATAATATGACTACAAAGGCCCTCCATTAAGCTATATGTGGATTTCTCGGCAGAAATCTTACAGAACAATCAAAAGAGGAATTATTCAGTTAAAGTGCTACAAAAAAAAAAAAAAAACCTGCCAGCCAAAAACACTGTATCCAGCTATCTTTCAGAAAGGAAGAAGAAATACTTTTCCAAACAAGTAAAAGCTGAGGGAGTTCATCACCACATAACATGGTTCACAAGAAATCCTGAAAGGAGATCTTCAAGCTGAAGTAAAAAGACACTAATCAGTAACACAAAAACTTCTCAAAAGAAAAAACACACTGGTAAAGGCAAATATACAATCAGATTTAGAATATTCTAATTCTGTAATATGATGATGTAGTAACCAGTTAACTGTATTAAAAAAGTTAAAGGAAAAGAGTATTAAAAGTAACTATAGCTACTATAATTTCTTAACAAATACACAACACAAAAAAGAAATA
This sequence comes from Panthera uncia, assembly GCF_023721935.1. Classification (NCBI taxonomy): domain Eukaryota; kingdom Metazoa; phylum Chordata; class Mammalia; order Carnivora; family Felidae; genus Panthera; species Panthera uncia. The sequence goes on from NW_026057584.1 coordinate 23,494,354, forward strand.
AATTGTGACATCAAAAACATAAAGGGGTGGGAGGTAAAAGGGTCAAGGTTTTGTATGCACCTGAAGTTAAGGTTCTATCAACATATAATGGACTATTATACCTATATGACATTTTATGTTAGCCTCATGATAACCATAAAGCAAAAACTTATAGCAGATCCACAAGAGATAAAGACAAGGGAATCAGATAACACCCTCATAGGACAGCACCAATTCACAAAGGTAGGCATCAAGAAAAGGAAAAAAGTTATAAAACTACAAAACAGCCAAAAAGTAATTAATTAGGAGATATTAGTAAGTTCTTACATACCAATAATTACTCCAAATGTACATGGAGTAAATGACTGAATTCTCCAATCAGAAGATGCACAGTAGATCAATGATAAAAAAACTATACGCTATCTATAAGAGGCTCACCTCAACTTTAAGTATATACATAGGCTCAGAGTAAAAGGATGGGAAAAGATATCACATGCAAGCAGAAACCAAAAGAAAGCAAGAAGACACTTATATCAGACAAAATGGAATTTAAGCCAAAAATGGTAGAGATGACCATTATATAGTGATAAAGATATCAGTTTATCAAGATTTAACAATTGCAAATATGTGCACAGCCATTATCAAATTACCTAAACATATTAAGTGAAAATCAACAGATGTGAAGAACAAATAGACCACAATAAAATAAGGGACTTCAATATCCCACTTTTAGCAATGGATAGATAATCCAGACAGAAAATAAAAAGGGAAACATTAGACTTGAATTATACGTTAGACCAAATGGACCTAAAACACATAAAGAGGACATTCCATCCAAAACACATTCTTCTCAAATGCACAAAGAACATTCTGCAGGATAGATCATAGAGTAAGACACAAAACAAGTCAGCAAATTTAAAAAGACTGAAATAATACCAACTATATTTTCTGATCACAATATTATGAAATGAGAAATCAACAAAAGGAAAGCCAGAAATTTTAAAACATGTAGAAACTAAACATACCCTTAAACAACCAATGGGTTGAAAAATAAATCAAAAGTGAAATAAAACAAAATCTTTAAACAAACAAAAATTGAAACACAATACACCCAAACCTAGAGGATGCTAATAAAAGCTGCTCTTAGGGGGAAGTTTATAGTGACAAATGCATTTATTAAGAAAAAAGAAATATCTCAAATTACCGATCTAACTTTATACCTCAAAGAACTAGAAAAAGAAGAAAAATTAAGACCAAAATTAGGAAAAGGAAGAAAATAAAAGGATCAGAAAAGAAATAAATGAAACAGAAACCATAAAAACAATGGAAAAGATAAGAATTTACAGTGTTTTTTTCAAAATACAAACAAAATTGACCAACCTTTAGTTAGACTAAGACAAAAAAAAGAGATGATGAATATATAAAATCAGAATTGAAAGAAGAGATACAACTAAGCACAGAAATACATATAACCATAGAGACTACAATGAACAATTACATGCAAAGTGTATACCCTAGAAGAATAGATAAATTTCAAGAAACATACAATCTACCAAGATTAAATCATGAAATGAAAAATCTGAACAGACTAATAACAATTAAGGATACTGAATCAGTAACCAAAAACCTCCCAACACAGAAAGGGCCAGGACCAAATAGCTTCATTGATGAATCCTACCAAATATTTAAAGAAAAATTAATGATAATCCTTCTCAAACTCTTCCAAAAAATTAAAGAGGATGGTGCACTTCTAAACTCATCTTTCAAGGCCAACATTACCCTGCTACAAAAACCAGAATATAGTACTACAAGAAAACTATAGATCAATATCCCTGATGAAGAAAGGTGCAAATATTTGCAACAGAACACTAGCAAACTGGCTTCACAACAATGCATTAAAACAATCATACACCGTGATCAAGTGAAATTTATTCCTGAGATGCAAGGCTAGTTCAACATTAGCAAATCAACAAATATGATAACATTCAATTAAATAATGAAAGATAAGGGAGGGGCCAAGATGATGGAACAGCATGGAAGATTTTTTTGCGTCTCTCATCCCTGAAATACAGCCAGATCAACACTAAACCATCCAGTTGGCCCAGAAAACGGACTTGAGAATCAATACAACAATCTGCACAACCTGAACCAGAGACTCAGCAGGTACATGGCACAGAGAGGTGAACTGGGGGAGAAAGCCACAGAGGGCAAGGAGCTGTTTTTGCTGGCGGAGAAAGGATGGAGATTGGGGGAGAGTACAGAAAGCATCACCCCCGCCCAAAAGCAGCTAGAGAGAAAATAAAGAGCACATAAGGGACTGAACAAAAAAGGGAAAAAGGAGAAAGGAGAGGGTTTAAATTCCATCAAGACTCTATAAACAGGAGGAGCACAGAGTCTGAAACTCCACAGCTTGATACCTGGCAGTCTTCTGGTGGGAATGGTGAATCCCCAGGAGCAGAGAGTGAGGTCCTCGGGGGTCCTCGGGCCACTTGGGAGAAGTGGTTCCCTTGCTGGGAGGACATTTTGTAGAAGCTGTGCAGCCCCCACAGGCAAAGGTCCCAGTAGACCCCAGAAAACAATCACATTCACTGGTGCTGGAACAAGGATGTTAAGGGAGAAGCCTGGCACGATGTGTGTTGTGATTTTCCACAATACCTGAAATGCTGCTGCTACACAGTTCCATGAACTTTTTCTGAGGTGGGCTGGCACCTAGCCACAGTCTCTGTACATCAGCAGCAGCGTGGTCTCCTGAATGTTTCTGGGGGCGGGCCAGCACCTGGCAATTGCTCAGTGAGACCCTCCCCCAAAAGGTCTAAGCAAGTCAAAGTTGCAGTCGTTCAGAAGTGTGGGGTTGGGAAACACAGCCGCATATGAGATAAAACTCAGGAGGGAGGTGCCACTTGGCAACCTGATGGGTTAGCCATGGATGATGTAAAAGCAGGGAGTGTACAGAATCTGGAGACAAAGGAGGGGTGTATGATTGCTGGTCAGGGAGAGCAAAGTTCTGATACTAGAGATGGGGTAGCTGGGTGATGCCATTTTCACCTTTCCTGTGCATGCACAAAAACACCTACAGACACCACAACAATTCACCCCAGTAAGCTAAACAGCACCATCTAGTGGAGAATGGAGCCATTACACTAAGCCCCATGCAAATGGGCCAACATCGCTCTTCAGGAAAAACATAAGTCTCTCCACCTGCTTAGTTTACAGACTATAATGTGCTTCATAGTTCGACTTCTAGGGGAAATTGATGTAATTTCAATCGTACTTCAGTCTGTTTGCTGGGTTTTTTTTTCTTTTCTTATTCTTGAATACAGAAAGAGAAAATGTTTATTTTTATTTTCCATTTCTATTAAAAATATTTTTATTTTTTTTCTACTTTATTTTTACCTTTTGGTAAATTTTTCAAATTCTATATTTTTACTTCCATCATTTCATTTTATTCTATTTCATTGTAATCATTTTTTCAAATTTTCAAACATTTTCCTTTTTTTTTTTTTTGCTTTTATCTTTCCCTTTTTTCTCTAATCTATCAAGCTCCTTTCAACAACCAGACCAGAACACACCTAGGATCTAGCATCCTTTATTTGATTTTTTGTGTTGTTTTTAGTTTTTTAATTTTTCTTTTACTGTATTAATTCCTTTTCTTCCTTTGAAGTGATGAAATGAAGGAATTCGCCCCAAAAGAAAGGCCAGGAAGAAATGACAGCCAGGGATTTAATCAACACAGATATAAGCAATACATCTGAACCAGAATTTAGAATCACGAGAATAAGAATACTAGCTGGGTTTGAAAACAGATTAGAATCCCTTTCTGTGGAGATAAAAGCTAGTCAGGATGAAATAAAAAATGCTATAACTGAGCTGCAATCTCGAATGGATACCACAGCGACAAGGATGGATGAGGCAGAGGAATGAATCAGTGATATAGAAGACAAACTTATGGAGAACAATGAAGCAGAGAAAAAGAGGGAGATAGGGCAAAAGAGCACAATTTAAGAATTAGAGAAATCATTGACTTATTAAAAAGGAACAGCATCAGAATCATAGGGGTCCCAGAAGATGAAGAGACAGAAAAAGGGGTGGAAGAGTTATGTGAGCAAATCATAGCAGAAAACTTTCCTATCGTGGGGAAAGACACGGACATCAAAATCCAGGAAGCACAGAAGACTCCTATTAGATTCAACAAAAACTGACAATCAACAAGGCATATCACAGTCAAATTCACAAAATACTCAGGCAAGGAAAGAATCATGAAAACAGCAAGGTAAAAAAAAAGTCCTTAACCTACAAGGAAAGACAGATTAGGTCTGCAGCAGACCTATCCACAGAAACTTGGCAGGCCAGAAAGGAGTGTCAGGATATATTCATTGTGCTGAATCAGAAAAATATGCAGCCAAGAATTCTTTATCCAGAAAGTCTGTCATTCAAAATAGAAGGAGAGATTAAAAGCTTCCCAGACAAACAAAAATTAAAGGAGTTCATGACCACTTTTAAGGGGGACTCTCTGAGGGGAGAAAAGATGGGGAAAAAAAAAGACCAAAAGCAACAATAACTAGAAAGGACCAGAGAACACCACCAGAAACTTCAACTCTACAAGCAACATAATGGCGATAAATTCATATCCTTCACCACTCACTCTAAATGTCAATGGACTCAATGCTCCAATCAAAAGACATAGGGTAACAGAATGGATAAGAAAATAAGATCCATCTATATGCTATTTACAAGAGACCCACTTTAGATCTAAAGACACCTTCAGATTGAAAGTAAGGGGATGGAGAACTATCTATCAAGCTAATGGTCACCAAAAGAAAGCCAGAGTAGCCACACTTATATCAAACAATGTAGACTTTAAAAACTGTAACAAGAGATGGAGACTGGAATCATATCATAATTAAGGGGTCTATCCACGAAGAAGATCTAACAATTGTAAACATTTATGCTCTAAATGTGAAAGCACACAAATGTATAAACAAATTAATCACAAGCATAAAGAAACTCATTGATAATAATACCATATTAGTAGGGGACTTCAACATCCCACTTACAACAATGGACAGATCATCTAAACAGAAAATCAACAAGGAAACAATGGCTTAGAATGACACATTGGACCAGATGGACTTAAAAGATATATTCAGAACATTTCATCCTAAAGTAGTGGAATACACATTCTTCTCCAGTGCACATGAAATGCTCTCCAGAATAGATCACATACTGCGACAGAAATCAACCTTCAACAAGTACAAAAAGATCGAGATCATACCATGAATATTTTCAGACCACAATGCTATGAAACTTGAAATCAACCGCAAGACAAAAATATGGAAAGATAACAAATACTTAGAGACTAAACCATTCTACTAAAGAATGAAAAGTCTAACCAAAAAGTTAAGGAGGAAATTAAAAAGTACATAGAAGCTAATGAAAATAATAACACCACAACCCAAAACCTCTGGGATGGAGCAAAGGCGGTCATAAGAGGAAGTATATAGCAATCCAGGCCTTCCTAAAGAAGGAAGAAAGGTCACAGATATACAACCTGACTTTACACCTTAAATAGCTGGAAAAAGAACAGCAAATAAAACCCCAAACCAGCAGAAGATAGGAAATAATAAAGATTAGAGCAGAAATCAATGTTATCAAAACCAAAAAAAAAAAAAAAAAAAAAACCACAAACAACAACAAAAACAACAACAAAAGTAGAACAGATCAATGAAACCAGAAGCTGGTTCTTTGAAAGAATTAATAAAATTGATAAACTACTAGCCAGTTTGGTCAAAAACCAAAAGGAAAGGACCCAAACAAACAAATAAAATCAAGAATAAAAGAGGAGAGATCACAACCAACACAGAAAAAATACAAATAATAATAAGAGAATATTATGTACAATTAAACGCCAATCAAATGGGCAATCTGGAAGAAATGGACAAATTCCTAGGAACATATAAACTACCAAAACTGAAACAGGAAGAAATAGAAAATTTGAACAGATCCATAACTAGTAAAGAAATCGAGGTAGTAATCAAAAATCTCCCCAAAAACAAGAGTCCAGGACCAGATGGCTTTCCAGAGGAATTCTACCAAACATTTAAAGAAGATTTAACACCTATTCTCTTGAAGCTGTACCAAAACATCGAAATGGAAGGAAAAATTCCAAACTCTATGAAGCCAGCGTTACCTTGATTCCAAAACCAGACAGAGATCCCACAAAAAGGAGAACTATAGACCAATTTCCCTGATGAACATGGACACAAAAATCCTCAACAAGATACTAGCCAACAAGATCCAACAATACATTAAAAAAATTATTCACCGTGACCAAGTGGGATTTATACTTGGGATACAGGTCTGGTTCAATATCTGCAAAATAATCAATGTGATACATTGCATCAATAAAAAAAGGACAAGAACCACATGATCCTCTCAATAGATTCAGAGAAAGTATTTTGACAAAATACAGCACTCTTTCTTGATAAAAATCCCTCAAGAAAGTACGGATAGAAGGATCATACCTCGAGATCATAAAAGCCATATATGAAAGACCCACCACTAATATCATCCTCAATGGGGAAAAACTGAGAGATTTCCCCTTACGATCAGGAACAAAACAGGGATGTCCACCCTCACCACTGTTATTCAACATAGTATTGGAAGTCTTAGCCTCAGCAATCAGACAACACAAAGAAATAAAAGGTATCCAAATCAGCCAAGAGGAGGTCAAACTTACACTCTTTGTAGATGACATGATACTCTATATGGAAAACCCAAAAGATTCCACCAAAAAACTGCTGGAACTGATCCATGAATTCAGCAAAGTTGCAGGATATAAAATCAATGCATAGAAATTGGTTGCATTCCTATACACCAATAATGAAGCAACAGAAAGAGAAATCAAGAAATAGATCCCATTTATAATTGCACCAAAAACCATAAAATACCTAGGAATAAATCAAACCAAAGAGGTAAAAAATCTATACACTGAAAACTATAGAAAGCTTATGAAAGAAATTGAAGACACAAAAAAATGGAAAAATAGTCTATGCTCCTGGATAGGAAGAAAAAATACTATTAAAATGTCAATACTACCCAAAGCAATCTACGTATACAATGCAATACCTACCAAAATAATACCAGCATTCTTCACAGAGCTAGAACAAATAATCTTAAAATTTGTATGAAACCAGAAAAGACCCTGAATAGCCAAAGCAATCTTGCAAAAGAAAACCAAAGCTAGAAGCAACACAATCCCAGATTTCAAGATTTATTACAAAGCTGTAATCATCAAGACAGTATGGCACAAAAACAGACACTCAGATCAATGGAACAGAATAGAGAACCCAGAAATGGACCCACAAACATATGGCCAGCTAATCTTTGACAAAGCAGGAAAGATACCCAATGGAATAAAGAAAGTCTCTTCAGCAAATGGTGCTGGGAAAACTGGACAGCAACATGCAGAAGAATGAACCCTGGAAAACTTTCTTACACTGTACACAAAAGTAAATTCAAAATGGATGAAAGACCTAAATGTAAGACAGGAAACCATCAAAATCCTCAAGGAGAAAGCAGGCAAAAACCTCTTTGCCCTCAGTCACAGCAACCTCTTACTCAACACATCTCCGGAGGCAAGGGAAACCAAAGCCAAAATGAACTATTAGGACCTCATCAAAATAATAAGCTTCTTCACAGCAAAGGAAACAATCAGCAAAACTAAAAGGAAACCAAAGGAATGGGAGAAAATATTTGCAAGTGACATATCAGATAAAGGGTTAATATCCAAAATCTATAGAGAACTTATCAAACTCAACACCCAAAAAACAAATAATCCATTGAAGAAATGGGCAAAAGACATGAATAGACACCTCTCCAAAGAAGACATCCAGATGGCTAACAGACACATGAAAAAATGCTCAACATCATTCATCATCAGGGAAATACAAATCAAAACCACAATGAGATAGCACCTCACACCTGTCAGAATGACTAACATTAACAACTCAGGCAACAACAGATGTTGGTGAGGATGAGGAGAAAAAGTATCTCTTTTGCACTACTGGTGGGAATGCAAACTGGTGCAGCCCCTCGGAAAACAGTATGGAGCTTCCTCAAGAAATTAAAAGTAGAACTACCCTATGACCCAGCAATTGCACTACTAGGCATTTATCCAAGGGATACAGGTATGTTGTTTTGAAGGGACACATGCACCCCAATGTTTATAGCAGCACTATCAACAATAGCCAAAGTATGGAAAGAGCCCAAATGTCCATCAATGGATGAATGGATAAAGAAGATGTGGTATATGTATATACAATGGGGTATTACTCAGCAATCAAAAAGAATGAAATCTTGCCATTTGCAACCATGTGGATGGAACTAGAGGGTATTATGCTGAGCAAAATTAGTCAGAGAAAGACAAAAATCATATAACTTCACTCATATGAGGACTTTAAGATATAAAACAGATGAACAAAAGGGAAGAAAAAATAATATAAAATCAGAGAGGGAGGCAAAACATAAGAGACTCTTAAATACAGAGAACAAACAGAGGGTTGTTGGAGGGCTTGTGGGACAGGGGATGGGCTAAATGGTAAGAGGCTTAAGGAATCTCATCCTGAAATCATTGTTGCACCATGTGCTAACTTGGATATAAATTATAAAAAATAAATAAATTATAGAAAGAAAAGAAACATAAAAAAAGAATGAAGGATAAAAATCATATGATGATCTCAAAAGATGTAAGAAAAGCACTTAACAAGCCTCAACATCCTTTCATTAAAAAAATCAATAAATTGGGTAGAGAAAAAATATACCTCAACATAATAAAAGCCATATACAAGAAACCCATAGCTAACATCAGACTAAATTGTGAAAGGTTGAAGGTTTTCTTCTAATATCAGGAACCAGGCAAGGCTGCCCACTCTCATCACTCTTATTCAACATAGTACTGGTGGTCCTAGCTAGAGCAATCAGGCAAGATCAAGAAATAAAAAGCACCAAATGGATTCCTTATTTCACTGATCAGAGAAGGGGGTCAAGAGTGGAAAGAGACTAGCCTTAGTCCCCAAGCTTCTAGAAAGTCCTTCCACATCCTGAACTTTTCTTACTTCCCCCAGAATACTAGCCCTGCTGTATATATATGTGGGGTGCCTGAGTGGCTCAGTTGGTTAAGCGTACAATTCTTGGTTTCAGCTCAGGTCATGATTTCACAGTTTCCTGAGTTCCAACTCTGCATCTCAACCCTACTTGAGATTTTCTGTCTCTTTCTCTCTTTGCCCCTCCACTTGTATTCTCTCTGTCTTTCTCAAAAGAAATAAACCTTAAAAAAAAAAGATGTGTACTGCCATCTAAATATTTGACTCATTTACTAAAGGTAAAGAGACAAGAGACCCTCTGTCTCTTGGCAACATCTCATTTCTTCCTTTTGCTTTTGCCTCCCCCCCACAACCAGCTCTTGGTTTAATCCTATTCTGCAATTCAAATCTCTATTTTTGTGTTGAACTTGCTCCTTTCTTTCATATTGAAAAGATGACATTGCCCCCAAAGCCAAAAGTCAATGAGAACTGAAAAGCATCCAAATAGGAAAAAAAAATAAAATTACCTTATTTGCAGGTGAAATGATCTTATTTATATATAAACCCAAAAGACTCAATGAAAAACACTGTTAGAACTAATCAACAAGTTCAGTAAAGATTCAGAATATAAAATCAAAATACAAAAAGTCAATTGTGTCTCTATACACAAACAATAAAATGAATAAAAAAGAAATAAAGAATGCAATCCCATTCACAATAGCATAACAAAAAATAAAATACTTAGGAATAAATTTAATCAAGGAAGTGAAAGATCTGTACAATGAAAACTACAAAACATTGATGAAAGAAACTAAGGAAGACACAGATATTCTGTTCCCAAGTACTGAGAAGAATTAATATTGTTAAAATGCCCATACTACCCAAAGCCATCTATAGATTCAATATAACCTCTATCAAAATTCTAACAGCATTTTTCACAGAAATAGGAAAAAAATCCTAAAATTTGTATAAAACTGCAATGATGCAAATAGCCACAGCAATCCCAAGAATAAAAGAACAAAGCTGAAGGTATCACACTTTTGATTTCAAAGCATACTACAAAGCTACAGTAATCAAAACAGTATAGTACTGACATAAAAATAGACACATAGACTAAAGGAACAGAATAGAGAGCCTAGAAATAAACTCCCATATATGCAATCAACTAGCATTTTATAAGGAACCCAAGAATATTCAATGGGGAAAAAAAGTCTCTTTAATAAATGGTTTTAGGAAAACTGGATAACCACATACAGGAAATGAAACTGTATACTCATCTGACACTATTCATAAAAACTAACTCAAAATTGATTAAACTTCAGACCTGAAACCATGAAACTCCCAGAGAAAACATAAGAAAAAGCTTCTTAACATTGGTCTTGCCAATGATTTTTTTGGATATGACATCAAAAGCACAAGAAACAAAAGCAAAGTCAAGTGAGACTACATTAAAAAGCCTCTGAACAGCAAAATACAATCAACAAAATGAAAAGGCAACCTGTGGAATGGAAGAAAATATTCACAAGCCACATATCTGATAAAGGGTAAATATTTAAATATATGAAGAACTCATACAGCTCAGTTACGAAAATAAATAAATAACTCAATTAAAACGTGGGCAAATGTATGGAATATATATTTTTCTAAAGAACACATACAAATAGCCAACAGGTACATGAAAAGATTCTCAACATCATTAATCACCAGGAAAATGGAGATCAAAACCACAATGCAATACCGTCTCCTATTTGTTACAATGGCTATCACCAAGAAGACAACAGATAATAATTGTTAGTAAGGCTTTGGAGAAAAGGGAACACTTGTGCACTGTGAATGAGAATGTAAACTGGTGCAGCCACTATGAAAAATAGGATGAAAATTTCTTCAAAAAAATACAAATAGGGGCGCCTGGGTGGCTCAGTCGGTTAAGTGACCAACCTTGGCCCAGGTCATGATCTCATGGTTTGTGAATTCGAGCCCCACATCGGGCTCTGTGCTGACAGCTCAGAGCCTGGAACCTGCATCTGCTTCTGTGTCTCCTTCTCTCTCTGCCCCTCCCCCACTCATGCTCTGTCTCTCTCTGTGTCAGAAATAAACATAAAAATTTTTAAAATAAAATAAAAATAGAACTACCATATGAAGCAACAACTCTACTTCTGACATATACCAAAAGGAAATGAAAACAAGATCTTGAAAAGATATCTGTACTCCCTGTTCATTACAGCATTTTTCATAATAGGTAAGGTATGAAAACAACCTAGGCCTCTGTCAATAGATTAATGAATAAACAAGATGTGGTGTACACACACACCCACACACTCACACACACACGCGTGGGTTAGCATTCAGATATAAGAGAGGAGGACACTCTGCCATTTGTCACAACATAGATGGGTCTTGAGAAAATCATGCTAAGTGAAATAAATCAGACAGGAAAAAATACTGTATGATATAATTTATATGTGTGAATCTAAAAAATAAAAAACTCATAGAAGCAAAGAGTAGAATGGTCTTTGGGGCTGGAGGTAGGGACATTGGGGAGATGTTGATCAAAGAAAGGGTACAAACTTATAGGGAAAAAATTAAGAGAAATACTAGTAAAAAGGAATTCACTTTATTTTGCACTTTAGCATTTTTGTAAGACCCAAATTTTCTATCATGTTGTAGGTATTATGTTAAAAATTTTAATGCACTTAAAAAGAATATAGTATGCATAAATATTTAATGTATTTGTACTATATTTTAGTAGCTTTTTCTCATACAAAAAGTCAACCCTGCTAATATAGTCTTACAAGCCATAAGCACTTAGTGAATGAATCAACAAATCATTTTTAAGTATAACTACTACCTTAAAGAGAATGCCTATGCCATTAGAAGATGAAAATGTTGGGGCACTGGGTGGCTCAGTCAGTTGAGCGACTGACTTCGGCTCAGGTCATGACCTCATGGTTTGTGAGTTTGAGCCCCGTGTCAGGCTCTGTGCTGACAGCTCAGATCCTGGAGCCTGCTTCCAATTCTCTGTCTCCCTCTCTCTCTGCCCCTCCCCACTCATGCTCTGTTTCTCTGTGTCTCAGAAATAAACATTAAAAAAATTTTTTTAAAAAGAAAATGTTCCCTTATCCATGAATTCAGCAAAGTCACAGGATATAAAATCAATGCACAGAAATCAGTTGCACTTCTATAAACCAATAATGAAGCAACAGAAAGAGAAATCAAGGAATAGATCCCATTTACAATTGCACCAAAAACCATAAAATACCTAGGAATAAACCTAATTAAAGAGGTGACAAATCTATACACTGAAGACTAGAGAAAGCCTATGAAAGAAACTGAAGACACACACACAAAAAAGGAAAAATATTCCATTCTCATGAATTGGAAGAAGAAATACTGTTAAAATGTCAATACTACCCAAAGCAATTGATATATTTAATGCAACCTATATCAGAATATCACCAGCATTCTTCACAGAGCTAGAATAAACAATCCTATAATTTGTATGGAACCAGAAAATCCCCCCAAATAGCCAAAGCTATCCTGAAAAAGAAAACCAAAGCTGGAGGCATCACAATCTTGGACTTCAAGCTGTATTACAAAGCTGTAATCATCAAGAAAGTACAGTACTGGCATAGATACTTAGATCAATGGAACAGAATAGAGAATCTAGAAATGGACCCAGAAACGTAAGGCCAACTAATCTTTGACAAAGTAGGCAAGAATATCCAATGGAATAAAGACAGTCTCTTCAGCAAATGGTTCTGGGAAAACTTGACAGCAACATGCAGAAAAATGTACCTGGACCACTTTCTTACACCATACACAAAAATAAACTCAAAATGGATGAAAGATCTAAATGTAATACAGAAAGCCATCAAAATCCTAAAGAAAGCAGGCAAAAACCTCTTTGACCTCAGCCACAGCAACTTCTTACTCAACATGTCTCCAGAGGCAAGGGAAACAAAAGCAAAAATAAACTATTGGGACTTCATCAAGATAAAAAGCTTCTACACAGCGAAGGAAACAATCAGCAAAACTAACCAGCAAAAAAAAAAAAAAAAAAAAAAAGGAAACCAAAGGAATGGGAGAAAATATTTGCAAATGACATATCAGATAAAGGGTTAGTATCCAAAATCTATAGAGAACTTATCAAACTCAACACTCAAAAAACAAATAGTCCACTGAAGAAATGGGCAAGAGACATGAGTAGACACTTCTCCAAAGAAGACATCCACATGCTAAGAGACACATGAAAAAATGCTCAACATCACTCATCATCAGGGAAATACAAATCAAAACCACAATGAGATACCACCTCACACCTGTCAGAATGACTAACATTAACAACAGATGTTGGTGAAGATGTGGAGAAAGGGGAACCCTTTGCACTGTGGGTGGGAATGCAAACAAGTGCAGTCACTCTGGAAAACAGTATAGAGGTTCCTCAAAAAACTAAAAATAGAACTACCCTATGACCCAGCAATTGCACTACTAGGTATTTATCCAAAGGATACAAGTGTACTGTTTTGAAAGGGCATATGCACCCCAATGTTTATAGCAGTGCTCTCGACAATAGTCAAATTATGGAAAGAGCCCAAATGTCCACTGATAGATGAATGGATAAAGAAGATGTGCATATATATAAATGGAGTACTACTTGGCAATCAAAAAGAATGAAATCTTGCCATTTACAACTACATGGATGGAACTAGAGTGTATTATGCTAAGAAAAATTAGTCAGAGAAAGGCAAATATCATATGACTTCACTCATATGTGGAATTTAAGATACAAAAGAGATGAACATAAGGTAAGGGAAACAATATGAAAACAGGGAGGGGGACAAACATAAGAGACTCTATAGAGAACAAACTGAGGGTTGCTGGAGAGGTTGTGGGTTTGGGGATGGGCTAAATTAAGGCAAGGATATTAAGGAGGACACTTGTTGAGATGAGCACTGGGTGTCTGTTATATGTAGGGGATGAATCACTGGATTGTACTGGAAGCATTATTGCACTATATGCTAACTAACTCGGATGTAAATTTAAAAAATAAATGAAAGGAAAAAAAAAGACGTAAATGTTCCTGATGACAAGCACCACCATCATACTGAAAATCCTTAATCCTAATTTATTTTTCTTTATTCAGGTGCTTTATATGAACCCAGACCTAACAATCTCTGTAGAGATAAACAAAGGTCACCCAAATGAGAAGAATAACTACTTATCGACAGCAAGAGAGTCATCCACCACCACTGCTTGCATTTGGCAGAGATTCAAAGGCAGGTAGAGGAGTGGGAAAGCTTTATGGTGGCAAAAAGGGAAGGTCCATCCCAATGGGAAGTTGTCATATATTTTAGAACTCAAAGGTAACAATTATGTACTTTGTAAGAAAATTCATTATGTCAGCTAGAATTTCATGCAATTTTCATGACAAGAAATTAAACTCCTTACAGGTTTTATGTACTTTTCTCTCTTCCTCATTTTTGATCTCTTTGACCAGATACTTTTTTCCATTTATTATTATTTTTTTTTAATTTAAATACAGGTTAGTGAACTTATAGCGTACTTATGGTTTCAGGAATAGAATTTAGTGATTTACCACTTACCCATAACACCCAGTGCTCATCCTGACAAGTGCCATTTTTCTTCAATCATTACAGAAGTTTTTCACTATCAGCCCAATTGCAAAGCAAAGGCACTCAGATCTAAGGAGATTTCTAAATGGGGCATAATTCTTTACATTCTACTTTTAAAGAAGACTAAGTAAAGTTTAAAGTTATACTATTAGGGAAGAAATAAGGGACTATGTGGGAGTTATTTCTTTGGACAGAGTAAGCAGAAAACTAACTAGGTAAGCGCACATGCCTGTGATTATATTGGGGTGCGTGGCAGCATTCACTGAGTTGTCTCTGCCACCAGTAAGCATATGTCCCTCACATATTAGTAACATTTAAGAACGTTGGGGCTTGATATACATAACCTCTAAATTCCTCTTCCAGTGAAATAATAATACCATATGAGTTCATGGATCTGAAGATCTGAGAGTTAAGTATGATTTAATGGAAATAACAACAAAAAGCCATACCTTTGTATTATCTTTTATCTTTGTGTTACTTTTGTTTTTCTCCCTGGCTTCACGAAGACCTTTCTGAGTAGGACCTTCCAGTGCATTTTCTTTTTCACGGTTAGGAACAACTACAAGATAACACAACTTATTCTTAGTATCTATACTGTCTTGCAATGATAAATACAATTTTAATCAAAATATGAAAGCCAAAGTCATAATGATACATGTGTTTTTTAAAGTATTGTACTAGTAATATTGAAATAATACCAAAGTGTTCTTTTAATTTTTTTTAATGTTTCATTTATTCTTAGAGCACAAGTGGTGGAGGGGCAGAGTGAGAGAGGGACCCAGAATCAGAAGCAGGCTCCAGGCTCTGAGCTGTCAGCACAGAGCCCAACGTGGGGCTTGAACTCACAAGCCATGAGATCATTACCTAGGCCAAAGTTGGATGCTTTACCAACTGAGCCACCCAGGTGCCCCATTACCAAAATGTTTTAAGTCAGGTGTCAAATTCATTTCCCCAAAATTCAGGGTGTCATTACTACAAGGTCAGTTAAATGGCATGATAAGCCAGTTAGAGAGCATAGTAGCCAATCTCCAGTTACATTATTTCCAAATTCCTGTCATGAGATTTCATGTGTATATGAATAAAGTTGAAGAGGGTCAAAGGAGTGAATGGTAAACAATGACAAAATATCCTTTGTGGAATTGGGTAATAAATAACAGATTTTTAGAAGAATATTGTATTAACAAAATATTATTCTTCATGCTTCTCAAGTTGAAAAAAAAAAAGAAAGGAAAATAATTGGGTAATTTTCCAATGTAGTTGTAACACTAGTCTCCAAACTCTCCTGGACATAAAGAGAACAGTCCTAAAAAAAACACCTGGGGGAAAAATAAACGTGACAGGGAAAGTCTCTTTCTTTTATACATCTTTCCATATACATATACATATTTATGTATACATAATTTCTCCCTATATTTTTAAACAGGAAAATGACTGAAAATAAATTAATAAAGTTACAATCATTAACTCATAACTAAAAGAAATAACTAAGTGTTCTAAATTATAACACTAGATTTATAACAGAGAAAAGATGAACACAAAAATATCTGGATGAGTCAAGGCTCTCAAAGAATTCTTAAGGCAAGGAAGCACATAGCTGGCATTTAGATTCTTTCCTGATATAATTCTTTCTACTCAGTACCAGTTTCAGACAAAGGAGAAAATCTCCAAAGCAACTTGGACAATAACCTAAAAACAGAATATTGAATAACATAGTTCTACATGAAACCACTAAAAAGACTTCAAAACACTTGAGTATCCAGACTGCCTGTTCTCCCTGATGGTGCTAAAAGTTAGAGCCCCATCTGGGAAGTGTAAGCGTGGGGTTGGGGGAGGGATGGGGGAGGGGCAGGAGGGAAGGCAGCAATTATGGCTCACTGACATTAAGGAAAATTTTTCACTTCCAGTTCTCTTTTATTGTATTTTCCTTTTCAACACCCAAGAATGACATCCTGATCATGATAATAATTGAAAATAATAATAATTAGCATTTATGCCTCACTGATCTTCTACTATCAAGTTGATCAGGCAATCAGAGAGGTGACAGAGTCTGCCATGACACTGCCAAATGCTAAGACCAGAAGCTTAGAGAAAGGTACTGAAAGCCCCATATCTAAAACTAGAATGCATGTTTATGAACAGTGTAAAATTATTCAGTACAGAATATAAGGAATTAACTTTATTCAGGTAGTTGGGATTATACAATTAAAAGAAAGTATTTCATCATGTTGTGTTGAAATTTATTCCTTTTTTACCAAAAGCCACTTATCACGTATCAAAATATAAACAAACTTGGTCTTCAAAGTAACTTAGAAAAACATGCACCGTGTTCATTTATAAATTAGGTTAAATAGCAGAATATAATTTCATAAAGAAGTTATCAGTAAACCATGAGTTTATTTTAATAGAGATGCCAAGGATAAAGAACACAAACTGTTAGAGTAGAATGGAGTATTAGAGATTAATTGTTACAACTATCAACTCAGTGCACGAAATTCCTCAACCTTTAAGCCATCTTATACATATTGGTCTTCACACATTTTAGTCATTTGGGAAGTTAGAGTTCCTGAGGCTGTGATAGTCTGACACTATCCCTTCATATTTATAACTGACTGCATTCTTAAAAGTTATTTACAGATGGAAACAAGTAATTTTTTAATTTTTTTAATGTTTTATTTGTTTTTGAGAGAGCGAGAGAAAGACAGAGACAGAGCACAAGCAGGGAGGGGCAGAGAGAGAGGGAGACACAGAATCTGAAGCAGGTTCCAGGCTCTGAGTTGTCAGCACAGAGCCCCACATGGGGCTCAAATCCATAAACCATGATGAGATCATACATGACCTGAGCTGAAGTCAGATGCTTAACTGACTGAGCCACCCAGACACCCTGGAAACAAGTAATTTTATCTTAACAAAAATATATATCCTTTGTAAAAAAAAAAAATGCAATAAGGAAAAAATGTAGAAAAAAATCACATCATGCAAATTATGTATATATTTTGGTATGCATCATTTTTATTTGCATATATTTAATAGCTATGACCTTTTACTATATAAATGTTCTTATTTTTTTAACATTTTATTAACTTTATGATGTGAGCATTTTCTTATGCATGATTTTTAAAGACTTTCTAGTTGCATGATCAGCCATATTTAAACATTCACCTGTGGTTAATAAGATTGTTTGCACTGTTTTTTTACTATAGATATGACTACCATAAACATCTTTGTTCATAGTATCTTTAGGAATCATTGAGCATAGCTAACATTTCTTTAACTTAAAATATTTGAAAGGAACTACTGAATCAAGGCTAAGAAAAAAAATTTCAAATATGAGAATGCTATTTCTCTTAAGCTTTAACCATTGAACACAATGAATAGTCTTCTGTCATATGACATAATAGGATGTCATATTTATTAAGAAAATTCACTGTTTTGCAGTCTTTCTATATTTCAGAGTTTCCATCATTTTTTAAAATCAAATTTACTGAGGTACAATTTACATACAATAAAATGAACACATATTAAATATAGAATTGGGTAAGTTTTGACAAAGATAAACCAGCATATAACCACCACCAAAACAGAGATATAGAACATTTGCACCACTCCCAAAATTATTTTCTTATGTTAGCATTACGATTTATAAGGTATGTACAATAATTTTTTGTTTTTACAAGGCATTTTTCTTTTAAGGAAATTAAAAATAAAAAATATATATCTTAACCAGAATTTAACATTCCTAAATCTCTGTATTCAATCCCAGAGATCTGAGTTTTCTTCTGACCAAGGAAAGTCCTTTAGTATTTCCCACACTTTAGAATGATTTGCAACAAAATCTTCTAGCTTTCATTTAAATTAAAATGTCCGTATGTCTTTATTTCATCCTATTTTTTGAGGATATTTTACTGGACATAGAATTCTGAATTTAAAATTTTCCACATTTGAAACTGTCATTTCTTTGTTTCTAGCCTCTAATATCTCTGACAAGAAATCAGCCTTTATTACATTACTGTTCTCTTGTATGTAATATGATTTTTTTCTCTTGCTGCTTTAGAGATTGTCTCACTTAAATTTTCAAGAGTTTGAATATGATGCATCCAGGATTGATTCTCTTTGGGTTTACAGTTAGCTGCTTTTGGGGGAGTTGATGTTATCAGATTTAGAAAAATTTAGGTCATCTTTTGCTTAAATATTTTTATGTCCCATTCGTGTTCTTTTCTCCTTTGGGACTGCAATTTCACATCTGTTAAATAGGCATATTTCCCTTTAATTTTTTTCTCTAGTCATCAGACTGAGTTTTAACTGATATCTCTTAAATTCACTGACGTTTCTGTCATCTTCAATCTGTTGTGAACTATAAAATTTCCATTTAAATTATCCTATTTCTCAATACTAGAATTTAATTTTTTTTTTTTTTTGGTTTCCATGTAACTGCTAAGATTTCCTATCTCTTCACTTATTAATGTCATATTTTTCTTTAATTCCTTGATAATATTCAAAATAGTTGCTCTAGAATTTTTATCAGCCAAATTCAACATCTGGGCCATCCTGGTGTACGTTTCCATTTACTGATTTTTATCTTGATTGTGGGCCACCTTTTCCTGTCTCTATAATATACATAGAAAACTTAAATTACATACCGGGCAGTATAGATGACAGGTTATCAAGGCTCAGGACAACTGCCTTCCTTTAAAGGGTATTCATTTTTGTTCTAGCATGCAGTTTAGTTTTTTGATGATCACCTTGAAATTCTAGGCTTAATTTTCTACCTTGTTAAGGTGGATCCATGGAAAGCCCTACATTTTCCCCAAGGCTCTCTAACTTATAAGATTCAAACTCAAATTCTATCTCCCTTAGAAATTCTATGTAAGCTTTGTTTGGGGTTTTATAATAAAGGGCAGTACAAGTGTTATGTTAATATGGTTAATACGTTAATATGATTATGTTAAACATTAATATGGTATTAACAAGGAGTTAAAGAGTAAAGAGGTCTCTTCATCCAGATATGACCAGAACTCCAATGTCACCATACCTGTTTGATTTCTAGAATCCTTTTTCCCCTCTTAGACCTTTAAAATCTCCTCACAGTTAAGTCTTGGGTATTCTTACATGTATAACCCGCTATCAACTAAAAGACTCAGTAAACTCCCTCATAAACTGGGTCACTGCTTATTGCAGCTCCCTTTTTATCTGGTGCACTTTCCTGGGACAGTGTGAACTATGTATAATCTTTGCCTTTTCAGTTCTTCAGGACTGGCATGCTCTTCTTGACCTCTACCTGCATGGAATTTGGTTTGGAAACTGCCCCAGGCACAAAGCCATAGTGATAGGGGATCTCAACTTATAAATTTTTCTTCTATCACTTCTTATCACTTCTTATCTCCTTCTGTGACTTGTGCTGTTTCCCAAAGGCTAAAAGTAGCTGCCCTATAAATAGTCTAGTTGAAGAGTTTTTTCATTAAAAGAAGGTTAGTCTGGTACCAGCTACAGCATCACGGTCAGAAACACAAGCCCTCCCATTATAGTTTCCTCATATTTTTATCTGAAATTAGTTATACAGTGCCATATCCATATTCCCTCTTGATCTTGTCACTAACATTTTAATTTGTGAAATAGTTACCATATCATTTATTCACTTTTAATTATCTCCAGAATTTTGAGCTCTGATAAGATTAAAAAATCACCAACTGATATTAAATTAGTTTTATTACATTTTATTTTTACCTCTAATTTCAGAAGCATGGTAATTATGCCCTATTTCCATATTCTTCAATGTTGCTTGAAGCCCAGAAATCTAAAAAATGAAATCCAAAGATATGGGGTTATATTTTTGTATATACAGAAAATGACTCAAAAAGAGTTGAATAAAATACAGTGTTTAAATACTGCCTGAAAGATATAAAGATATTAATTTCTCTTGGATTAATTCCTATATATTTAAATAATTAAACATAAATTAGAACAAAAGAAAAATATAATTTTAAATTCAATTCAGTGGGCAATTATTAGGTATCCATTATAAACAACTGAAATATTTATTTCATAGCATAGTTTCCTGAATCAAGAATACTCATTCCACACTTTGAATGATAATTATTCAGTACTCTACTTTGAGAGAAATTTCTTCTCTGTTGAAATTGCTTCACAACAACTTAATTCATCTTTCTGTGTATAAAAGATGAGGTAAGTATTAGTTGAAAAGTAAAATATGAAGAGACTATTGTTTTTCTTGAAACTCTTAACTCATTTTCCACCCACAGACATTCCTTGTTTTATTAAACGTGTTTCATAATTAAGAAAATTTGTTAATTTGGAGGCATATAACCTACCTATATTTCCTGAACAATAGACTTGAATTAAAAATTAAACCTTAAAGAGCTTTCTTGTCCCTCATTGTATATGATTATATCAACACAAAATACCATCTATTTAATTATATGCAGATACACATATTTTTCCTACTATTACTGAGTAATAATATTTCTTTAATAGAAAACAGCAGATAATCGTAATCTATAGATCAGTGCTCATAAAATGCCTGGGTGAAATAAAAAGGTAAAAAAATTTGTATCTATTCTTGAATGCCAAATGGATTATTAAGTTTTTAAATACACTTACTTGGAATAGTATAAGATTTACATAAAAGTTGCAATGTAATAGAGAGCTCTTATATACCCTGCACCCTATTTCCCATTAACATCATACATTACCATAGTATGTTTGTCACAAGTAATGAGACAATATTGATACATTATTATTAATAGAATTCCATATTGTGTTCTAATTTCATTATGGTTTTTCAAATACATGTTTTCTATTCCAAGAGCTTATACAGGACACTTTACATTTAGTCAGCATGTCTTATTTGCTTCCTCTGGACTAGTACAGTTTCTCAGACTTTCCCTCACTTTGATGATCTTGACAATTTTGAGGAGTACTGATCAGGTAATATTTTGGAGAATATCCATTCTTTTGGGGTTGTCTAATGTTTTCTCATGGTTAGACAGGAGTTACAGGTTTTGAAGAGGAAGACTGCAGAGTAGAAGTGTCATTATTAGCTCATTATTTAGCAACATGGTTAAAGATTAACAATGTTATTCTTGCTCACCTTCCTGAAATGGTATTGTCTAGGTTTTTCCATTGTAAAATTACTTTTTCTTCCATTTCCACTGTACTTGTGGAAGCAAGTCATTGTGTATAGCCAACAACAGATGAGATGTTAAGCTCTACCTCCTTGAGGAGAAGATTATTTACATATGTCATTTGGGATTCCTCTTTGAGAGAAATGTTTTTCTTCTCCTCCATTTACATACTCATCCATTTATTTATATTACTATGAACTCACAGATAATTATTTTATACTCTGTGTTATAATCTATTTTGTTGCTCAAATTGTTCAAAATTTGACCATTGGGAGATCTGTCAGGATGATTCACGTAATGGCTATGACTCCATTTGTTGATGTTTGACTGCCAACAGTTTTTTTTTTGTTTTTTTTTTTTTTAACGTTTATTTATTTTTGAGACAGAGAGAGACAGAGCATGAACGGGGGAGGGGCAGAGAGAGAGGGAGACACAGAATCGGAAACAGGCTCCAGGCTCCGAGCCATCAGCCCAGAGCCTGACGCGGGGCTCGAACTCACGGACCGCGAGATCGTGACCTGAGCCGAAGTCGGACGCTTAACCGACTGAGCCACCCAGGCGCCCCATGCCAACAGTTTTTAATCCTTACTTCCTACTTCCCTTAGTGCCCTACATCTTAGAAAACTGATATCAAAGCCTGGATGCTTCCTCCTTTGGCACTGATGGGAGATTCAAACCACATAATCCCATTATCCCACATAAGGACCCTCATCCTACTTCCAAACCCTAACCACAACAAAAACCCTAAGCCAGTCTCCTTCCTTTTACTCTCTGAAGACATTTCAGACCTGCATGGTAAGGCATATGCTGCTTTCCCTAGAGAGGTGAATTATGTAAGTAATAAAAGTTTTCATACCCTCTGTGTGTGCTGTGTGTATAGCACAATCAGTTTCAACATCCAAACCAAATTTGGTTCTTGGTCCATTTACTTCCAGAGGTGCCCACAACAGTAACAGTTTCTCTGTCCCTTGACATACCCCATTGTTATGTTAAGTATTTTCTTTCTCTCTCTTCTTTCTTTCTGTCTTTTTTCCTTCTTTCTTTCCCTCCCTCCCTCTTTCTTTTCTTTTTTTCCTTGTTTCTTTTGTTTTCTTTTCTTTTTTCTTTTCTTTTCTTTTCTTTTCCTTTCTTTCACCTTCTGATCATTTCCTAACATTCTAGCTCAACATGGGCCAAATGTTCCAGGTGCATTTCGTATTTTCCCTGCCCAGCCCTACTTCCATCTGTTGGAGGATGGTATCAAAACAGATATTTAGGGGTGCCTGGATGGTTCAGTCCATTAAGTGTCCAACTTCAGCTCTGGTCATGATCTCATGGTTCATAAGTTTGGGCCCCATGTCAGGCTCTGTGCTGACAGCTCAGAGCCTGGAGCCCGCTTCAGAATCTGTGTGTGTGTGTGTGTGTGTGTGTGTGTGTGTGTTTGTGTGTCTCTCTCTCTGCCCCTCCCCCCCATGCACGCATGCGCTCTCTCTCTCTCTCTCTCAAAAGTAAATAAACATGAAAACATTTTTTAAAAAGAAATAGATATCAATGCATTGGGTATACTCATTTGCTATTGGAGTCTCATTACTTCTAGATCCTCTCAGCAAGCAGACCTAAAAATATATACATTTATTTTATATAATATCTCCTGATATTATATTATATTACATTAATATTATAGCAAATATAAATATTAATATATTTACTTTTACTATATTAAATGTTATTTATAATATATTTATATTGTTATATTATAATAAATATAAATAATAATATGTTATATATTATATTACAGCCCTATGAACCAAAAAAAGATAAAATGCAACTTATTTTACATATATACTAACAAATTATATTTTATATATTTTCAATCATGGGACTGTAATTCAGAATTTTGAACATTTTCAAGTAATTTTATAAAACAAAACAATTAAATTAGAAGTTTTTCCATAAGATTTCAATAAATTTAAAACAGTTGCTATATTATAACCTGAAGAATTTGAAAACACATATTTATTAGATTTTTGTATACTTTTACTCCTTTATATACAAACTGAATATCATAAAAAATTCTAAATTCTAATCCTTCTTGCAAAGTATTACAGAGCTCTATATGTTTAAAGAGAAAGATAGTGAGCTAAATGTTCACTAAGATAAGGTTTTTAAGAAAGCGATGATTAGAAATCCAGATAAAAATTATAACATACTTCTTACTGCTCTAAGCTCACATCCTAAGTTTTGGTTAGAAGTGACTTCTCAGAGCATCACTGAAATAAAGCAGACACTGAAAATAAAGACGTAACCAAAAATTAAGCATAAAAGTTGATGCATCTTCCATGTTAGATCATAGAGGAACTTTGTATACATTTTAATATATGTTTATTTTCAAATATTTTTAATAAATTCATTCTACAACCTCATGACACACTAATAGATTCAAGTTAAAAGGTTAATCCAATTGGGGTGCCTGGGTGGCACAGTCAGCTGAGCGTCCGACTTCGGCTCAGGTTGTGATCTCACAGCTTGTGAGTCCGAGTCCCGCATCAGGCTCTGTGCTGACAGTTCAGAGCCTTCAGCCTGCTTCAGATTCTGTGTCTCCCTCTCTCTCTCTGCCCCTCCCCCACTCAAGCCATGTCTCTGTCTCTCAAAAATAAATAAACATTAAAAAAAAATTTTAAAAGGTTAATTCAAGGCTCTATACCCCAAGGTATACCTGATAGGAATATTCCAACAGAAAACAAAAACAAAAACAAAGACTTGTGGATAATAAATCATTTTCTTGAGGAAACATTCCCAAAAAGTTTCACCTCATTAAATAGTAACCTTGGATCATTCTCCAAGGAGAAAGATGATAAAACTGAGACTATATTGTCTGTTCTAATTTGGAGAATGTGTTAATTGATCCTGGGACTAGACTGGTGTAAGAAATATCTGACAGTCCTTTTGGTGACTCAGCACCTTGCATTCATAAATTGTGTGTCCATCTTTCTCTATAGATAGCAAATATTTATTCATCCTTTCTTATAACTAGGATACTAACAATACTGCATAGGCTCCATCAATCATGTCCCATTTTGGATCTTGAAAAAAATCTGATTATTAATGATACCTTATGATAACAGGTATACATTGGACTGCTTAGGACAAATGAGGATACAGAGTAACCAATAAAGTAGAAGAGGACAGGATTCATCCCTACCACTCCCAATCCTTGTTCATCCAATAGAACAAGGAAGTATAAAAGTATCTATGCCTGAGAGGGAGAAGTAAGAATTCACATATGAGTGACCTATTTCACCTCTCAAGCTACAAATCGAAGTGTGGCTAATTGGAAGAAAAGGACACTGAAAGCCAGATAATTCAAAGATACTCCAAGCGCAGACTAAATTTGCTCCTTGCTTCTCAGAGAATAATCTAGGAAAATTGACAGTCCCTTAAAAAGACCTTCATATTTTGAATGGTGATATAGAAACATAATATTCTTCAGGTAGTGTCTGAAAGTTGATTGAAGATGGTATGTCTATGTACGTGGACCTTAAGTGGTTTCCAGATTGCCCACAGTTTGAATTGGCAGAATAGGGAAATCAGAAGTCTCAACTTGTCTCAGTGAGATACATGAAAATGTTACCATTTGAAGCATTTAACCAGAAAAAAGATGAGAGTCATGACAATGACGCTATAGATGTTAAGGATCTCACAGATGCTGTGGCAGAGGTCATGGATTTAGCAAGGTATGTTAGGTTCACACTTTAAAGAACCACATAGAACCATGCACCTCAACACCAGCAGTATGACCAAAACCAGTAACACAACACTAGCAAGTGAAGGCCAAGCATGTAGTCTTCACGTCATATGGATACATAATGTCCCTTGTTGTAGGAGCCATCTTGTGAAGAATGAGATGTGATTTGAAGACAAAAAAAATTAACACTGATAAGTTTCAGCTGAACAATTAATATACCATTCAGATACTGTGTGGTAAATCCAAAGAGACTATTTTAACCCAGGAAGATCTGGATAGTCTTTAATAGCAAGTTCTTTTTTCTTTGTCTATAGCAGGGGTAGGGGTTCAGAGACAAAATAAAATAGCTTGCAGATAATACAGTTCTTTGCTAATATGAACAGTGTTGTGGAAAATTGAACCCTGCCTCATTAGGGATAGTGATTTAATTTTTTAAACAAGTTTTCACTTTAGATACATATCAAACATAAGGCAAGTAATTTTATCTCTGTTTAATAGGTAAGAAAAATAGGTAAGATATAGAAGTAAAATAACCTAAATGTTCACATGTCTACTGTGCAGCACAGATGGGACTCATCCCTACCACTCCCAATCCTTAATTCTTCTAACTAAACCAGTAAGAAACAATCTGAAACTTAAAGAGTATATGTGGCCTGTATATGTCCTCAAAATGGCCTTTGATCTAAACTCAGAAATTCATCTCATATTTATTTTTTATAAAATTTGGGTTTTTCCTGCATGGAGCCAGACACTGGGCTCGGTCTCATGACTATGAGATGATGACCTGAGCCAAAATCAAGAGTCAGATGAGCCACCCAGGTGCCCCCAAATTCATCTCATATTAAAGATAGGGGAATTGATGACCTCTTCAGGAAGATAACTTAGCCCTAATTACACGTAAGTGTAGATCCAGGGCTGGACAGGTTGCAGATGTAGAAATTAACAATCTAGAGAACAGTGTAGGCACTTGCCAGCATGGATGTCTGGAAGGCCCTGGTATCCTTGAATGATGAAATTCAGTATGAATGGTCTGTCAGAGGTGTCAAAGTATACATGGTCTCTTGGAAATATATGGCCAGATCACTGATGGATCCCTCACCCAGAGAAGGATAATAGTGAGATAAGCATGAGAACAGGGAATAAGGAGAGTCAGATGAGTAAATCTAATTTGAACCTGTGGCAGGATAAGAAGTAGAAGCAACCAAATCTAGCTTGAAGCACTCCAAGATGTAGACTTATGCCTTTTATCGGGAGGCTGAGGAGAAAGGTTAAATGTAAAGGAGCAAGGAGATAAAATTCTGAAGGTTTTACATACAATGCCATAAAAATGTAAATTATATGAAACTCCTTTTATGCAATATTACCAATAATACAATTCAGACATTCAAGAATACAAAATTAAAATTCAAGCACAAAGAAGCATGGAGACACAAGTAGTGTTTTGCATTTTAGTAGCTAAGAATTACACTCAAGAACAGAAAAAATACAACTCGATTAAATCATGTCTTAACAATAAAATCATTCAAGGAATAATATAACCATCATACAAGCTATTGTAGCTTCTGAAAGTTTGGCCAAAAATGAAAATCTCCAGAAAACAATAAAAGAATGTTAAGCATAGTTACACTTTTATATTTTCTAATAAACTGTTACATATTTTTTAAGTGGCCCATAAACATTTTGTTTTATCTTTCTTGAATTCTATACCAGACATTCCTATCACTGTCCGAGGCCTATGTAAAAACCCCACCAGGAAGAATGAAAAAGGATGTCAATAGTAGAAATGACTAAAAATTGAGTCAGTAACCAGGTGTGTCAAATATTCACTTGGGGGTAAATTCCAGGGAGTTTTTATTCATTATCTCATATAAGTTTAACAACAATATTTTTAAAAGGCAGATCATTGTGGCTATACTTTATTTATAAGAAATCTGAGTTGAAAGCATCTAAGGTCTGTATTCATAATGTCAAAGTTGACATTTAAATCCTAGTTTGACTATATTGGCTGAGTTTCTTCCTCTAACCATACTTTAATAATCTCCTATAAATTTATTTTAATTCAGTAAAGTTTCGGGGCACCTAGGTGGCTCAGTTGGTTAAGCGTTCAACTTTGGCTCAGATCATGATCTCACGGTTCTTGAGTTTGAGTACCACGTCAAGCTCTGTGCTGACAGCTCAGAGCCTGAAGCCTGTTTCAGATTCTGTGTCTCCCTCTCTCTCTGCCCCTCCCCCACTCATACTGTCTCTCTCTGTCTCTCTCTCAAAAATAAAAAAATAAACATTAAATTTTTTAAAAAAATAATGTTTAGCTTAATAATCTTTATAGGTTTAAAACGAACAAAATAACTTTTATGAATATTGCCAAATGAATCTTTTTTACAACATAATTGTTGAAAACCTTTTTAAATTTATCTCAGAAACCAATATTCCTACTTATATTATTGAAAACTAAATGGTTAAAATCATTTTGAGGTAGTTTTGATGGCTTCTTTACCTGCCCAACTGCTCTGTCTCTTTCCAGAGAGGTCAGCATTTTCTGCTTCAGTAAAGTGTGGTGCTTCTCATGTAACACCCTTATAGTTGGTTCATAAGATGCATAATGTAACTTCAACCTATGAAAAATAAAGGGCATTTAAAGGGTAATTGAGTAAATCAGTGATTTCCATCTAACATCTAAACCTTTCTCTCTCTCTCTCTCTCTGCTTTTACAGTAGGATAAAAAATGAATAACCATATAAAGGTCAACACAAGCCAAGAAGTGCCAGAAATATTACTTGGTATGCAGCCCTTAAACATGGTGGGAATAGGGAAGTCAGATTTCTTTTGAGTTAACTACTTTTCTATTTCCTACCAGAAGTTTTGCTATATTCAAGCATGTACTCAGAAGATTGCTGCTATTTGTCGAGATAAAAATTTGCAGTTTGCTTAATCAATTCAGAAACAGTTGTCAAAAAGACAAGGGCTGCAAATAATGGAAGATTAAACAGAAAGTATCATTCACATCAAAATAAACTAAAAGATGTTTTTGAAAACAAGTTTGAGTAATTCATGTTAAGAAAATTAAGTATAAAATATTTTGATAGCTCATAGGAGAAATAGTTCAACTCAATATATGATATAAATACCTTTAATAATATTTTTAATTTGAAAATGCCTTCAAAATACTATTTTTTACTTATTATTGAAGTGTAATTTACCTGGAGTAAAATATACAGATCTTAAATGTTATAGTTCAGAGTTTTCAGAAATATGCATGCCCAGGGAGTCCACAATGTTATCAAAATATAGAGCATTTCTAACACCTCAGGAGATTCTAGAACTTCATATATTTGGAATCATACAATATGAATGTAACAACCAACATCATAGGAATACAACCAATTATAAGAGATTTTAAAAAACTATATGCCAACAAATTGGGTAACCTGGAGGAAATAAATTACTGGAAACATATAACTACCAAAACTGAAACAAGAAGTAGAAAACTTGAACAGACAGATAGCCAGCAGAGAAACTGAGTCAGTAATAAAAAACTACCAACAAACAAAAGTCCAGGACCAGATGGCTTCCCAGGTGAATTCTACCAAACATTTAAAGAAAAATTAATACCTATTCTCTCAAACTATTTCAAAAAACAGAAAAGGAAGGACACCCTCTAAATTCATTCCATGATACCAGAAACTGGCTTCTTTTCACTCAACACAATGTTTTTTAGATTCTTCCATGTTGTTGTGTATATCACTAATTCATTTCTTTTTACTGTGAGTCACATTCCTTTGTATGTATATTCTACAATGTGTTTATTCAATATTTCACTGATGAAGAACTGATTTGTTTTTAGCTTGGGGCTATAATGAATAAGGTTGCTATGAGCAGACTGACACAAATCATATGAGATATTTTTTGGTTCTATCTCTTCATTTCTCTTAGGAAAAATACCTACGAGTTGAATTGCTGAGTTGTAATTTACATTTCCAACAGCAATATTTGACAGCCTTGGTTACTCTACCTCATTGCCAACATTTGGTGATTAGTCTAATTAGTTTTGTCAATTTTATTATAAATTTTATCACTTTTATTATATTTTCAAACAATCAACATGATTTTGTTGATTTTTTCTTATGTTTGTCCCTTTGCTAGTTTATTGGTTTCTGATCTTTTTATTTATTTTCCTTTCTCTTTTTCTTTTTTTATCATCTAAGTATAAGGTTAGATTATTGATATAAAATTTTCTTCTTTGCTCATATAAGCATTTAAAACTATCAATTTTACTTTAAGAACTGCTTTGGCTGCATCCCACAATTTTTAATATGCTGCCTTTCAATCATTCAGATTGAAATATTTTTTCATTTCCTTCATTGACTCAGGGACTACTATAGAACTATGCTACTTCATTTCCAGATATTTGGGAATATTCCAGAGAGCTTTTTGTCATTGATTTTAATTTAATTTGATTGTGGTCAGAGAGCATATTTTGTATGACATCAGTTCTGTGAAATGTATAAAGACTTGTTTTATGGTTGAGCATATGACCTATTTTGTGCACATAAAAAGTCCAAAGTAGAATTCAAGAAATATCAATTACACTCAATTAGTTGATGTCTTATTCTATAGACTTAGAGAAATTGTGCCTATTTTTCTAATGATTGCCAAAAGAGGAGTGTTAAAATCTCCAATTATAACTGTGGATATATCTATTTTTCCTTTATGTTTTATCAGGTTTTGCTTCATATATCAGACTCTTATATCACAGTCATGCATAATATGTCATCCAGATAAAATGACATCTTGCTGAAATGACCTCTTTTTCCCAAATTCTCAGGATGACTGTAAGGATGTTGTTTGTGCATCCCTTTTCCTTAGGCCCTGTGGGCATGCAGGGGTGGCTCTCCTTCCCTAGAAAGAGCTGACACTTCAGATGTGCTGCAAGCCGCTGTACAGGCCTCTTCCCCACAAGGTAAAAGATACCCTCCTGGAGTTGGCCCTACTTCCTCCTCTCCTGACTGCCAAGCTAATGGTTTGGTAAGGGAGAAAAGAGACTATATATCCAAACTAGTATAAGAATTAATCAGCAGGGGCGCCTGGGTGGCTCAGTCGGTTAAGCAGCCGACTTCGGCTCAGGTCATGATCTCGCGGTCCGTGAGTTCAAGCCCCGCGTCAGTCCCTGTGCTGACAGCTCAGAGCCTGGAGCTTGTTTCAGATTCTGTGTCTCCCTCTTTCTCTGACCCTCCCCTGTTCATGCTTTGTCTCTCTCTGTCTCAAAAATAAATAAACGTTAAAAAAAAAATTAAACAAAAAAAAAAAGAATTAATCAGCATATACTAACAGGAACCAAAAAAGCACCCTAGAGATTGGATTTTGAGATACTAACCTAAGAATGGATAAACAATAATTCACCTTTTTGAAATAGTGGATTTTACAAGTACTGAAACAAGCACTCCAATGGCTGCAGTAAAGTCACTGCTGAGGTGGCTCTTAGCAAGTTGGAAAAAGTAATGTTTAACACTCAAAAAGATGAAAATGCCTGAGCTGCCTCTCCTGGCAGACAGTAGAGGAGGAGCTCCATAACACCACAGCAATGATGGACTGTGATGACAACCTCAGTCTTTCCACAAAACCTGTAGGCGTGACTAAGTACTGGGAAAAATATTTTCAGGAGTTGTCATTAATATCCAGAAATCCAGAGTGACATCACAGCCCCTATATTACAAAGGGGATTTACAGAGGTCAGAGAATAAGTAGGGTCATGGCTAAAGTCTGGCTCAAAGTGGGCTTATTTAGTCTATGCACCCACCCCATGATTAATCCAAGATTCCCTGCATAAATAATTTTAACTGATTTACCAGATTGTTGGAGTAAGCTATCAAAGTTGAGAAGGCCACTCCAGTGTCTTCCTCTGACTTGTGACAGACAATTTGAAATTGCCTCACAGGCATAATTTCGTTTATTTTTTTAGCCTTTTTTTGTGGGGCTCTGTTAGTTCTTTTCAGCTTTTTCCCTCAGTAAATTTTTTTGAAAATACATTTTTCAGTTTGAGAACTTCCATTTGGTTCTTTGTTTATATTTCTCATTTCACTTCTGCAATTTCTCAACTGTTCACTCATTATATTCATTATTTTCTTTAAAATTCTGAACATTTCATAAGCACTACTAATTCTGTTATTTCTTTCATTTCTGAGTCTGTTTGTATTTGTTCCTGGCTATGGGACACATTTTCCTGCTTCTATATATGTTATATATTTTTTTGTATGTTGGACATACATTTATCTGAATTTTATTATCTTCCTTTAAAAGAGTTTTGTTCTGGCAGATAGTTAATTTAATGGTTGACAGTTTGAGCTCTCCAAAGTTTACTTTTAATCTTTTATTAGGGCAAGTCAAAGTAGTCCCTTCTCCAAGGCTAGAATAACTCTTCTCCTATGGCATGTCTTATCAAGGTTCTTAACTGAATGCTCAGAATTTTCAGTGAGGTTCCTCCATTGAGCTGGTCAGAATTTCTACATCTATAACCTCTGGAATCTCCATTTAGCTCAGTTTCCCATGAGCTGTTCTTTGGAGGCATCATTTTTTCACTTTTCCATAACTTAGTATTTGGTCAAAGACTAAAGGGAACTACTACAAATATTTCTTAAATTCCTTTCATGTACCTCCCTCCTTTTGTGATCCTATTCTGCAAATTCCAGTCCCCTCAGTAGCACTGCGCTCAGATCTCTGCCTCATCAGTTAATCAAACACTACTGCACCCCGTGTTCTACTTTGTAACACTATTGTCTGAATAGTACTTCTGTGCAAAAATCTGGGGTGATCATGCTGCTCACTTTGAATAGTTCCCTTTTCTTAGGCATCACAGTCCTACTCTGCCAATTTTCCAACATCTGAAAAAACAACTGCCAAAAGTTCTGTTCAGTTTTGTAGTTCATTGCAGTTGAAGAGCTAATCTATTTCCAGTTAGAGAGCTAGTTCTATTCAAACATGGCCCCAAGCATAAGAACCCCAAAATAATTTTAAATGTTTTTCTATTAAAAAATAAAAGAGTAATCCTTGTTTTGTACATTTCATGAAATTATTTATAAAAGTCATTGACTTGTAAGTCATGTTTCTCTTAACATAATTTATGATTATATTTCATTGCCAGCGGCAATAAAACATAAGCACTAGAGTTAAGTTAAATATATATAATGTGTATCAAAATTCAACTATATTCAGTAAAGCATGAGAGTAACAAAATAAAAATATAACAAATATGTACAATCCTATCCCCCATTCCATTAATGTGCTTAGCATATATATATATGTATATATATGTGTGTATATATATATATATATATATACTTTGCTGTATATTGCACACTTCCCTAAAGTTATATATATTTATAAGCACATATTCAGGTACAGAGTTATATACACAAAAATGTGTGCTGTAATTTGTGGAAAATTGAAGGATTATTATTATTGATGGTACAGTTTTTCTTGTATTTACTGACTTTAGTACCTAACTCATTCATGGGATATGACTTGATAATCCTCTGCCCAAAGAATTACCATTATGTAGAATATAGCAAGGAAACAACATTAAAAAAAAACCTGTTTAGTCAATCTGAAGGAGTATGTCTGTTTTGTAAATTCCGTTAAGTACCTCATAATTCATCTGCTTCTATGCTCTAACTTTGAGGGACCGCTAGGTGGCTCAGTCGGTTAAGCGTCCAACTTCAGCTAAGGTCATGATCTCACTGTTTATGGGTTCAAGGCCCACGTCGGGCTCTGTGCTGACAGCTCAGAGCATGAAGCCTACTTTCTACTTTGGATTCTGTGTCTCCCTCACTCTCTGCCCCTCCCCCACTCATGCTCTGTGTCTCTCTCAAAAATAAATATCAAAAAAATTTAACTTCTAACTTTGATATTAATAATTCTAAAAATGAATAAATTCGTAATAAGACACTCACATTAAATGAGAACTACTGTAAAGCTGATAGTAAAATCAACTAATTATTGACTTAAACAATTTACAGAAAAAAATTAAGAGTGACCTTTTGTAGTTTACAATGAGAAAAAACATAGATATATAACTGAAATATTGGGGTAAAATATTAACATAGAGAAGTTAGACTCTAATTTAGCCTGGCATCAAAAAACATTCTTCCTGGGTGCCTCAGTCAGTTAAGCGTCGGACTTCCGCTCAGGTGATGATCTCAGAGTCCGTGAGCTTGAGCCCCACGTAGGGCTCTGTGCTGGCAGCTCAGAGCCTGGAGCCTGTTTCAGATTCTGTGTCTTCCTCTCTCTCTGACCCTCCCCCATTCATGCTCTGTCTCTCTCTGTCTCAAAAATAAATAAACGTTAAAAAACAAAAACAAAAACATTCTTCCTTGGGGCGCCTGGGTGGCTCAGTCAGTTAAGCATCCGACTTCGGCTCCGGTCATGATCTCAGAATCCATGAGCTCGAGCCCCGTGTCGGGCTCTGTGCTGACAGCTCAGAGCCTGGAGCCTGCTTCAGATTCTGCGTCTCCCTCTCTCTGACCCTCCCCCATCCATGGTCTGTCTTTCTCTGTCTCAAAAATAAATAAATATTAAAAAATTTAAAAAAAAATTCTTCCTTATAGCTGATTTATTATGCATGTTTAGTTGCTGGTTGTTTTTTTTATTAATGACTCTGATGATATCACTAAATTTTTGTTTTAGGTACTTAGAAAACACATACTATCGATTCATCCAAATGGTTAAATGGAGACAGTATCCTTAATAATTATATGTGGGAATAAAGGCTAGCTGAAAACAAAAGTTGTAGTTATATTACAGTGTAATGTGAGTTTCTTCACCAGGGCATCTGAGGATTATAAAAAGTATAATCTGACATTGCTGAATTTTTATAAGAAATGAATTATAATAGTATTCCCTTTAAACATACTAGGAAATATAACAAGTATGATCTATTTTTAAACATAGGCTAGAGACTCAATGAAAAAGAAAGCAATTAAAATATTCAATTTACCGAAGAGTAGAATATCCAGGCAGCGACAGTGAACAACATATTTCAGCTGCCACAACTGGATACAAACATGCTCTTAGACTGTCACATATCCAAGTAACTGAAGTACTGAAACCTGCTTGTATTAGCACAGAAAGTGAGAATAGAATCAAACCTGAGATCTTTCCCATGAAAGAATGTGCTGTGATTCAAACTCACTTAACCGTACATGTGGCTGTGTATGCACATTCACACACACACACATATACACATACACACAATTAAAATACCTTTCTGCTTTTCCTCTGGGTAAATGGGTGTCTCACCCTAATGAAGGTACAACAATTATTTATCTTTAGACAAGAAAAAGCTTAGCTACCTTTAAAGGATGTCCACATGACCAGCAGGAGCCACAGACCCCTATATGGTCCTGAGTACAGAACAATTCCCAAATTTAAAGAATGTACTTTGAAAACAAAATACAGGGGCGCCTGGGTGGCTCGGTCGGTTAAGCGGCCGACTTCGGCTCAGGTCATGATCTCGCGGTCCGTGAGTTCAAGCCCCGCGTCGGGCTCTGTGCTGACAGCTCAGAGCCTGGAGCCTGTTTCAGATTCTGTGTCTCCCTCTCTCTGACCCTCCCCTGTTCATACTCTGTCTCTTCCTGTCTCAAAAATAAATAAAACGTTAAAAAAATTAAAAAAAAAAAAGAAAACAAAATACAACCTACAGTTCTGAAAAAGACCTGTATAAAAATGCAAAAGGGAATATTTTTGGAAGTAAGAGAGGAAGAGAGGAGGGAAAATAAATCTGAATATATACTATTTCTAAAAACCTTAGCATAAATTCAAGGTCATTCAGTATATGCCCCCTCCACCTCACCCTTGTCAAGTAGGTTTTATAGTTTGTTTTCTATGGGTACAATATGGTGAATATGCCATGTTCTTTCATGACTTGGTGCCTTTGCAGGGTATGTACTATCTGCCCAAAGCGCCCTGCTCCCTCACTCTGTTAACCTACACTTCAGAATTCCTCTGGAAATAGGTCCTTGAAACCCTCTCACACCTAGTCTGGTTGAGGTGACTGCCCTTGGTTGGCATAGCAACAATGCAGAATATTTCAGTTTAACTCCTCCCCCATCACACATCCCATTAGTCTCTGAGAACCATTACAGCAAGGACCTTAACTTATTCATCTCTGTATTTCAAACACATAGTATAGTATCTGGCATACAGTAAATACCAATAAATGTTGAATGATTATTTTACATGAAAACTTCTAATGAGGCCAAGTTACTTAACAGTAATTAAATAACTCCTTAATAAATATACTGACAAATATTAGCAGCTTACCCTTTGAGGTCATTAATTAACTTGTTTTTTTCCTGGACTATTCGCTTGTGGTGCATTCGATGAAAATCACGTTCTTTTTGAGTTTTCAGCAAGTCTTCTCTAGCCTTGCTAAAAAATAATAATAATTTTAAAAATCACTAACTCCAAAAAAGTATTTGACAAAGTACAACATCCATTCATGGAAAAAAAAAAAAAAAAAAACTCTCAACAAAGTAGGTTTAGAGGATATATAAGTCAATATAATAAAGGCCATATATGAAAATCCACAGTTAATATTATCCTCAATGGAGGAAAATTAAAAGCTTTTCCTCTATAGTCAGGAACAAGACAGGGATGTCCTCTCTCACCACTTTTATTCAACAAATACTGAAAGTCCTAGCCATAGCAATGAAAATAAAAAGAAATAAAGGATATTGCAATTGGCAAGGAAGAAGTCAAACTTTCACTATTTGCAGATGACATGATATATATATGGAAAACTCAAAAGACAGCACCAAAAAAATATTAGAACTGATAAACAAATACAGTAAATTTGCAGGATCCAAAGTCAACATACAGAAATCTGCTGCATATCTACACACCGATAATGAAGCAGCAGAAAGAGAAAATAAGGAATCAATCCCATTTACAAGAGCACCAAAAACATTAAGATGCCTAGGAATAAACCTAACCAAAGAGGTGAAAGACCTGTACTCTGCAAACTATAAAACACTAATGAAAGAAATTGAAGATGACACAAAGAAATGGAAAGACATTCCATGCATTCATGGATTAGAAGAACAAATATGCTAAAATGTGTATACTACCCAAAGCAATCTACACATTTAATGCAATCCCTACCAAAATACCACCATCATTGTTCACAGAAAAAAAATTCTAAAATTTGTACAGAACCACAAAAGATCCCAAATAGCCAAAGCAACCTTGAAAAAGAAAAGCAAAGCTGGAGGCATCATAATTCTCGACTTCAAGTTATATTAAATCTTGTAGTGATCAAAACAGTAGGGTACTTGGCACAAAAACAGACACATAGACCAATGGAATAGAATAGAAACCCCAGAACTAGACCCACAAACGTATGGCCAACTCATCTTTGACAAAGCAGGAAAGAACATCCAATGGAAAAAAAGACAGTCTCTTTAACAAATGGTGCTGGGAGAACTGGACAGCAACATGCAGAAGATTGAAACGAGACCACTTTCTTACACCATTCACAAAAATAAACTCAAAATGGATAAGGGACCTGAATGTGAGACAGGAAACCATCAAAACCTTAGAGGAGAAAGCAGGAAAAGACCTCTCTGACCTCAGTCGTAGCAATTTCTTACTTGACACATCCCCAAAGGCAAGGGAATTAAAAGCAAAAATGAACTACTGGGATCTTATGAAGATAAAAAGCTTCTGCACAGCAAAGGAAACAACCAACAAAACTAAAAGGCAACCAACAGAATGGGAAAAGATATTTGCAAATGACATATCAGACAAAGGGCTAGTATCCAAAATCTATAAAGAGCTCACCAAACTCCACACCCGAAAAACAAATAACCCAGTGAAGAAATGGGCAGAAAACATGAATAGACACTTCTCTAAAGAAGACATCCGGATGGCCAACAGGCACATGAAAAGATGTTCAACGTCGCTCCTCATCAGGGAAATACAAATCAAAACCACACTCAGATATCACCGCACGCCAGTCAGTGGCCAAAATGAACAAATCAGGAGACTATAGATGCTGGCGAGGATGTGGAGAAACGGGAACCCTCTTGCACTGTTGGTGGGAATGCAAATTGGTGCAGCCACTCTGGAAAACAGTGTGGAGGTTTCTCAAAAAATTAAAAATAGACCTACCCTATTACCCAGCAATAGCCCTGCTAGGAATTTACCCAAGGGATACAGGAGTACTGATGCACAGGGGCACTTGTACCCCAATGTTTATAGCAGCACTCTCAACAATAGCCAAATGATGGAAAGAGCTTAAATGTCCATCAACTGATGAATGGATAAAGAAATTGTGGTTTATATACACAATGGAGTACTATGTGGCAATGAGAAAGAATGAAATATGGCCCTTTGTAGCAACATGGATGGAACTGGAGAGTGTTATGCTAAGTGAAATAAGCCATACAGAGAAAGACAGATACCATATGGTTTCACTCTTATGTGGATCCTGCGAAACTTAACAGAAACTCATGGGGGAGGGGAAGGAAAAAAAAAAGAGGTTAGAGTGGAAGAGAGCCAAAGCATAAGAGACTCTTAAAAACTGAGAACAAACTGAGGGTTGATGGGGGGTGGGAAGGAGGGGAGGGTGGGTGATGGGTATTGAGGAGGGCACCTTTTGGGATGAGCACTGGGTGTTGTATGGAAACCAATTTGACAATAAACTTCATATATTGAAAAAAAAAAAACAACAGTATGGTACTGGGTGGCTCAGTCATTTAAGTGTCCAACTCTTGATTTTGGCTTATGTTGTAATCTCACAAAAGTGAGATGAAGCCCCAAGTCAGTCTCCATGCAGGGCATGCAGCCTGTTTAAGATTCTCTCTCCCTCTTCCCCCTACCCCTGCTCTCTGTATCTCTCTCAAAAATAATTAATTAATTAATTAATTAATTAATTAATTTTTAAAATAAAAAGAATCTCTTAAAAAACACTATGGTACTGGCACAAAAATAGACACATATATCAACAGAACAGAAGAGAAAGCCCAGAAATGAAACCCCAATTTTATGGTCAATTAATCTTCAACACATCAGGAAAGAATATCCAATGGGAAAGAGACTGTCTCTTTGACAAATGGTGTTTGGAACAGAACAATTACATGCAGAAGAATAAAACTGGACCACTTTCTTATGCCATACACAAAAATAAATTCAAAATGGATTAAAGACCTAAATGTGAGGCCAGAAACCATAAAATTCCTATAGAGAACACAGGCAGTAACCTCCTTGACATTGGCTATAGCAACTTCTTTCAAGGTGTCTCCTGGGGAAAGGGAAACAAAAGCAAAAATAAACTATTGGGACTTCATCAAAGTAAAAAGCTTCTGCACAGCAAAGGAAACTGCAAAACTAAAAGGCAAACAACAGAAAGGGAGAAGATATTTGCAAATGACATATCTGAAAAAGGGTTAGTATTCAAAATGTATAAAAAATTTATAAAACTCAAAATCCAAAAATACATAATCAAGTTAAAAATGAGCAGGAGACATATTTTTCCAAAGAAGACATACAGATGGCCAACAGACACATGAATAGATGCTCAATATCACTGATGATCAAGGAAATACAAATCAAAACTACAATGAGGGGGCACCTTGGTGGTTCGGTCAGTTAAGTGTCCAACTTCAGTTCATGTCATGATCTCACAGTACATGGCTCAAGCCCCACATGGGATTCTGCGTTGATGGCTCAGAGTCTGGAGACTGCTTATGTGTCTCCTCTCTGTCTCTCTGCTCCCCCCACTTGTGTTCTCTCTCAAAAATAAATAAACTTAAAAAAGAAACTATAATGAGATATCACCTTACACCTGTCAGAATGGCTAAAATCAACAACACAAGAAAACAACAGACGTTGGTGAGGATATGGAGAAAGGGGAACCCTCTTGCACTATCAGTAGGAATGAAAACTGGTACAGCCTACTATGGAAAACAGTATGCAGGTTTCTCAAAAAGTTAAAAATAGAACTACCTTATGATCCAGCAATTGTACTACTAGTGTTTACCTAAAGTATACAAAACTACTAATTCAAATGGATACATGCACCCTGATGTGTATAACAGCATTATCTACAATAGTGAAATTATGGAAACAGCCCAAGCATCCATCGATTAGTAAATACATAAAGAAGATGCAATATATACATACAATGGAATATTACTCAGCCCTAAACACGAATGAAATCTTGCCATTCACAACAACACGAATGGAGCTAGGTAAAATAAGTCAGAGAAAGACAAATACCATATGATTTCACTCATGTGAAATTTAAGAGATAAAACAAAGGAGCAAAGGGGAAAAAACAGTCATGTAACTATAAAGATCAAACTGATGGTTACCAGAAAGGAAGTCGTTGGGGATGGGTTAAATAGTGATGGAGATTAAGGAGGGTAGTTGTAATAAACACCGGGTGTTATATGAAAAGCGTTGAATCTCTATATTATACACCTAAAATTAATATCACACTATATATTAACTGGAATTTAAATTAAAACGTCTAAAAATATCACTGCTAATTCCTTTCTGAAAAAAAACTATTTAGTAATCAGTCAAATCCAGTATTGAGCAATTCTAAAGATAATTAAAGAAATAAAGATTCCATTATAATTCACATTGAAGGATTCTCACTAACATAGTGTATATAGGGTTGGTAGATGAACCGGCCACCACCTATAGCTTCAAGAATAGTCATTCATATTTCATTTAAGTAAAAGAAAATTAAATGTATGCTGCCAAAATATTTTACAATCCATCTACTTACAAAAAGAATTGGTTTACAGAATTGAAATACATATTTAAAACAGGATAATTCAAAATAATTACAAATAAAAGATTTTACCAAATTTAATTCTAAATGTGCTTGAATATATGGTTAAAAGACAATGGTATTCGGCTACTTAGTTCTGATAATTGTGAAAAAGAAAGCATGTATGTTCTGGAAAACCAAGATTTTATTCTGGCAGTGCATATGAGACATATATACCACCTGCAGATCACTTTAGTAAAATAAATGGTAACTTGATGAAAAAGGCTCTTTAGTATCAGTATGGTAATAAGAAACATTCTTCAACTGGATATACCTTCTGCAAACCTGTGATAGAAAGCAAGCAAGACTATTCTTTCTAAGCCTGGGCTGTAGGTAAAAAAATTAATAGGAATATTTCACCTACCTCAATAATACATTAGTTTCAATCTGATAATGTAAAATATAATTATAATGAAAAAGTAGCTATCTAGCAGTCTTAGTTAGCTGAAAAACTAACCTAGTTAACTACTGCACTGAGACTCCCATGTTCTGAAAAATGGGTGGACTGAATTAGAGTTCTTACAATGCACTAGAGGTCAGAATGTAATAAATCTACTTCTTCGTCTTATAGAATTTCCAAATTCAGATTCACATAAAATAAATGCAAAAAGATAGATTTCTGCATTAAGAGCTATGTCAGAGCGATCACTGAGGAGCAGTTACTGGGATGCTGCCTAAGAAATGGGATGAGCTTAGGTTTTCAGGCTCCTGATGGGGCAAATTATGATCAGTGAGACCTTACTTAAAGATCAAGTCATATATGGCATATGGTGAAAGTGTCTCATGCATACTTCCAAGTTATTTCTTTTTCCTCAAACCCTCAAACCTCCCCCCTTTTGACATGATCTTTTTCTTGACATGTTCTTTATTTTACCACAAATGTTGTAGTTTTTATCACAAGTAAATAGTGTGTCACAGTACCTATAGTCTATTCCCACCATCTAACCCTCCACTTCATTTCCATGTCAATAACCTTGAAGTTGATTGAAATATTCAGTCTCAAAAAAAATTCCGAGGAATATGTCAATTATCAGTTGAAAAAACAAACAATTTATTCTGTCCAGATTTTAACCCTCAGTGTGAATTAAGATGGACCAAAAATGAGAGAATCCCTCTGCCATCATATGCCTAATGAATAGTGGATGAAGAGGAGAGAGAAAGAGTTTGAGTAGAGTGACTAAAAAAGGCTAAGTTGATTTTTTTGTTGTGAAAACACAAGAACATCACTGGAATTCTCATTCATTTAGAATAAAACTATGTAAAGTGACTTATATACCATCTTGCACATAAAAATACTCAATAAATTTTACTGTTACCACAACTACCAGATACACTCAATTCCTCTAACAGCAAGATTTATTTGCCTAAAATAGGGTGCATGCCAGTAGATAAATATCTTCTAATGGACAAAATATCAGGATACGTGATTATTAGTAACACTATATATCTTTATAAAAGAATTTAAACTTTTATGAATCTCTATTTTGAGTCTAAGAAAGCTGTCTTACTTTCAACAACTTCATGAATCATATAAAAGAGCAAATGTTTTATCTTACCTGAAATGTAAACCCATAATAGGTTAAAAAATACTTAGAAAAATAATGCCAAGTTTCTTAAGCTGAACTATAAATGTGCAGCATTGCATCAACTCCCTTTTTAAATACACATTTGCAGGCCTATTTGTACTTATCCCAGGAAAGAAAGCATAGGGATTGATTAAAGTATTAGACCTTAAAGTTTTTCTGACCATTAAATTGGTTTTCAGGGACTTGCTTTCTATTTGCACAAATGAAGTTTACTCAGTAAAACAATTTAAATTCATTTCATGGTGATGCTTCTGTTATGACCTTCCTACTGCCCATATGCTTAATAAAAATAAAATAAAAGTTGTACTAAAAAATAAAATTTATAATATTTGTATAAACAATATTTTAAACTATATAATATTTTCTCATTACATTAATACAGCATCATTGTGGTTTTAAAACAAATCTTTTACTAAGACACCAGATTCTATTTAAAGTACAGTAAAGTAAAAGTTATTCAGTGAAACATTCTATTTACATTTGTGTATCATAAAGAACACACATCTTACATGTCTTTTCTTTTTTTATATTCTATTTATTTATTCATTCAAACTTTTATTTAAATTCTAGCTAACATATAGTGTAATATTAGTTTCAGAAGTAGAATTTAGGGGTCCCTGGTTGGCTCAGTTGGTTAAGCATCCAACTTCTGCTCAGGTCATGATCTCACAGCTCGTGAGTTCAAGCCCCGCG
The DNA here is from genome assembly GCF_023721935.1 of Panthera uncia. Taxonomy (NCBI): domain Eukaryota; kingdom Metazoa; phylum Chordata; class Mammalia; order Carnivora; family Felidae; genus Panthera; species Panthera uncia. Next base: position 23,537,018 of record NW_026057584.1, read on the forward strand.
TTGGGCTCTGTGCTGACAGCTCAGAGCCTGGAACTTGCTTCAGATTCTGTCTCCCTCTCTCTCTGACCCTCCCCTGCTCATGCTCTGTCTCTCTCAAAAATAAATAAACATTTTAAAAAAGAATTTAGTGATTCATCAGTTACATATAACACCCATTGCTCAACACAAGTGCCCTCCTTAATACCCATCACCCATTTAGCCCATCTCCCACTTACCATCAATCCTGTTTGTTCTCTATAGTTAAGAGTCTTTTATGGTTTGCTTCCTCTTTCTTTTCCCCTTCCCCTATGTTCATTTGTTTTGTTTCTTAAATCCCACATATGAGTGAAATCATATGGTGTTTGTCTTTCTCTGACTTATTTCACTTAACATAATATACCCTAGCTCCATCCACATTGATCCAAATGGCAAGATTTCATTCTTTTTGATGGCTAAGTAATATTCTATTATATGTATATACCACATCTTTTTTATCCATTCATCAGTCTATGGACATTTGGGCTCTTTCCATAATTTTGCCATTACTGTAATGTTGATATATGAACATCAGGGATGTGTGTCCAATCAAACTAGTATCTTTGTATCCTTTAGGTAAATACCTAGCAGTGCAATCGCTGGGTATTAGGGTAGTTTTATTTTTAACCTTTTGAGAAACCCACCTCCTATTTTCTAGAGTGGCTGTACCAGTTTGCATTCCCACCAGTAGTGTAAGATGGTTTCCCTTTCTCCACATCTTCACCAACATCTATTGTTTCCTGTCTTATTAATTTTAGCCATTCTGACAAGTGTGAAGTGGTATCATAATTTTGATTTGTATTTCCCTGATGATGTTACTGAACATCTTTTCATGTGTCTGTTGGCCATCTGGATGTCTTCCTTAAAAAAATACTGATTGATTCCTATCTTCTGCCCATTTCTTAACTGGATTATTTGTTTTGGGGGTTTTGAGTTTGATAAGTTTATATATTTTAGATACTAATTCTTTATCAGATATGTCATTTGCATGCTTTTTCTTAATGAAATGGCAGAATGACTATCTAATTTCCCCATTTCAAGAAACCAGCATATCAAAATCTATAATTAAAATATAAACTGTTAAGATACTCATATTTGTATCATACTATAAAAGCACTGTCCCCAAATCTCCATGTTTCAAATTATAAATGTGATTTAATAGCGTGCTCTTAAAAATTATTTTTATTGGGTTATTTTGTTATACAATTTGACAAAAGGAAGCATACATTTACTTGTTTATCTGCACCAAAGTAAGCCATCTTTGTCATGTATTTTTCTCATGCATAAACAAAAAGCAAATTAACTTGTGGTAACAGTATTACATTATTTCCAATTACAGTATTACCAATTATTTCATTATTTTCAACTGGTTGTAAGTTCATTTAACCCACTAATATTAATACTGGAATAATTGTTGGATAGCCAAAATGGGTTCAACCATATTAGAGGAAAACTTTCATTATATTCTTAACCAAAAAAGAAAGGGGTATACCCATGTCCAGAAAAAATACCTTCTTAATTTAACAAGCAATTACCTAAACACTAAACCATAAAATTTTATGGGCCTCATTATTATCTTTATTTCCACAGTGTTTGTTTCTGAATGTCATTAAATTAAATGGTTCTTCAGAAAAGCTGGATACTCTCTGACCTTCTAGAGAAGTGAATTTTGTAAGTGAAGTTAGGGCTGCTTACTAAAGCATCTAATTTTTCTTCAATATTAACTGCCATTTAATTTTAATTTTCTTTGTTTATATTTTCAGGCAGAAGGTTAAAAAAGGTATTTCATTATTTTTAAAATGATACATTTTAATCTTCTAATTTGCAATTCCTAGTCAGTTTTTCTTTTCTGTCAAACCTTTAGTACACTCAATAAAACTTTTCTGGTCTGCATTATATTTCTTTAATGTAAAGCCCAGAAAAGGACCACAGTACTCTAAATGGGGCAAGACTTAACTTTATAGTTCATTGTTAAAATTTCCATCATGAAGGGAAAATGATACCTACTCCAAAGGAATGGTATAAAAAAGGGGCAAAATCATCAATTAGTTACTCTAAAAATTATTTTTAAGTTTATTTATTTATTTAGAGCACAAGCTGGGGAGGGGAAGAGAGAGAAGGGGACAGAGGATTCAAAGCAGGCTCTGTGTTGACAGCAGAGAGCTGGATGCAGGGTGCAAACTCACAAACTGTGTGATCATGGCTGGAGCCAAAGTTGGACGCTTAACCCACTGAGCCACCCAGGCGCTCTAAAAATCATTAAAAGCTTAACAAAGCTTAACAAAAGCTTAACAAAAAGTCAAAATGTTAACAGCACACATTCTCTTAAGTCCCTCCTATTTGTCACACATAGGCCCTGGGGGCTACACTCTCTATGATATGGAGTTCACAAAATAACAACAAAGTATATACATTAGATAACTAGATGCAAAAGGTATAAATTTCAATCTCCCTCATAAATATACAGTATTAAGTTAAGGACAGTCTAAATAAATGAAGGGATATACCATGTAAATAGAAGACTAAAATTTATAAATACATCAATCCTTAAAACTATATATGAATATGTAAATATATGTGTATGTACATAGACACTCACTCACACACACACACACATTCTTCCCAATTCATGTTATAAATTCAACTCAAAATCAAACCCCCACCTTTCTACTGAAATTAACAAAGTGACTCTAAAATTTATATGGAAATACAAAGGACCTAGAATAGCCAAATTATCTTTAAAAAAAAGAACAAAGCTATAGGACTAACACTACTTGACCTCAAGAACTTACCTAAAGCTACAGTAATCAGGAGTGTGGTAACAGAATAAAGACAAATAAGTAGATAAATGAAACAGAAAAGAATCTAGAAATAGACCCACAATTATAGGGTCAAGTAAATATGCCAAAGAAATTCAGGGATGGATGAAAATTTTTTAAGAATGGTGCTGGAACAATTGGATATTCTTATAAAAAAGAAAATTAACCTGTAGCTCCTGCCTTACACCATATACAAAAATGAATGATAGATATAAACTGAAATAAAAATTCTAAATCTTTAAAGGTTTTAGAAGAAAGCACAGAATAATATCTTTCAGACCTGGGAGTAGGCATTGGTATCGCAGACAAAATATCAAAAGCAATACTATAAAAAAACTAATTAGACTTCATCAAAATTTAACACTTCTGCTCACCCAAAGACACCATAAAGAAATTAAGTGAAGCCACAAACTGGGAGAAAATATTCACAATATTCTGATAAAAGATTTGTATGCATAATATGTAAAGAACATTTACAACTCAACAATAAGACAAAAAATTCAACTAAAAATGGGCAGGACTTACACAGAAAGCAGGAGAAATGAACAGCCAATAATTATACATACACACACACACACACACACACACACACAAACACATTCAACACCATTAGGTATTGGGAAGTACATATCAAAACCATAAAAAGCCGCTACTATACAATTACAAAAATGGCTAAAATAAAAAACCTTAATGAAACTTAATGTTGGTGACAATGTGGGGCAACTAGAACTCTCATATATTGCTACTGAGAATTTAAAATGATCCAACTGAATGTTGGAACATGGACTGTCGATTTCTTATAAATATGCACTTATCCTAAACCAAGTCTAGAAATCCCACGCCTAAGTTTTTAACCAAAAGAAGAAGACACATTCCCATAAGAAGACATACACAAATCTTCATAGTAGTATTATTCACTAGGGACCGCATTTGGAAACGATCTAGTAGAAAAAGAGTAAACAAAATGTGGTATACATCACACAAAAGAATACTACATAGCAATAAAAGGGGAAAAATTACTGATAAATTCAAAAATCATACACGTATTTTACAGAGTTTATGCTGAGTATAAGACACCAAACACAAATAAATGCGCATTCTATGATTCCATTTATGAAATTCTCAAACAGGCAAACTGGTCAAATATCAGAATACTGATATATCAAAACACTGATTGCAGGGGCAGAGATGCAAGGAACATGCAGAAAGGACACAGAAATCTCTGGGTAGATAGGAATGTTCTATATTAAGATGGGTATGGAGGTCACAAAACTATCTGCCAAAATTCTGTAGCTACGACTTGTACATTTTAATTTATGTAAATTGTAACTCAAAAAAAGAATTGTAAAAAGGAAGATATTAAGTGGGTGCAGGGTGGGGTGTGGGGAGGGATAGAGATGAAATAACAACAGCAGAAAGATGCTAAGTGTTGAAACTAAGAGGCCCATGAGGTTCATTATTCTATCTTGACTTTCTAAATGCTTGATATTTTTTCAGAATTAGAAGGTTATTATATGTAAATAAATAAATTGCTGTGTACCAGCCTTCTGGAAGAAATCCCACTTTTGGTTGTTTATTCAGTGTTGCTGCTATTGTTAATAAGGTTGACAAAGATAATGATGATGATGCTATTCTACCTACTTAATATATATCGTATACCAGGTACTATGTTCATTATCCTGTAATGGGTAAGTCAGGTACAATTGTTGCCTTCATCAAGTTTACAGGAGTATTGAGAAAATTAACAAGGAAATACAATATAATATACAATACAAACTCAGATAGCCATAAACTGTAGTGAATGTTATGAAAGAAAGAAAGGGTGCTGTCATGCAGAATACTGGTTTAATCTTTATTGAACACTGACCATGTAATAGGCATTGTGCTAAACACTTTTAAATTATTCCCCTCAGGGAAAGATAATATCAATCCATTTACATAAGATGAAAATGACTGATAATTATATTATTATATCTAATAAAGGGTAGAGCATCATATATTTGTGTTGCTCTATCCACAATACCTGATCTGATATCAATGTCTGTTCTAAACCAAAATCTGAGTGGGGTTAGTAACGCTGAGTTTGATAACAGCAAATACTGTACTTTCAAGAACCTAAATGTACCATAAAATTTTGTTTGATTTCATTATTATTCTGCTGTAGCCAGATAAGTCAACCTACAAGAAGGTTATGCAGGGTATAATGTATTCCCTATTTCCATCATGTCCCTCCATCCAGTCTATTTTCCAACAAAAACAAGCTCACATGCTTTTCTTCAAAACTATCCATCGGCCTCACATCTCACTCAGAGGGGAAAAAGCAAAGTTCTAACAAAGGCCTGTACCAATTGCCCCTGGTTCTAGTCACTACGGTCTCCTTACTAGTCCCCTAACAAACCAAGCCATGCTCACCATAGGTTCTCTGTACTTCCTCTTCTCTCTGCCTGAAATTCCCTTTTCCCAAGTTTAGACATGACCTTCTCCCTCAGTTTCTTCAGATATCAGACAGGACTTCCCTCACCACCCTATATAAAACTGCACCCCATTTATCTCTACCAGATTTACCCATGTTACTTTTCTTCATAGAGTTTACCATCACATGTTATATGTGTTACAATACACATGTAGTTAGTGGCTATCTTATTAGAACAGCCTTAGAGAGTATTAGTAGTGCAGAGATAGGAAATGGCAGCGGGGGGGGGGGGGGGGGGGAAGCCTCTCACTGAGTGAGTAGAAGAGGTAGAACATCATGCCCCGTCACAGAAAGTGAAGGAATAGAAGAATGAAACAGGATGCACAGTTGAGTAGAATAGGTGTGGTGGAAGTCAGACAACAGGATATTAAAATACAAGTACAATGAGGCTTTAGGAGTAAACCATCCAACTGAGAATATTTTCAATGTCTACATTATGAGAAGGTGACATAAAGCACAGTCAAGATACAAAACAAGATTAAGCAAACAGGTTCTTAATTAATAAAACTTGTAATAGCTTTTGTGGACCTCAGACTGAGGTGAATATTGTACCATGTCAACTACCAGGTAAAACAAGGTTTATGAAATAGTGTCAACTGTAAATGATATGATAATTCCAAGCGATGCTTTCTAGTCTTCATTCAATGATCAACAACTCCTTAAATGTGTGGCAGGTTGCTTAAATTCTACCCCTGCATTTAAAATGACAATTGGAATTACATCAAAATAAACTATTGAAACTACATCAGAATAAAAAGGTTTGCACAGTGAAAGAAACCATCAACAACAACAAAAAAAGCAATCAACTGAAATGGAGAAGATATTTGCAAATGATATATCCAATAGGAGGTTAATATCCAAAATATATGAAGACCTTATACAACTCAACACCAATTTTGAAATGAGTAGACAAGCTGACATTTTTCCGAAAAAGACATACAAATGTCCAACAGACATGTGAAAAGATGATCTACATCACTAATCATCTGGGAAATTCCAATCAAAATTACAATGAGATATCTATTACCTCACACCTGTCAGAATGGCTAGTATGAAAAACAAAAGAAACAAATGTTGGCAAGGATGTAGAAAAAAAGGAACCCTCATGCACTGTTGGTGTAAATGTAAATTGGTGCAGCCACTATGGAAAAGAGTATAGAGGGTTCTCAAAAATTAAAAATTGAAATACTATATGATCCACTAATTCCACTACTGAGTATTTACCCAAAGAAAATGAAAACACTAATTCAAAAAAATAAATACACCCCTATGTTTACTGCAGCATTACAATAGCCAAGATATGGAAGCAACCTAAAGTGTCCATTGATAGACAAATGGATAAGGAAGATGTGATATTCTCCCTCTCTCTCTCTCCCTCTCTCTCTCTCTCTCTCTCTCTCTCTCTCTCTCTCACACACACACACAAATATCATGCAGCCATAAAAAGGATGAGATCTTGTTCTTTGCAACAACATGAATGGATCTAGAGGGTATTCTGCTAAGTGAAATAAGTCAGAGAATGAAAAACACCATATGATTTCACTCATATGTGGAATCTAAAAAACAAGACAAATGAATAAACAAAAAGTATAATTAGACCTATAAATACAGAGAACAAATTGATGGTTGCCAAAAGTTAAGGGAGGTGGAGGGGAGGGGAGGATGGACAAAATAGATGAAAGAAAGTCGTAGATACAGGCTTCCAGTTATGGGATGAATAAGTCACAAATAAAAGGCACAGCATAGGGCATAAAGTCAATGATATAATGGCAACAGATGGTAGCTACATTTGTGGTGAACACAGCATAACATATAGAGGTTGAATCACTATGTTGGTTCAGGTGAATCACACCTGAAAATAATGTAACAGTGTGTGTCACAAATAAAAAAAAATATTTAAAACTTTAGCAATCTAGAGCCATGAATTAAAGCTCATTTGAGAAAATAAAAACTTTTCCCTATGTTCTTGTAGCTAAAAACACCTGCAGATTAAAAGTGAAGGGATAGAGAAACCTTTATCCACAAATAGATGTCCAAAGAAAGCCAGAGTAGCAATGCTTAATATCAGACAAACTCGACTTATTTGTTCTTGTATTGTTTTTATCCTGCTTTGGTATCAGGGTAGTACTGGTCTCACGGAATGATTTCGAATGTGTTCCCTCTATTCTGTTATTGTAAGATTTTGATAAAGATTGTCATTAATTTTTTTTTTTTTAATGTTTGGTAGAATTCACCAACAAAACCAACCAAGTGGCCTTGCAGTTTTCTTTGCTGGGAAATTTTTGATTCCTAATTCAACTTTCATTCTTGTTATTAGTCTAAGAAGATTTCCTACTTCTTGGATAAAAGATTCATGATTGAATCATGGTAACTTGTTTGTTTTTAGGGACTATTTTTTTCCATAAGTTATCTAAATCGTTAGTATATAATTGTAGGAATCTTTATCACAGTGCATATTTCTGTGATTAGCTCTTGTATTGTTTTCTATTCCATTTCTCATTTTGGTTTTTGAGCCTTTTTTTTTCTTAGTTAATACAGTTAAAGCATTGCCAATTTTGTTTTTGTTTTTTTTAGAAAAACTGGTCATTACTTTCAATGTTATATTATTATTTATACTGATCTCTATTTTATTTCTGATTTTTGTTATTTCCTTCTATTAAATTTCAGCTAAGTTTCTTCTTTTTCTAGTACCTTGTGGTGTAATGTTGCTTATTTGAACTTTTTTTCTTAATACAAACATTTATAGCATAAATTTCACTCCAGCATCTGCCTTTGCTGTATCCCATAGATTTTGGAATATTGTGTTTTCTTTTTCTTTCGTTTTGAGAAATATTTTGATATGCCATTTGTTTTATTTGCCCCATTGTTTGTGCAGTACTGTGTTAATATTTACATATTAAATATTTAATATTTACATTGTAGATTTTCCAGCTTTGTTTTATTGTTGTACCATTGCAGTTGAAAAATATACTTGGTATGATTTCAGTCTTCTCAAATTTGTAATATTTATTATGTTTCTTTTTTATGTGATTTAACCAGGGGATTTTTCTGTGTGTATTTGAAGAAAATGCGTATTTCTATTTTTCTTGGAGGGAATGTTTTATATATATCCTATAGAACCATGTATTCTGAAGTATTCAAGTAAAAAAAATGCTCTTGTTGAAAAAAAGTAATCATTACTTTAACTGAGGGCACACATTGAAAATAAAGCATATCAGAGGGGAGGCGAGTGGGGGATGGGTGAAAGAGATGAAGCAGATTATGAGTACACGTATCATGATTGGCACTGAGTAATGGTGTACAGAATTGTTGAATGACTATATTGTATACCTGAAACCAACATAACACTGTATATTAACTACACTGGAATTAAAATTAAAAACTTAATTAAAAAAAAATATTAGAGGGGTGCCTGGGTGGCTCAGTCTGTTAAGCGTCCGACTTCAGCTCAGGTCATGGTCTCACAGTTCATGAGTTCGAGCCCCGCGTTGGGCTCTGTGCTGACAAAGTCTGGAGCCTCCTTCGGATTCTGTGTCTCCCTCTCTCTCTGCCCCCCTGCTGCTCATACTCTGTCTCTCTCTCTCAAAAATAAATAAATCATTAAAAATAAAATTTAAATAATAATGTTTCAAATAATGAGTTTCAAAATATGTTTAAGCAAGTGTAATAGTAGTAATTGTGTAAGAAATTGCATTTGGATGTTTTGCCTATTCTTTAACGTATTTAAAGTGGTCACAATAACCAAACACATGTAATTTAGAAAAAACTTTTAATGAAACTTAACTGATTGCAATACCTGTCAAAAGTTACAAAACAAAAGGATTTGTACAAGTTTATCTTATGTTTTTAATTTTTAATTGAGTATTAAAATATATGTGCAATAAATATAAAAAATAAAATGACAAGTGGTCCGTACTTTAATATAAAAGTACAGTTATATTCTCCTTTTTCAAGAAAGATTGTCATACTACTATTTATATTATTACCCTAATGTAGCTAGTATATACTTTTACCTTTAATGTAACTATAAATACTTTTTAATAGTACATTTTCCCCCTTTAAAACACCTCTGTGTAAAGAAATTTTCCAGCTATTTCTAAAATTTTTTTTTATCAAGGTATAATTTGTACATAACATTGTACCAGTTTCAGGTGTACAACACAATGATTCATATTTGTATATAGTGTAAAACAACCACAATAAGTATAGTTAACATTCATCACCATACATACATATATATACCATACATGAAACTATATTTTATATAAGACAATCCGCATTTGTAGCAAGATAGGGAAAACCTCAGTTCTAAAATTGGAATTGCTTACAACATAGAAAAAGACCATTTTTTTTAGGTATAGCAATTCAAATGATATTTTAGAGTGAAATATTTCCCTTCTCATGTCTTCCTTTATGCTTCATCATTACTGAATTTCAAAAATATTAATGATGTGATGATTAAAAAAATCCAAGGATGACAGCCTTTAGAGATATTGATAATAATAACTGACATTTTCAAAGTACTTTGTGATTTACACAGTTCTTTAATATAGATTGTCTCATTTAATTATCACATCACTCCCTAGGAGTTAATAATATTATGTATAATTACTCCCAGTTTAACAGTAAGAAAACTGAGTTAATAAGTAGCAGAATAATGGAAGCCAGGTATTTGAACCTTAAGTTTGATACTCTTTCCATGGCAACTCTCTTCTCCAGATAAATATTAACCTTATAGCTACATGATTTCTCTAACTTTTCTAGATACATCATTAAATGCTACCAGTATTATCAGGACAATATATAACATATCTGTAAGCCCAACTCTTTTTACATACTAAATATTCTTATTAGAAAAAAATATTTAACATCTACACTTACCTTGCCTCAAAAAATAGCTTTAAGGGGCGCCTGGTGGCTCAGTAGGTTGAGTGCCTGGCTCTTGACTTCAGCTTAGGTCATGATCTCATGGTTTGTGAGACTGAGTCCTGTGTTGGGCTTTACACTGTGAGCACAGAGTATGCTTGGGATTCTCCCTCTCCTTCTCTCCACCCCATCCCCTCGCCCCTCCTCTCTCTCAAAGTAAATAAAAACATTTTTAAAAAATCTTTAAAAAATAAGTTAAAAGAAAGAAGTAGCTTTAATCCCGAAAAGGAAAACTTTAGGGTAAATTCTATAAAGGGAATCCCACATTTATTACTAATTCCTATTGGAAAAATACCTTCAAAAGTCAAATTGAAAAACCTGTGTGATAAAACATTACAATTTGGGGCAAACTTGTAGTAAGACAGTAGTAGTTGGTAATATTTACAAAACATTTTCTAAGAATATATCCAAAAATTAGGTGCCATGAAAGTACAAAGTACTTAATATTCACTCAATGACATAAATATTAGGAATCTACTAAGGGTCAGGCATCTTTCCTTCAAATTTTTCATGTCAAGTAGATTAAAGCAAATAAATATTTTTCTTTTCTAATCTGTTAAAGTTTAATTATATCAAATAAGATAGATTTGAGAGAGAATCAGAAGCCATTGAAACTAAAATTACACTTTAATAAATATAGCAAATCTTATATACATTTAGTAATCTGATATTTTAGTAAACACAAACAAGAAACAGATTTCATTTGAGTGATATCTGTTTAGATTATGAGCTAATAATTTGCAAAGGTAATAGTTTATATGCTTTTGATTATAGCTATTAAATATGATATTCAATAATAAACCAGTGATCAACAATGGTTATTTAATGTCACTATGGCAAAACTCATTGAACAAAGAGATTCTATCTATTCAAAGGAAAATTAGCAAACTCAAGCAATAATTCAAAGGAGATCAGGAACTGAAACAGTATGCCAAGCATCACTCTGAAAAATTTGCTGTGTCAAATTCCCAGTGCATCCATTAGGTGTCTATACAATAACACAGTGAGCAGCAGGGCCAATAGTGCAAACCACTTCTGAGAAATGAACTAAGAATAGAGAGAATGCTGGTTCTAGTGACTTATCATTCCATGGATCATCATACACTTCTCTCTAAAACATAAAATATCAAACAGTATACCCATAGATAGTATGAAATTTGTACAATGTGTAAAAACTTTCTATGAGTGTAAATAGTAAGTGAATAAATGATCATAAAAATTATCTTTTATTCTTTTATTCACCACGACCTTTTTTTTATTTTATTTATTTACTTACTTTGAGAGAGAGAAAGAAAGAAAGAACATGACCAGGGAAGGGGCAGAGAGAGAGGGAGAGGGAGAGAATCCCAAGCTGGTCCACACACGACACAGGGCTCGAACTCACAAACCATGAGATCATGACCTAAGCCAAGAGTCATATGCTTAACCAACTGAGCAACGCAGGCACCCCTCACCACCACCTTTTTAAAAGTAGCTTATCTTAAAAATTTTCCTCACTTTGCAATACAAAGTTTTGTTTCTTTAAACTTTTTTACAAAGATTTTAAAATATTATGTTCCTGTATGGTAGTTCTACTTATCTAATGTTTGGTTTTAGTATGTTTCTTTAACAGAGAAAACTGTATGTTTAATTAAAAAATGAACAAAGCATGAACTTTCTCTACTTCATATCTAAGCATTGATTTTCCATCTAATATCATCTTAGATGAGTAGATTCATCCCTAGTCAACACATTCACATATGTATCTTTGCCAGAATAACAGTGCTTATCTAAATTTGTTCGCCAAAACTGCATGTCTTTCTATAATTTTAGAAAGAAAGATTTGGCTTCTGTCAAGTTTATTCTCTATGCATAAATTCACGCTAGGAGATTATAAAATAGCAGTTTCCTTTGGGGAATTTTCAAATACTAAAATTTCTCTAGCGAGAAATACACTATCTCCTTCCTTCCTCTCTGCCTTCTATAAATTTACTATAATTTCAGAGATTAGCTTATCCTCATAGGGGAAGATTTCACAAACCATGAAAAGACTATGAAAAACATAAGAAAGTGAATGCCACATAATAAATTAACATCTCCTATACAACTCCCTGCATTCAACTCTTGCTAGTGGGTTGCAATTGTGAGCGTTCTGATCAGTTCAATTAACTTGCTAGTGAAGCCTGTCACATTCTTTCTAACTAGAATTTAAATAGAATTCAGTTCAGAATTAAAGCTCTGGTACATTAACCACGTGTTAGCTTCATTCAGCTCTTTACTTCTATTTGGTCCAAAAGAAAAAAAAAAGTCATTTAAAAATTAACATACTCAGCTGCCTGTTTGTAGTGTTTCAAGTCTTTCTTCAAATTTTTGTTCTCATTTTCTAAAAGCATATTCTGGGTGTAGACATCTGGAACATTCCCAAGATCTCTAAGTTCAGTTAGTCCCTTCTGTATTAACTCATACCTAGGATAAAATCAAACAAAAGGTTTTATGTTGTTGCTTTCTACTAAATTGGTTTAATTTATGTATAATTCAAAAAGTTCTCCTAGGGGATATTTATAGAATTGATTTGTGGCATTAATTTTATAAATTAAAATGTCCACATTTACAATATATATTTAAAATAACAAATAATTAGTTGCTAGGTACTCATATCATCATAGTACATAAAACATAACCAAACATCTCATATGTTCCAGGCACTAAGTCACTAATTCACTAACACTGGTGAAATTAACAAAATGGTCCAAGCCCCCATCTGTTCTAGTGTGGATAGTGATATGTTCCATGAAGTAAAATAAAGCAGGATAAGAGGGATAGAGAGACTAAGATAGAGACTGATGGGGGTGTTTGTGCTATTTTACATAGGATGAACACAGAAAGTATGATTGGTAAAGTGATATTTAAGCAGAGAACTAAAAGAAATAAAGGACTAAGTCATGTAGATATGAAGGGGAAGAGCATTATTGGCTGACAGAAGAGTAAATGTAAAGCCCTGAGAAAATGAGATGCTTGACATGTACCTTAAAAAGCAAAAAGCCAGAGCAAGGGAGAGAGTGGTGAAAAATGGGTCAGGAAGACAGCAGGGAGCCAGAGAGAAAAATATGATTTTACTTGAATCAGATTGAAGCCATTGGAAGGCTTTGAGAAACAAGTTACACTGATCAGATTTATGTTTAAAAGGATTAGTCTGGCATCTCTTTGAAGAAACTAACTCTACAGGAGCAAGACTAGAATCAGAGATGCTGGTTTGGAGCCTGTTGCAATAGTTCAAAAGAGCAACAACGGTGGCATAAACAAAGTTGGTAGCAGTAGAGATTATGAGAAACAGGTCCCTTCTGAACAGGGTGTAAAACCGGGGCCAACTTATTGGTGAAGCCAAAAAAAAATTTTCTTATGAGTCAGCTGCCACGCATTGGTTAAAAAAGTGGTCAAAGATGACTCCACGGTTTCTGGTGGAACAACAAACATCCATTTATGAAGATGGGAATGAATGCAGTAGGAATTGGGTGATTGGAGAAATAAAGGAATTGCTTTTATTCATATTAAATGCAATATGAATATATTGCAAGTGAAGATAAATACTGGGAATAAATGTCAAGAGTTCAGGGAAAAAGTCAGGACATGGAATTCAAACGTGGGAATCATCAGTAAAGAGATACTATTTAAAGTTACAAGACTGTTGTTGAAAGTGCTGCTATAAACACTGGGGTACAAGTGCCCCTATGCATCAGTACTCCTGTATCCCTTGGGGCAATTCCTAACAGTGCTATTGCTGGGTCATAGGGGAGATCTATTTTTAATTTTTTGAGGACCTCCACACTGTTTTCCAGAGCGGCTGCACCAGTTTGCATTCCCACCAACAGTGCAAGAGGATTCCTGTTTTTCCACATCCTCTCCAGCATCTATAGCCTCTTGATTTGTTCATTTTAGCCACTCTGAATGGCGTGAGGTGATATCTCAGTGTGGTTTTGATTTGCATTTCCCTGATGAGGAGTGACATTGAGAGGGAGGGAGCCAAACCATAAGAGACTCTTAAAAACAGAATAAACTGAGAGTTGATGGGGGTGGGAGGGAGGGGAAAGTGGGTGATGGGCATTGAGGAGGGCACCTGTTGGGATGATGAGCACTGGATGTTGTATGGAAACCAACTGGACAATAAATTTCATATAAAAAATAATAAATAAATAAATACAGAAGATTTAAAAAAATAAAGTCATAAGACTGGACAAGGCCAGCTAGGGCATGACTATAAACAGAGAAGTAAAGAAGTCCCTGGACTGTTTCAAGATTGGGAAGAGAAAGAAAGACTACCAACTAGAGACTAAGACAGACAAGGGCTAGTGAAGTAGTGGGTGAATATGAGAGCACCGTTGCTCTCAAACCAAGTGAATAAAGTGTTCCAAGAAGGAAGAAATGAACAACAGTGACAAATGCTGAAAACAGACTGAATAAAGAGGAGTACTAAGAATCAGTCACTGAATTTGGCAATGTGCAGCACTGAAAAAACTTTCAGCACAGTCATGGAGACAATAGTGCACCCAGAGTAGGTATAAGACTAGGACATGAGGAACTGGTAATAAACTCTTTCAAGGAGACATACTGTAAAGTGGAGCCTAGGAAATCAAGATTATCCTATAAAAAGGATGTGGAGTTCAGGGTGTTTTTTGTCTTCCACTTTTTTAAAAATATAAAAAATATTATTGGACATCTATATGCTTATGGGAATGATCCAGCAGAGAGGGGAAAAGTTTACAATACAGAAAACAGAGGGGCCAATTGCTGAAGCAATGTCCTTGAACAGCTAAGAGGATCTGGGGTCCAGTGGACAACTGGAGGGATGGCCTTAGATGACAGTGTGCATGGCTCAGCTTCTGTGACAGGTGAGAAGCATGCCTGAGAACACAGGTGGCAAGCTAGTAAGTAGAGAGGGAGGCAGAGGTCATAGAATGTCTATTTTCTCAGTGACATAAGGAACATCAGAGAATCATTTACAGATTTTTAAATAATTATAATTTTAATTATATGTATACATGTAGCAACTAATAAAGCTAAATAAAAAAGTATAAACACAGAAAAACATTTCAGTAATAAAGTTATTAACAAAGAAATACCTACAAAGCTTGCTATATAGATGAGTTAAACATTTGTTTAAAAATGTTTAATTATCAGCATTTTTATGTTATAAATATTAATTTTATTAATATATTACACATTAATAGAAGCCCTGAAGAATACCCAAAGGGTTAAGATAATAGAATCAATATTAAGTCGGTCAAGTGTCTGACTTCATCTCAGGTTATGATCTCACGACTTGTGAGTTCAAGCCCTGTATCAGGCTCTGTGCTGACAGCTGTCTGTCTCTCTCTCTCAAAAATAAATAAACATTAAAATTTTCTGTAAAAAAAAGAATCAATATTAATTAGTATTTGCCACAATTTATAAAACAACAAAATAGACAACAATTTAATCATAAATTCACTACTTCATATGTATTTAGAATGTGATTTATACTTATCTCCAAAGAGAAGATATAAGGGTTGATTGAAATATTAGCCCATGAAGTTTTTCTGACCATAAAATTGGTTTCCAGCAACTTGCTTTATTTAATGCAGAAAAAAATCTTACTAAAGAAATCATTTCAGTAAGAAAAAAAAGTGGTATATAGTCCTTTTCTACATTAAATGTTATGTAAATAAATTAATATGTGGTAAAATAAATACAAATCAAGCATAATACATCATAACACATACTATATCATATATATCTTAGGACATTCAAAAATAATTTATCATGACAAATTTCTGTAATCTATATAAAAATGTCAAAGATGATTTAAACTCACTAATACTATTCTAATACTATAAGATCACTAGGAATCTTAATCTACAAATTCTAGAAATATATTTCTCAGTAAAACAAGCATTTTGTATATAAGATAGTTTGTTTTTGTTTCAGGTGTGTGTGTGTGCATGTGTGTGTGTGTGTGTGTGTGTGTGTGTGTGTGTGTGTGTTAAAGAAATATCCTGGCCTTTTTATTTCTTCCTCTTTATTCACTCACACTTAGAACAAGACTGAAAAGTGTTCAGATGGGGAAAAAAGATTGTTACATAACTATTAGGAACTGGAAATAAAATTGCCAACAGAACTGCCAAAAAAATTACTACCAGGAAAATTACATCAATGGTCTTCACATTTACCATTAAGTCCATAAACTACTTAGAATTATATAGAAGTGGAGAATGTGCATGTATTTCAGGGAGAAAGTACATAGACTTTCATACAATTTGTCTATGGTGTAAGGCCCACTGTCACAAATGAGAAATAGTATGACAGAATTTCAGTAAACACATCAATAGTGTCATAAGAGTAAAGTTAGTTTTCCTTCATGATGGCACCCAAGGCATAGGATATAAAAGACAGGAAAACAGTAACCTAGATAATAACAAGCATCAAATGAGAATTTTTCCTCCATGTTTTCAGGGACAGTTACAGAAAATACTTACCAACAAAGACAAAATTCCATTAGCTACTGCTAACCCACAGTGCAAACAATTTGAGTTTCATATAAAAAAAATCACTACTACACACACATACACACACAATCTTTTTGTGTGTGTGAACAGCCAGAAAATAGTTTAGAATTTGCAGAAAAAAAAGAGCTTTCTGGGCCATGTGTTCTCCACTGTGCTGTGACTAACAAACTGTGCTGTAGCATGAAAGCAGCCATACATAATACCTAAAAGAAAGGTCATGGCTATGTGCCAACAAAATTTTATTTACAAAACAGGGGCAGGCCAGATTTGTTTGCTGACCTTGGATTTAAAGAATTTACTGCAATTACTGTTTGAGGATTAAAAGGCCACAAGCCAAATTTTACTCCCAGGTTTTTTGGTGACTTTAAGGGTTTTTTGTGTTACAAACTAACAGTGAGGGAACCTTGTTTTGTCAACTTTTGTAAGATTAAATGAATTCAGAGCAACGAATACTACAAACATTTTTATCCATAATAAAAATGATAAAAAAATATACTCTGTATTCTCATAGTCCTACTATTGCAGAATAGGTAAAAGTTTCTGATCAAAGTAAAAAATGTTTCATGTGAAGAAAAAATATCCAAGACTGTAATCTTATCACAAACAGCTTGTAAACTCATTACAAACTGACATCTAGGAATAAGGACACAATTATTTGAACCACAGTATCACTAAACAATATAATAAAGAGATACTTTATAAGAATCTTACTTTAAGATTGTAGTATTATACTAAATGGCACACTTACACAGGGGTTCTATACGTCCTAATTATATTGTAGTTTCCTAAAATTTCATCTCAATTCAAATTGCTAAATCTAAAATGATAATATGACACAACAAGCACTTAACCGTTAAGAGTATACTTGGTTACAGATTTCTCAAAGGGAATCATTTCACACTTTGGCCTAGACAAACGTGCAAGTACTATGTCCTAACACATATTCTTAGGAGAAAAAAAGGAACTGAGCCACATTAATTTTTCATTTCATTAGTACTACAAATTAATCATCTACCTACTTTTACAAAAATGTATTTTCTAATACATTTGTAATTATTTCATAGGGCATTTTTATAAATATTATTCATGTAATTTCTAAATTTAACAGGAACACTATTTTTCTACCATCAAACTTGCTGTTTCTTTAACTGTATTAATGAAAAATGGTTCTTTTCATTAAATATATTAACTTTAGATATGCAATTTAAAATAATAAAACTAATTTCTTCTATCTACATGATCTCCATAGATCAGAACCAAAAAAAGCAGCAAATAAAAACTGCATCACAGTTGGATTAGTAGAAATTAAAAATTGCCCCATATATTTATTTAAAATTAGGATTTAGCCCCCAAACACTATAAACATCTTTATTTATCATAGTATTCCCTTTCCATGATATGCAATGGCTTTTAAAGTTCAAACATATTTTTACATCCAATTATTTAATAATATTTCATTAAGGAATGTTAGGACTCTGAACACATGCCTGGTGACATTACTGCTGTAGCAAAGGAATAAAGACAGCATGCCTGATGATTTTCATACCCAATAAGTTATTAAAATTTTCAATTATAACAAGAAAATCTGCATTTAGACATCATGTGAAAATATAATTCTGCTTATTTCCAAATGAAGAAATATTTATATAAAAACAATCAATCAGTTGTGTGAGTAGAGAAAGGCAGGCCATCATACTATAAGGAAAGCAAGCAAAGTAGTACTCTTGGTAGGATATCTTAATGCAGAAAATAATACCCTTAATAATTATGCAGAACATATAGAAAACTATTTAATAAAAGACTTTGTTTTGTACAACCCCAGGAGATATTTCATTTTCTTGATTTTTGAAAATCACCCAAATATAAGAAAGATGTTTAATAAAAATCTCTTTTAAATTAATACCCTAATTATGTGAATGTGAGTGTGTGAATGTGTGTGTGTGTGTGTGTGTGTGTGTGTGTGTGTGTATGTCTAATGGTTTCGCTGGTGAGGCTGGGAAAAGTTTCCATCCATTTCAACCATTTTGCATAAGCTGAGCAACTTCAAGTCCTTTAAGACACTTAAAAGTGGACGTGTTAGCATTTCTAGAGAACTATTTATCCACATAATTGTTTACCATTCAGACTGAAAACAATCAAGAGTTCTGGTCATTCCCATTTTGATTAGGAAATTGCAAAGAAAGTCTTCTATTACTTCAGGTACTGGTTGCTTTGAAGGAAGGACTGTTTTCTGCTCCTGAAATTTAAATGTACAATTATTTATTTTGAAAATATAAAATCATCACTAAGCTTTTGTTAAGTTTATTTATTTTCTTTTTTTAAATGTTTATTTACTTTTGAGAGAAAGAGAGAGAGAGAGAGAGAGAGAGAGAGCGAGCATGAGTGGGGAAGGGGCAGAGAGAGAGGGAGACAGAATCCAAAGTAGGCTCCAGGTTCAGGGCTGTCAGCACAGAGCCCAACACGAGGCTGAAACCTACAAACCATGAGACCATGACCTGAGCCAAAGTCAGACAATTAACCGACTGAGCCACCCAAGCACCCCTGTTTATTTTGAGAGAGAGAGAGACAGAGTGAGAGAGGACGTGCCCACAGGTGCTAGCAGGAGAGGGGCAGAGAGAGAGGGAGAGAGAAAATCCCAACCAGGCTCTACATTCAACAGGGAGCCTGACATGGGGCTGGATCCTACAACCCTGGGATTGTGACCAGAGCAAAAATCAAGAGTCAGATGCTCAACTGACTGAGCCACCTAGGCACCCCTTTCAATAAGCTTTGATTACTGGTACTGAAAGGCTGTTAATTTATTCATTCACTTGTTCATTTTTTCATCTAATTTTTTTTGAGTGCTATGCTTCAGGGACTATTTTAATCACTAAGAATAAAGCAGTAATGAAACTAGATAAGACTCAGTGTTCATACCTAATGGTCAAGTAGATGAAGACAGAAAATGAAAAACTAAATTAAAAATATATAATATGGCAGATGGCACTAAGTGCCTGGGAGAAAAAAAGCAGAGGATTGAAGGGCAGGAGAACCAAATGTATTAGAACACAGCCATGCTCATTTTTCACATATTGTCTATGGATGCTTTCATACATATGACAGAGGTGAATTGCAACAGAGATCTTACAGCCCTCAAAATCTAAAATATTTACTATATGATCCCAGAGAACATGTTTGCAGACCCCTAGACTAGAAAAGTGGAGATATTTCAGCAAGTGAGATATGAAATTAGAACAGCCATAAAAACTATTATGTCACATAAACCCATGTATAAAATAAGACAAATAATGGGTAAATTCTTAAAAATATCGGGGCGCCTGGGTGGCGCAGTCGGTTAAGCGTCCGACTTCAGCCAGGTCACGATCTCGCGGTCCGTGAGTTCGAGCCCCGCGTCAGGCTCTGGGCTGATGGCTCGGAGCCTGGAGCCTGCTTCCGATTCTGTGTCTCCCTCTCTCTCTGCCCCTCCCCCATTCATGCTCTGTCTCTCTCTGTCCCAAAAATAAATAAAAAACGTTGAAAAAAAATTTTTTTTTTAAAAAATATCAACAGTATGGTTGCCCCCAGAGTGCATTTTCTTTTCATTGGCAAGAACTTATTAATCTAACTGCCAATCATTTAGACAGACAGATCTATTTTCATATATAGAAACCCAGAAGTAGACTTTCCTTCATTGTCCTTCTTAACCTGGTCTTGATTACATACCAGGTAAATGTTACATACCTAGTAATAGTTACATAGAAATGCAGTGAGGAAAGAATCTCTGTTTCCCTAAAAATTTCTTTTCTTTTTTTAAATTTTAAGTTTATTTATTTATTTTGAGAGAGAAAGAGAAAGAGAGTGCGTGCAAGCAGGGGAGGGACAGAGACAGAGGGAGAGAGAGAGAATCCCGTCATTGTCAGCACAGAGCCCGATGCAGGGCTCGATCCCATGACCCACGAGATCATGACCTGAGCTGAAGTCAAGAGTCAGGCACTTAACCAACTGAGCCACCCAGGTTCCCCTAAAAAGTGCTTTTCAAAAGAGCTATACATAACTTACTGCTGATCTTAATTACTAGTAGTTGCTACAACCTTCAAACAGTGATCAGTTGAAGCAAATTTGGTGGGCTACAGAAATTTCCTGACAAATTAATAGGGTTTTAAAATGAATTTTTTTAAAGCTCAAGTAGAATAATTTGTAATATCTTTCCTAAGGTCATTTTAAAAGATATTATTGAACAGTGTTGATTATATGCAGGACCCTACATCACACATGGAAGATGTCAAAGCAGCAGAATACAGCATCCCTGTCTTCAAGTCTTTGCATTACGGTGGAAATTTATATATAACCACTGGGTAAGGGTATAACACTGTTGGAAGTAGACATTCATTTTACAATAATAAATGATACCTTGGCATTTTTGATCAATAAATTTGAAAATGATATTTAGAATGAGATGGAGGATAGTTGAAGGAATTGGGAACACAGGAGGAAAAGGACAGAGAGACTATACCTAATCTAGTTTCTAAAGATGTCTGTGAGCTCATGTTTTTATGTACATTTGTATGTATGGTCTGGTAGACTCCTGCCTTCTCGAATAGTATTTTCTTTCTATTTCTTCCTGAATACATCTGATACATATACTGTGAAACAGCCAAAGCAGAAATCCAACCACCTTAAAATGCCATGTTTCTTATACATGGAGACTTACAATCCTATCAACATATTATACACACATGCATACACATACATGTTCTAAGCTATAATGTGATCATAAATGTTTCTTTTAACTTTGCATATAATATTCACTCAACATATATTTGCTGAATGTCTCCCACATGCCAGGCACCATGAGAGGTGCTAGGTATTAAATTTGAATGAGATACTTCCCTATCTCAAGGAATGAAAGACTAGTTGAATAAAAACAACATATCCCCAGACCACCTGGGTGGCTCAGTTGGTTAAGTGTCTGACTCTTTACTTTGGCTCAGGTCATGATCTCACAGTTTGTGAGATGCAGCTCCACAACAGTCTCCCTCTCTCTCTGCCCCTCCCCCCATTCACATCTCTCTCTCTATCTCTCTCTCTGTCTCTCCTCCCCTCTCTCTCTCAAAATAAATAACTTAAAAAAATTCCCCTACCACATTCTTTAGTAAAAGAGCTCATAAGAAAAAAAGTTGTAACATATTAAGCATCCCTATCAGATAAATATTTCCATGAAAAAAAAACCCACAGAATTTTGCAAAATACATTTTAGTATCTGTATCCAAAACCAAATTCTGTACATTAGAATTTAAAATCCTTGTTTTAATATCTGGTGAGATTAAACAGGCAGAGTTCTGAGGGAAGGTGTCATTTGTCATTAAGTTATGCAAGAGTAACCATGATGCGGAAAATGACAATCCAAAAAAGAAGAAATATGAATACTTACTTAAAGTTAAGGTGTGATGATAAAATCACAAGAGAAAAAGGCACAGCAAGGGATAGGACTGTATTTACTAAGTAAAGTACTTAAAGTTTAAATGACTTTCCAAATTTCACATTAAAGTCTCACTGCTAAACTACAGGCTGTGTTCAAACTACACAAACTATAGGTTGTGTTCAAAATTCTCACCAAAATCTGAGTATCTGTAGCCTGTTCTTGGACCATCTGAATTGCTTTTGCCAGATCTTCTTCACCTTCTGGAATGCTAAAATTGTCATCTGGTATCTAAATCAGAGAAAGAGTATAGAAAGAGTAAGCAGGAATATAAAAGTAACTTACTTCATTTCAGAAATAATTTTTCCTCATAAAATAAAGGATCACAAAAATAGACACCTTATGTAAGATGCCATGTAATTCTGAAGTTCTGTGACAAATGGATAACCAAGTAGGAAGCTTTCTGACTTCCTTGTAAACATCATCAATGTCACTTCTGATAAACTCGAGATCAGTTTATGGGCATCTGCTCTTATCTATAATGACAAATATAGTCTAACAACTCTGCGGAGAAAAAATGTAAGACCATTTCTTTTTCATAACTACAAGTAACTGCAAATCTCTAGTTTATTAAAAAAAACAAAACAAAATAAAATGAAGCTGACTGCCTGAATGTTATGCTCTTGGAAAAATGCAACAGACTCTAACTATGATAATAATGATGGTTAACATTCACTGTGTGCTTCTTACATGCTGATGAGTTTTATGTATCTTACATTAACTCCTTCAGTAATTTCATATGGCACATATTCATATTATCTCTATTTTACTAGTATAATAAAAAGTTATCTACTGTTTGTCCTTTTACTTGCTCAGGCCACAAATTGCCAGGCTTGCTTCCACAGTTTCACTTGCAGTGCCTATCCTTTAGGAGTGACTCTAGGTGCCACATCTCAGAAGGAACAATAGGTCCTATCCAAACAGTGAATGAAAGGAAAAATTTGAGGCAGGAACTACATTACACACAGAATTAGAGTTAAGCTGAAAGGAAGCAGGGGACCTGACCTACAGCCAGTAGTGGGAATCTGGAAAACCCATTCAAGAGCAGAATGGATGTTTGGGAAGGAATGCCTGCTGGACAGGCAAACTGTAGTAAGGATCCACAAGGCAGGGGATAAGGAGTTAACTTTGAAGCACAATTAACAGGAAACCAAAAGAGCCAGATGGATTAACCAATCTAAACTTTTAAACAGAACTTTCACACTTCACTCTTAACTAGCTGATATTAGCTAAATTCAGTTGAAAAACTAACATCTCTTAAGGAAAACAAAAAATAAAATAAAATAAAATAAAATAAAATAAAATAAAATAAATATTTCATAAGAATGACAATGAATTTACAAGTAAATACTTAAAATGAAAAAATTACCTCTTCATATTCATAATCATCTTCAGATGCCTCAGTTATGGTGACCTCTGAAATCATGTCAAGTTTCAATCTCAAGATATATGGGATAAAATGATTCATTTAAAATTGATTTGACATTAAAATTCGGTATTAGATCCATTTATCTCACCGAGTTGGTAAATGTAATATAAACTCTTTAAAATTACTCTTCCACATATAACCTACAAATATAGATATCTTAAAACAAAATATTTTTATTATTATTTTAAAGCATTGCTCCATAGAACCCAAACCTATAAAAAACTACATTCCCATACATCTATTTACTATCTAATGAGTTCCAACTTGATTGTAAGGCTTACAAAAATGTACATGGTATATATAATAAGATAGTATAGATTAGAAAGAGAAAAGAAAACTTATGGACATGAAAACTATGACAGTCAATTTTTTAATTTATCTCAAACTAATTTAAATTCTCAGAGCTCCAGAGTCATTCACAGTGCATTGTGACTTCTTAAAGTATTACGAATTTCTAAAAAGCACACCAATATCCATATATAAGTAAAAAACAGATTTCAATGTTTTCATAATAAAAATTACTTAAATATCTTCTTATTTATTATACATTTCAATTTTAAAATTAAATTTCATTCACAGGAAAGGCAGCCTAATTAAAGCAAAGTATACAGTAATCATAATTCAATGGTCCATAAAGTATCAAGAAATAAGCATTAAAATATCAATGGAAATGACTAGTAAAAAATTCTAACAGCATTGTTGTAAGACTTTCAAAAATCATAAGTTACTTTAATTATAAATGAAAACTTCAAGATAATGTTTAATTTTGAAAGAAATCAAAGCATATACCGTTAACATTTTGTTGGTTGGTGGGTTTACATTTCTCTCCATATGTACAGATGGAATTATGCCAAGTTCATTCAAAATGTATGAAATTAAACACTTTAATGTATAGCAATGGTTACAAAAATCAAAGACGAGATTAGCCTAGCTTTTGTTTTGCTGCTGGTTATGAGAAATTATCTTCCAAGAGTTAGCTAAACGTGTATATAACAACTCATGCTGTTTGTAATAAGAACTGGTATCACTTATACAGTATTTAAGAGAAGCAGACACTGTCCCTCATTCTCATCCTACCTGCAAGCTATAATCATCTCCACTTTACAGATCAGGACTCACAAGCACAAGGTTACACAGCTAGGACCTAACACAGTTGGTGATCAGCCCCAGAAGTACAGGTTTCACTATGCTATACTTAAACCTCTCTTGTTATTCCATATTCGTCTTCTATGCTATGTAAACACTTGAAGTGTTTGCCAATTATCTTCCACACAGTTCTAAACCTCTAAAAGATGGGTTATACGGCTTTGTTACTCAGTTCCATCATAAGCAGTAAGTCTTCACTGTTTATCCAACTGGAAAGTCACTTAAGCCTATTTCAGTCACGAACAATTCTTAGGAACCAGATACCATCAAAAGGCCAGTATTTCATTGTCAAACAAGTTTATCTCCCAATAATATGGTGAAAAGTAATTTTGGCTCAAAAATAACTACTTAATTTAACTAATTAAATAAGTAAGTAAAATAACTAATAACTAATTAAAAACATGGTAGATTAAACTACTACAGAAAAAAAAAAAAAGATGCAACCTTGCAGCTGATCCTATAATACCCATACTGGGTAATTTACCCATATGAACTTCATATGGCAAATTTACCCATACTGGGCACCAGGAGTGAAGGACCTACCTATATTAGTTAATCTACTACCATGGAACAGTTTCCAATAGCACTTGCCTCACTCTCTAGTCCCTTGCCAGCAGCCTTCTTAAGAGACCACCAGGCTTCCACTAACAGTCTGATCAAAGTATTTAGTTTTCACTAACATCCTACTTAAAGAAATTCTAACATCTGTCCTATTTCAGTTCCAGAGCCACTCTAATACTTTAAAGGATTTCTTATGTTAGAATCCCACTTTCAGGTGCCAAAATCTGTACTTTTTATTACTATTGCTTAACAAACTCTCCAAACCTTCAGGCTTAACAATAAGCATCCATTACCTCATAGTTTCTGTGTTCAAGAATTCAGTAGTGGCTTAGCTTGTGGAGTTTGATTTGGGGTCTCTCGTGAGATCTCAGTGAAGATTGCAACTAGGGCTGCAGTCCTCTGAAGGCTCGGTGGAGGCAACAGGATCCATTTCAAAGATGGCTCTAACATTGTTGGCTAAAGGTTTCAATTCCTCCCCATGTGGGTCTCTCCACAGGCGTCTTTAGCATTCTCAAGACATAGCGGCTAGCTACCCCCAGAATAAGCAATATAAGAAAACAAAGTGGAAGCCACAATGTCTTTTATGACCAAGCCTCAGAAGTCACATCATTGGTTACATAGGTCAACCCTATTCAGTGCCTAAGGGAGCTAAATAAGAGCATGAGTACAGGATGTGGGAATCACTATGGAAGCTGGCTACCACAGATAAATTGAGGAGTTTCAAGAGTATTAAGAGTTAATGCATGTAAATCACTTAGAATGGTGCCTAGCTTATAGTATATGCTATGCAAGTATTTGTTATTATTTTCCTTGTTCTAGAAAGAGAGGAGTACCTGTGGAGAAGTCTCATAAGTCTCTCATGGCCTAGTTCCCCCAGGCTTTAAAATGAACGCATTAATAAAATTCATTCTAAATCTTCTTCCTTTCTAAGTTTAGATTTTCTGATACATTTTCACTTTTTTCAATAAAATTTCCAGAAGCTCAGCTACAGGAAATCAGTCTCCTTTCTATGGAAAAGTATACTAAAACTTGATTTTGTAAGAAGTCACTTGTCTTTAAGTCTCCAGAAAAGCAATGTCATTCTTCATCACTGCTCATACCATAATAAATTTCGCAAAGAAGTAAATATTCTAAAATCATTTAGATAGACTTTAAAATTGTAAATTATCCAACTGGTAAGATTAAGGTGAGGAAGAAACATCAAAGCATAGGTTGTTAAACATAGCAATACACAGAGAGAAAAAAAAGATTTGTCCTCAAAGCTTTGGAAATATCAGACAACACCTGCCATACTGCTACCCAGAAAATATCTGAGGCAACAGCTTTTGAACCCTAATAATATAGTTTCCCCAAAATCAAAACAGTAAGTGGAAAAATAACTACCATTTCATAAAGCTTAAAAGTTTTGTCATATGGATCATTATCATATTTATTCTCACAACAATCCTCTGACATTGAATAACACAGATATAATCATTTCTACATAAAAAAATAAAAGAAAGAAACTTAATCAAGGAGATTAAAAAATCTTCCAAAAATCATATACCTATAAGTGACAAAGACAAATTTCTTGAATAAAAATATCAGGAATTTTCTACATTATCATATTGTGTCTACAGTGACACAACAAGAATGTGCAATTTTTACCAAAATCCTAGGTACTTACTTTCCAAACTTTCCAGTGTTATATCATCAACAGCTAAATCAAACCATTTAAATAGCTCAATTTGAAGACCCTAAAGGAAAGAGAAGTATAAAAGAGGGCAAACATACCAACCCAAAGATTAAATTAGCCAAGAGCAAGAGATTAATGAGACAAAAGGTCAGGAAGAGGACAAACATCCAAAATAGGAACCACTATTTTCCTTGACTGGTATTTTCAGTATCCACAAAAATGATCCGTACATAAAATCTTCCCAAGAGCAACTGAGTTGAAATGTGACGTTGAGGTGCTACCGAAGAAATAAATGTACTTTGGCATGTGCGTTGGTATGCATCTGTCTGGCTGAGCTGGCTAGCAACACATGGACAAATGCACAAATGAATCCCCAAATGATTGTGTGGCAGTTGACAAATATGCATATAGTACAAAATATAAAAATAAGTAAGTATGGAAATTCAAAGAGAAAGAACAGAAATAAGATAAAGGTAAGGATACAGTACATGCCATAAAGTCTCATGAACTCTGTCAAACATAAGCCACAGATTTGACCCAAATCTTCCCCAGCAGTCTGGGTAAAGAGGGGAATGTAATCAGATACGAATTCCGTAACCATCCAATGAAAACAGATGAGTTTCTCAGCAGATGTACAGCAATTTCTGGTTGTGAAGCCCGAGAGAAATTACTCTCTCCCATTCTCATAAAGAGAACACTGTGGATTGTACCGATATTGATTCCCTTGGCCATCGGGACAGGCAGAAAGACTGAGTGAAGCAGGATCTGATGGAATACCATGTGTAAAAAAAGGTTGGAAAGACTGCTTTAGAAGCAATGTTGGCAGAATAGGAATAAGCAATTGACCAAGAATTGCCTGAATGATAAAAACCCTCTACTCTCATTCTACTTTTACTGGACAACTTTCTCATGTGTAATTTAATCTCTAAGGTGATCCTATTCTGCAGGAAATGTCCATACAATTAAGCTGGTCACAGTTCTCAGGCAAAGTGATTTTTTTTCCATTGCAGAATAAACCAGAATTCTGGCTCAAAATCAGTTTCTTAATGCCAAGAAAAACCCTCTTCTTATTATCTGTCTAGTATTCCTTCAAAGAACATTGTTAAACTCCATTTCCGAAATTCATTTTTCCCTCCTTTCTATTCTCTTTAGGTCTAGCTATTGCCTTTCTGCCTGCTTAATGCTAAGTTGACATCTAATATTGTGCCTAGTGTTCTAGTCTCCTCTTGCCCAGGGTAAAGTCAGTGATTCCACTTCCTCTCTGACCTGCAGCCACAGCCCTTAGCACCACCCATTTCTAGGCCACATTCGGTATCCCAGAATCAGAGCCTACACCCAGACTAAGGGTCCCACTCCACATCTCCCCTTGCTCTGAAAGAAATTTAGTAATACTTGTGATTTGCATATAATTTGCATATTATGTATCAGTTCCCTGATGGCACTTGGTCACCATGGGTGAACTGCCTGGCAGTTTCTGCACTGGCAGAATCTGTACCAGATCTCGACCTTGTAGATCCTATCAGAAAATAGGACAATATACGCAGAAACTGCCAGGAAACCCTAAATCCATCACAGTACTACAGAAGACACAACTGCAAGAAGCCTCAGGGAAGCATTTCAGCTGGCATAATGGAGTCGAGCTTGAGGTGACAGTTGATATGATGGGGTCGCAAACAAGGCTCTACAAATGAACCACAGCCAGAAAACTATAAATGATTTTTAGATGTGAACACCATACAAAGTGTTCCTCACACGCTCGTCTCTTCCCAGTGCTGCACTGGAGGTGCATCACTGCCAGCAGCAGCATCTTTACAAGGAACTGGAATGAAACACACAGTTAATTATATTTTACATGATTTCCCAAAGCTACTATAGACAGAAACTGCTTTGTAATCTTTGCCGTCACTGCAGAGCCAATGTACATAAAGGCAATCTAAAATCTAGCCTGGATCCTTCATGATCAACATTTTACTTAGGAAATTGAAATAAAAGTACTGTAAATGGCAGACATCACAGCCATGGTTCCCTTTCTTAGGAATGCCAGTTTGAATAATATAACTTAACTGAGTAATAGACACCGAAGATGGCAGATAAGTGGCTACCACTTGCTGCCACTTTCTCCACTGTTATTTGTTTTCTGCAGTCTTTCCCACCAAGTCTTCAGGAGGTCTCAGAATCTTATTAACACCACATACCTGGGAGCCACTACCAATTCAACAGACACGGCAAGAGTGGAAATTTATTGGCTACCCCTGCCCCAGACACCATTGCACATCTTCTGCCTCAGAAGGTGGAAAATAACTTCCTTTTCAAAATATAAGGCTCACTGTTCTCATAGCGGGTGGTGGTTTAAGTTTTTCCAACTTTATGCCAGGAGATCCAAAGATATGGGCTCTATAAAAATATAGATATACCTCTATCTGAAAATATGATGGCTAGTAGTTAAGAAATGTGTTTACAGCCTTATTATTCCAATTAGAGTCTTTAGACCAGCAGCACCAGCAACACCTGGGAGCTTATTAGCAATGCAGAATTTCAGCCTTCACTAGAACTTACTGAATTAGTCTTCATTTAAAGATCCATATCTTTGATTCATATGCACATTAAAGTTTGCCCAGACTAGAGGACACACAACAAATTCTTTCTTTCTTTCCAAATAGCCTATGATTTTCATGCATGTAAAATTCAGCACTCCAGACTTAGTAACATGCCTTTTGGTCTAGATTCTACATTCAGACTGTCTATCCTTGTATTTGAATATATGTAGGGTGCAACTAAGATGCCATGGACAAATTAATTTTCCCAATGATAATAAGAAATAGAGGACTTGAGTACCTAACAATTATTAAGGATATGTGCTCACTCAATACTACAAAGATTCCAGAGAAGTAACATAAGAGATGGGAAAAATCACTAAATGTTAAAAATAATGAATAAAAAGACTGTTAAATGATAAAAATTCAATTTTAATTAAAGTTATCAGTGAATATTACTATTACAATGAATGATTGACTAGGGATATAATTAAGAAAACAAGCATGCATCTTAGATGAGGTGTCTAAGTATGTTCACCATATTTCAGTTGACTAGTTTAATGGAATCTTTAATTTTGCACTTTCAGAAATAGTTGACTTTGGGACTGAATCCACAGTTGATCAGCTTCAAAAAACTGGTTTAAACTCACTCAACCCTCAGAAATTGCTGGTGGGGCCAGAGCAAACCTCTTCAGTGGTCAGCAAACTTATGTCCATGATCTAAGAAGCCAAATTCTTAGCATTGGAATGCATTGAAAGATAAAATAATCAAAATCCAGCTAGAGGAGCAGAGAATCAGTGCAAAAGGAGGGAGATAACAAAGACAATACCTTGGGGGCTCCACTTTCCTAGAGTCCATGTATTCCATTATTCTTCCTTGAACATTTCTTTTGACATGTAGCAACAAAATCAATTAAACACTAGCTTTCTTAGTACAATTCATTCCAGCTTGCATCTCCCAATTGGACTGGGCATTCCCACATGTCCCTAGCCATACATTAACTGTAGTTCCTACTCCATATGGAAAACCTTACCCAAGCTGTCCTGATTTCTAATAGAGAATTCATTCATAAGAGAACAATCAGCTTTCTTTACATACACTCGACCCTTTACAAAGCACATAGTTAAAATCTGGTCTTATGTTTTACAGTGTTGCAAGTATCTTTCTAACGAGGAGTTCTCCAGAGGATTCATGTGCTTTCATAAACAGATTTCTTCAAAGCTCTGGATATAGCTAAGAAAGGAACAATGTACATGTATGTTTGTATCTTGTGCTGAAGTTTAAAACATAAAAGCAATGATATTGTGAATTGCTTCAGGAGAGAAACAGATAACACCTGCCTTTACAGGTAGTAGGTTACAAAGAAGAAGTGTTGCAGGGGTAAGAATTATTTTTCCTGCATACATTCTCTAAACTTACAAAGAAAACGGGGACTTTACTTAATGAAGCCATTCCCCTCATGGTGGATCCTGGCTGTTTTCGGTTTGGGCCCTAATAATTTGTACATGTTCTTTACGTTTGAATGTTTAACAGCAAAGAAAAGGGCGACTTCCTGAAGAATTACAGTCAACCTCTTTTAAAGATTTAATATTGATATCTTGTTGTCTAGTATTCTAAGGAGCATCTGTTCAGTCATAAATAAGCGAAGCCCAAGACCAAATGCAGTAGAAGTGATTAAGTATATGTGCAAAGTAGAGAACATCAGATTTCTGATTCATTTGTGCATATTATAACTTTTATTTACCCACTGCAATAGCTCAATTAAATTACCTGAAAGCTAAAGACTTTAAACCCAAGAAAGTCTCACTTCAGCAACTATCATAATTGCCTTAAGAAACAATGTCAAATAACATTATACAGTCAACTCTTAATTATGCATGTTAAGAGAGCCCAGGGATACAAGGATAATTGGCATTCAAAAGTAATCCTCAAACTTCATTTTAACTAAGAGTTAAAGCCTCACTTATCACTGAACTTCCCACCTAAACAATGAATGTAGGAGAACTAGCTATCTGTGTAGTTCTGCTATCCTTGGACTACCCTTTGGTTGAAATCCAAAACAGTAGTCAACTAAAGGGAGATGGAAGAAAAGCAAAAAGGCAAGATAATTCATAAACCGGATAATAAAATCCTAAAAAGTTAGAGTTGCTTATATTTACAAATGTGATTATTTGGAGAAATCTTTGTCAGGCAGGTTTTTTTTTTTTTTTTTTGCAAACTGCTATACGTTTGCAGTTGTAACCCAGTGATCGCCTGGAAAATTAAGTAAACCGAAAAGCTGTATTATATGGGAGTCCACCATTTATTCCACAGGGATATCTGCAAAAAAGTTAACCCACTGTGATTGCCTCATGTTAACAAACCATGCATTACAGAAATCATCTTAATGTAAACAAAAATAAGATGCTGGTTACCATTCACTACCAGGGACACTGAAAAACTTTATACTTGATGCAGTTAAGTTCTGTAAGAATTGTTGGCTCATTTTCGAATTTAAAAAGGAATTTTACTGGGGAAAGTAGCTATTTAGAGCTCTGAAAAGAGTACAATGCCTCATTTAAGACACTAAGGCACCTACATATTTCCTTTAAATTGATTTTGAACTATTGAAGCTTATATTCCTATAAAGATCATGTTTGCATTGAAGAAAATACCACATATTCTCTTTGATCTTTTCAACTAAGTTCTTCAAAGCTCCCTGAAGCACCGGTGTGTACAGAGCCTGAGTCAGGACAGGTGAACCAGTTTGCCAAAGCCCACAAAACCAATCATTGCCGAATCTCTGAAGTCTTGAATTAAAGCCGGGGGATTCAAAGTTGGACAAAGAAATAATAAAGCAGATTTTGGAGTTTCCTTGATATCTTTAAGAATAAAACAGATAACCGTCTCTCTCCTACCTGCCTTAAAAAAGTAGACACCTTTTTCTCATGAACTCTCCTTATCTCTCCAGTACAATTACTCTACATGCCCAGCGGAGGTGAGCTCAAAGGCCTTACCAAGAAATAGTGAACCTAATTATTCACATATGGCTATTCCATTTTTCTGGTATTTCCACTGATAATTGCTTATCACTGTCTGGTTTCTTCCTAACACCTCTGAGCCTTTTCAGCTCACCGGGTCATCATTTAGTTGCTTTAAAAAAAAAAAAAAAAAAAAAGTAACAATTATTATTAAGTAGCCAAAATTGCAACTACCAAGGAAGTTGACACTACCACAACAAATCATTTAAGCATTGGTCAACTGAACCATCTACAGAATCACAGGTTGAATATTCTGAGCTTCAGCTCCTTAAAACGCAAAGGCCGAAGTCTTTCCCGGTCTCCTAACTTTCCCGACTTAATTGGTTCCCACGGTATTCCGCAGGTTTAGGGCTTATTTAGGAAAATGACTAAGCGAAAGGGGGGTTGAATCAATCTGTTGTACCACCTTAACATAAAACTTCCATCCAAAGTTTGCAAAGTGGTGACTAAGTACCAGATTCCTGAAGGTTCTTCCAACAGGAATGCGGCAGCCTAACACTCCGAAAAGGGGAAAAATTTAGCGGGTAGCTATCAGGGGAACACGGTGCGGGAGACGCCACCATGAGGTCCAAATGGCGTCTCGGCCGGCTTGGTAGCCACAAGCCTCAGAGGGCGCCCCCCAGTGGGAAGCCAGCGCCCTCGTCCCCAACCCGTTACCAAGGGCAGCGCCTGGAGGCCGCGCCTACACTTAAGGATACGCTCCAGGTAGTAGGCGCCCTCGGCGGCCACCGCCTCCGCGGTGTCCCGAGCAGCCGTCAAGCCCATGCCCAACGCTTCTTCCAGGACCCGCAGGGCCAAGGTGGGCAGTCCTTGCTTAGCAGCCATCTGAGGCGGAACGGCCCGCTGCCTCCCTAAGAGCAACTGCGAAGACGCCTGCCCGAGACCGCACGCAGCTCTCGCGAGACTCTGACACCCTCACGGCTTCCACCCAGCCAGTTCCGCGCACCTAAGGGTTGCTGCAGCCCAAAGCTTTAGGGCCCTCTGAGCTTCACTGGTTACCATGGCAACGTCGTTGCCTAGTTACCCTAGGACGCAGCTCCTGGAGTGGATGAGATAAAACGCAAGAAACAGTCGGCTTGGATTATATACATTTTGTTGCCGAGCCAGCTTGGGGTTTGCTTTGGTTTGGTTTTCATTTTAACCCTAGCATTTCTTTCTCACTTGGTTGGCTTCCCTAAGTTGTCTTTCTCCCGGTTCTTGCATGCCCATCATCAGCTACCTAATTTTAAATGTGTGGAGAGCCCCCATTATCCACAGGGAAAACTCCTGGAAAAGAGGAAGAACCTCAGTGCCAAGAGGGAAAAAAAAAATTTTTGTAGAAAGCATAATTGAGAGGTTAACTCAGGGGAACTACCAGCTTCAGACGCTGAGCAACAAAAAACTAGGATAGGGGCGCCTGGGTGGCTCAGTCGGTTAAGCGTCCAACTTCATCTCAGGTCATGATCTCAGTTTGTGGGTTCGAGCCCCGCGTGGGGCTCTGTGCTGATAGCTCGGAGCCTGGAGCATGCTTTGGATTGTGTCTCTCCCCCCCCCCCCGCCCCTCCCATGCAGAGGTCTCAGACAGAGGTCTCTGTCTCTCAATAATAAAAAGTAAAAAATTAAGAAAAAAAATAGGATAGTCACCTTAGTCAATTTCCTTCTTGGGTTCCTTTAAAACGTTTATCTGAATATCTGTTTTGACTTAGGTTTCATACACTGGGACTTGGAAGAACATTTGTAGCGTTGACCCTTGCCAAGAGAAAGCCACTTTCATAAGAACTATGAGGTACAAATAGTCCTAACGTAATGTATTATAAATGATATTTGTCCAATCATGTGCACTCCTTTTGCAATGACAGAATCTTCCTCAGGTTGTATTGTGTATATATCAGAAGCATGTACTGAGCCTTTTTCTTTGCAGATTCTTTTTCAGTCTATGTTTTTTGATGAAAACTGAATGCCAAACAGCAATTCATTATAAAAGCTCCCATTTACTACCAAAACAAAACAAACAAACAAACAAAAAAGCAATAGTAGTAAGCTTCCTAATGAGGTGATTGAGAGCCTGGGTGCTGGAATGAGAGGCTGCATTCAGATCCTGGCTCCACCACTTACCAGCTCTGAAACCTTGGGCAAGCCACTTAATCCAGGCCTCAGTTTCCTCATTTGTAAAATGACCGTAATAATATTACCTACCTACAACAAAGCATTGTTGCAAGGGGTAAAACATAAAGAATTAAGAACTTACCAGACAAAAGTAGACACTAAGAAATAGTTGTTATTTCTATTGAAGTTAATTGCTTAGTTTTGTTTTGTTTTCAGAATAATCAAAACTCACAATTAGAAATAATACTCCTTTGTTTCTCATACCTATTCTTTTAAAAACTTACTCTTTGGGGGCGCCTGGGTGGCCCAGTCAGTTAAGCAACTAACTCTTGATTTTGGTTCATGCCATGATCTCACAGTTCGTGAGATTGAACCCCACATCAGGCTCTGTGATATTCTCTCTCCCTCTCTCTGCCCCTCATTCTCTCAATAAATGAATAAATAAACATCTAAAAAAAACTTACTCTTTGTCCTTGATGTTTCCCATCAAGCACATCCTCAGTACTTATTAAATTCAAGGAACAATTACTAAGAGGCTGAAAATGAAAATAAAGGAGAGGAACTCTGAAATTGGGGGATCCACTCCTTTTATAGAAAGTCTGCTGTTTGTTCCAAAGGGAGGCATTACCTTATCCCTCAAGTTTGTTTTCTGTAAACACATGTCTGAGAAATGGCCCAGGTAAGGAGTGGTCAGGGCTTTGCACCCCCAGCAAAGCATGATGGAGCATGAGAAAGCCATGAAGGAGGGTCTCTCTGAATAATTAATGTTTACATCGATCTTTTTTTTTGTCTGTTACATCAGCGGTTCTCTTTCTTAGATTTTAGATGTAGTATGTCATGTTCTACACATAGGTTTGAATTCTAGCTCTTCTGTATGATCTTAATTAATTTAAGCTCTTTGAGCCTTAGTTTCCTCTTATCTAAAAGAGATATTTTAATACCTATATTACCAAAATACAGTGAATGAAATGTCTTCCTTGGGAAAATGTCTATTCATGTCTTCTCCCCGTTTCTTAACTGGATTTGTTTTTTGGATATTGAGTTTGATATGTTCTTTATAGATATTGGATACTAACCTATTATCAGATATGTTATTTGCAAATATCTTCTCCCATTCCTTACACTGCCTTTTAGTTTTGTTCATTGTTTCCTTTGCTGTGCAGAAGCTTTTATTTTGATGATGCCCCAATAGTTTATTTTTATTTTTGTTTCCTTGCCTCAGGAGACATATCTAGAAAGAAGTTGCTATGGCTGATGTCAAAGAAATTACTACCTGTATTCTCCTGTAGGATTTTTTATGGTTTTGGTCTCACATTTAGGTTTTTAATCCACTTTGTATAGTATAAGACAGTGGTCCAGTCTCATTCTTTTGCCTGTTGCTGTCCAGTTTTCCCAATACCATTTGTTACAGAGACACTCTTTTTCCCATTGGATATTCTTTCCTGCATGGTGGAAGATTAGTTGACCATATAGTTGTGGGTTCATTTCTGGGTTTTCTATCCCGATTTATTCAAAAAAGTTAAAGTTTCTCAAAAAATCTAACAACAGAACTACCCTATGATCCAGCAATTGCACTACTAGGTATTTACCCCAAGAATACCAAAATACCAATTCAAAGGGATACTTGTACCCTAATGTTTATAGCAGCATTATTTATAAGAGCCAAATTATGGAAACAGCCCAAGCATCCATTGACTAATGAATGGATAAAGAAGATGTGTATATATATACAATGGAATATTACTCAGCCATAAAAAAGAATGAAATCTTGCCATTTGCAACAACATGGATGGAGCTAGAGAGTATTATGCTAGACAAAATAAGTCAGTCAGAGGAAGACAATAATCATATGATCTCACTCATATGTGGAGTTTAAGAAACAAAACAAACAAGCAAATGGAAAAAAAAATAAAGAAAGAGTCAAACCAAGAAACAGATTCTTAACTATAGAGAATAAACTGATGGTTACCAGAGGGGAGATGGGTGAGGAGATGGGTTAAATAGGTGATGGGAGTTAAGGAGTACACTTATCATGATAAGCACTGAGTAATATATAGAATTGTTGAATCACTATTTTGTACACCCAAAACTAATATTACACTGTATGTGAACTAACTGAAATTTAAATAAAAATGTTAGAAAATAGTAAATGAAATGGAATATATAAAAAGCACTTATCACCATGTCTAGTATATCAAATATTTTCAATAAATAGTTGTTGATAAAATTGACTTGAAATATTGAGTGATATGCTGATCCCACATTGGATGTTATATTTCTAAGATATTTACAAATATAGGAACATTTTTAAGAAAAAACTTAAATGTTTTTACTCTTTTTAATGTTTATTTATTATTTTGAGAGATGCAGAGACCGAGCGCGAGTCGGGGAGGGGCAGAGAGAGAGGGAGACACAGAATCCGAAGCAGGCTCCAGGCTCTGAGCTGTCATCACAGAGCCCAATGCCGGGCTCGAACCCACGAACTGTGAGATCATGACCTGAGCCGAAGTCGGACACTCCACAACTGAGCTACCCAGGTGCCCCTAAATGTTTTTAGAAACACGCAGCCCTCAAAAAGAGGAAGATCTTAATAGAGTCAGAAGAATATAAATTACAACCAATATCCACTACTTCAGGTAGAGGAGAACTGGGAAAAATACTTGTCACAAAGCTTTTTTTTGAAAGTCCTGTAATTCAAAGAAGTATAATTACCAAACTCCTCATAAAACAAATTATTATTTTTTTATTTAAAACAATTTTTAATATTTATTTTTGAGGGAGGGAGGGTGGGGACAGAGTGCAAGTGGGGGAGGAGCAGAGAGAGAGGGAGACACACAAAGCAAGCTTCAGGCTCTGAGCTGTCAGCACGGGGCTCAAACTCACAGACTTTGAGATCATGACCTGAGTGGAAGTTGGATGCTTAACTGACTGAGCCACTGAGGTGCCCCTAAAAAAAAAAAAAACAAGTTATTTTTTAACCTAGAAGTCTAATTCTTTAAAAATTCCAAATAACCAAAGTTTTGCTTCAGAGTTCCCGATTTGCTTATGTCAATTCCATGGATTTTAAATTTAGAAATCACCTAAGATACTTTTGATTCAACTATAATTTGAACACATTTCACTGTGACTTAAACTACAGTACATTTAAAAGTTCAACTTAGAGGCATCTTTAATATTTTAGGTTATTAACCTTTGGATCTCTACAATAATTGTGTAATTTGTTACAGCAATAAAATAAAAGCAAAAATAATCTTAACAAATATAGACATGGGACACCTGGGTGGCTCAGTCGGCTGCGCGTCCGACTTCAGTTCAGGTCATGATCTGACAGCTCATGAGTTCAA
Source organism: Panthera uncia (assembly GCF_023721935.1). Lineage (NCBI taxonomy): Eukaryota > Metazoa > Chordata > Mammalia > Carnivora > Felidae > Panthera > Panthera uncia. The sequence goes on from NW_026057584.1 coordinate 23,575,022, forward strand.
GCCCCGCGTCGGGCTCTGTGCCAACAACTCAGAGCCTGGAGCCTGCTTCAGATTCTGTGTCTCCCTCTCTCTCTGCCCATCCCCTGCTCATGCTCTGTCTCTCTCTGTCTCAAAAATAAATAAAAACATCAAAAAAAAAAAAAAACAAATATAGACAGAACTAAAAATTGCCTTCAGATAAAAAAGATGCAAACTTTTTTGGTGACTGCTAATATCTTAAAACGAGTATGTCTTTGCAAGGGATGACTTTTAAAATAATATATTTACATTGGAATTCTTGTTCTGTTAGTTACTGGTTTAACTTAAAAGGGGTGTAATAGTTACAAACAGAGAGAGAGGGAGGCAACCCACAAGAGACTCTTAAATACAGAGAACAAACTAAGGGTGGATAGAGGGGTGGGGGAGAGAGGAAAATTGGTGATGGGCATTGAGGAGGGCACTTGCTGGGATGAGCATTGGGTGTTGTATGTAAGCCAATTTGACAATAAATTATATTTAAAATAAAAAAAAATAAAATAAAAGGGGTGTAGAAGCCCTACTAAGAAAAACAAAAACTTCAGATCATAGTAGTGGTTTCAGTTATAATGCTATCCTATAGTCCTGCTATCATGCAGTCCTTCTATTCTATTGTCTTTCCTTTTTAAAAAATGTTTTACAAGCTTCATTAAAGTGGAAAAAAAAGAAAGTAGCTGAATATTTTGATGAATGAGTGGCAAGCTCTGTAGTTTCCTCTTGAATATGTTTCTGAAAGAGGTGAATAAAGAAAACCAATGGAGACAGTCAATATGAAGCAACAACTACAAAGGACAACAGATTTTATTTGGCCCCAGCCTCAATGCTCCATTTTTGTAAAAGTGAAATTATTTTTAAAAGCAAACCAGAAAGAAATTTGACAATGGATATACTCTCCCCATTTGTAGTTTCAAAGCAGAAAATATTCATATGCAAAAATATAGTGAAGTACTATTCAATATTCACAAGTTATAAGTGTTAATTTCCTTCCAATAGAGCCCAAGTCATTTACTGATACATCTTCCTATAAAAGTATCTTATTTTCTTTCAAAACTTTAAAGTAAGCAGTAGCCAGTTTTAGAATTTTGGAATTCATAGAAGTAGTGGCAATTGACTGTGGTGAAATTATTTTTCAACCATACAGCTGTATTTTCCCTTTTTATACCATCAACCATTTGAAAATCCATGTCTCCTGTACTCATGGTTCATATAAGGTCAAACAGAATCAATCCTCTGACTCTGAGGATCACATGACCCTAGCTTAAACTGATAAAAATAGTTCATTCTGGGGCGCCTGGGTGGCTCAGTTGGTTGAGCATCCAACTTCAGCTCTGGTCATAACCTCACACCTCATGGGTTCCAGCCCTGCGTCGGGTTCTGTGCTAACAGCTTGGAGCCCGGAGCCTGCTTCAGATTCTGTGTCTCCCTCTCTCTGTCTCTACCCCTTCCCAGCTCATGCTCTGTCTCTCTCTGTCTCCGAAATAAATAAACATTAAAAAATAGTTTAAAAAAATAGTTCATTCCACTTGGTTACAGTGATCAGTTCCTGAATTGGCATGCAGCCTAAAAGGAGCCAATGAGACATGGTGGGAATTTGGGGGGAATTCTAATAAAAAGACTCTTACTCTGTTCTTTGGGCCTTAAGTTCCAGAGTTGCCATAGCTACCTTGCAAGTATGAAGAAAACTTCTGTCCAGGAATCGAGTCGGTATGTAGACCTGGTTGAAAAAGACAGAAAACCCAAGTCCAGATAAAATCACTTGAACCTCTAGTATACACACTTACATTTCCTTGTTCTGTCTGCTGAGGACCTAGAAGGAACAATACCCCTAATTGCCTTGAGAACACCTAGCATAATATCTTGGCTTCTAATACCATTTTCAAATAAGACGGATGGCCATTGGAGAAATGGCCAAAGCTAGGGCTGAGCTGAATGTACATGATGAGCCTGGAGAATCTTACAGTGCCAGAAAATAAAAAAGTATCCCCCATCACTAAAAAGTTACAATAATGGGGTATATTAAAGAGATGCCTAAGCCAATTGAAAGAGTTCCCTAAAATATGCAAAGCTAGAACAATTTGAGCACAAAATTAATAAAGTAGTATTAAAGTATAACCCAAAGTATAAAATAAATATTATGAGTCTATTTGATATAAATAAATGATTACATACATAAATAAACAGAGGAGAATGGACACATGTCCTGTCAAGAAGAATTCCAAATAATATATGTAGATATGCCATATTATAGGAGTGGACCACAATTCCCCACCCTTTAAGTGGTACTGCACATCGTGACTTTCTTCCAAAGAATATAATATGGAAAGGGGGGAGGGTGGAAAGAGTAAGTTTACAGTGGAGAAACCTGGTAAATACTACCTCAAAACCCAGGACCCCAGACTAATTATGAGAAAAACATAAGACAAATTTCAATTGATGGACATTCTACATAATACCTTACCAGTACTCCCTAAAACAGTCAATACCATCAAAAGCAAGGAAAATGTGTAAAAGCATCACAGGCATGATGATTAACTGTAATGTAGGATCCTGGAACAACAACAAAAAAATGGACCTTAGGTAAATACTAAAGACATCTGAATAAAGTATGGAATTCAGCTAACAATAATGTATAAATATTGGTTCATTATACTTGGTAATTGTACATATTCATGTAGGATGGTAATAACAGAGAAAACTAGGTATGGTATATGGGGACTTTCTATATTCACAACTTCCTGGTAAACCTAAAACTATTCTTAAAGTTTATTTAAAAAAAAATTACTTGAATCTTGATTCTAGCAATGCCCTAAACAAAACTTACCCTTTGGCCTTTCTCTTATTTGAAACAATAAATAGTTTGTGCTTACGCAAGTTTCTGTTCCTCTTTCTGCCACTTGCCATTCAACAAGACCCAGCTGATACATTGACTCTATAGAGAATCTTTTTTGTTTTCATACTATTTAAAGATATACTGTATTGCTATGGCTTTTTTTTTCTTAAAGCGTCTGATATACCTATATGCATTTAGACACACAGATGGAGGAAATAGTTTCCTCTCACACATGATTGAAAACTAAGTGAGCGATTTTACAAGACCAGGGCACCCTCTTCTGTCTTGTCTACTGGTCAGGCACTTTCTCATATACAGACTGAAAAAAGAAGATGAAAAGAAGTGGCAAAGTTAAAGGCAGCAACAATGGCAGTGATTGGAAGGAGCAAGAAATTGTGCAGAGGAAAGGAAGGGAAAGGAAAGGAAAAGAAGGAAAGGAAAGAAAAAGGAAAGGAAAAGTATGGTAAAAAATGGGAAGAAAACAAAAGCTTTCCTTAGACATATATGTGCAATACTCAATTCTTTGGGGAAGGAGGGAAACAGAGTTTGAATTTTTTCTTCTTTTAAAGGTGACACTTTTGTTGTTGTTGTTCCTCCAGTGGGAGAGTAGGGCTGGCAGTGGATAAGCCAGTTAGCACATTGTATTCAGAATGATCAGTTTCTGGGAATGTTGGGATAGAGAGTTATGTCTCAAAGGATTTATCAAAGTTACATGTCTGAGTATAAACTGAGTGTTCAGTGACAAAGCATAGAGGCAAGCAAATCACAGATTCCAGCAAAATGAGAGCAACAGATCAAGTGGTAGGTAATATACAAAAATCCAGGATACATATGTCAATTCTAAAAGAGTCAGGTTTTAATTACTGTAATGAAAAAATGTTGTATATATTATGGTACATGAATTCTTCAGTTCAATATTTATACTTGCTTTAAACCCTACTTTTTTCCCCCTCGTTCTGTCATTTATTGCTGTTTTGGTAAATATTGCAACTATCATTGCAAACAAGAATATTTATTTCAGCTCTGGGCTGATGGCTCAGAGCCTGGAGCCTGTTTCCGATTCTGTGTCTCCCCTCTCTCTGCCCCTCCCCCGTTCATGCTCTGTCTCTCTCTGTCCCAAAAATAAATAAAAAACGTTGAAAAAAAAATTAAAAAAAAAAATATTTATTTCATACAATTATTATAAGAATTTAGAGAAGATTAATAAGTATAAAGCATTTAGCACAATGCCTGGCATGCTGTAAATATACAGTGAAAGATCACAAATTCTAACTGATTAATTGCATTTTACTCATTGAACATACTTACATTAGAGAACTATTTTGTGCCAGGCACAGCACTAAGCTTAAGAGAAAACACAAAAATGTAATATTTATTCTATGCAACAGAAATATTAGCATTCAACAGATCTATTTTCTTTAATCTAGATTCGTGTGTGTTAGGAAATTGACCTACGTTCCAGGCATACCTTCTTCCAACTCACACAGATACACAGTGATTTCGAGCACTTACATATTTTATTTTTCTTATCAATAATTTTATAAATTAATTGGACACAGGAGGAGCTTCTAAAGCTTTAGTAAAATCTGCAGGAGAAAAATAATCTGTTTTACAAAAATATCAGAAGGATGTGAACAACAACAGTTGTTGATGACAAAATAAAGCAGGAGAAAGGGAGTCTAAGTGAGGAGAACAACAACTAAGCTGACAGTTATGAAAGCTTTACTTTTCCCTAATTTAAGCAGAAATCTATGGAAACTGACATCCTGCCAATATTCCCTAACTTTTCTGTTGCATTTACAGAATATTATTTTTTAATTCTTTAATAACTCCAATATCCAGAGAAAGCTTACTTATGTAAATCTACCCATTCATTACCATTTTTTTCATATTTATACACTGTAAACAGTCAGTGGCTTGGAATATTTTTTTTTACATAGAAACATTTGAAATATTAAAACAAATAGAATATATAATATTCACACAGCTGAACTTAGCAGCAAGAGAACATTGAGTAGGGACCATTGTTCCCAGATGGGAATTATTACTAGATGAACAAAAATTTTCAGTAAACATAGCAAAGTGTCCAGTGGCTACTGGACTGTATAGTTGAATTTAGGAGGAAGTAAATACTTTATTTCCTGAGAAATCTTCTGTCATGAAAAAATATATTTTTTCAATAAGATCATTCACAATTTTGGCTTCTGAGAGCAGAAAGTCATCTAGAAAATATTTCTGAAAATCCCTTTCTATATGGTTTTATGACTGTGAAGACCATTGAGGTAACCACCGCCCAAAACACTCTCAACCATTAATTTTCATTCCCTGGCAACCATAGTGTTTGTTTGTTTGTTTGTTATTTCAACTTGTGATATTACAAAATGTCTTTTATCATTTTCCTCTTTTCTATATTTTTTGTCAACCTGTGAGAGCCATTTATATATTATTGATATTAGGTATTAATCTATAAATTCTATTATAAGTATTTGTCCACATTTATCATCTTCTTATGACTTTAAAATATATTTTGAAATGAAAAACTTTCAATTTTCCTTTAATTAATTATGGTTATATTTTCTTTTAGGTCTTCTAGGTTTACAGTCACAATTAAGAATATCTAGTCAGGGTGCCTGGATGGTTCAGTCAGTTGAGCATCTGACTTGATTTCAGCTCATGTCATAAACTCATGGTTTGTGAATGGAGCCCCGTGTCAAGCTCCTTGCTGACAGCACGAAGCCTGCTTGGGATTCTCTCTCTGCCTCTCTTTCTCTCTGCCCCTACCCTGCTTGCACTCTCTCTCTCTCCTTCAAAATAAAATAAACTTAAAAAAAAAAGAATATCGTGCCAAATCTTAGGTATTATAAACACTCTCCTAATACTAAAAATTCTCAACATTCTTATTTTTTAATTTCCATTTTTGTCTTTAATTCATCTGTAGTTTATATTTTTGTGTAAGAGATAAAATAGATTCCTACCCAGTAGATAGCCAATAATACCAGAACTTTTTAAAATAATTTCTCCCTTCCCATTGAATATATCATCATTTTATATACTAAATTCTCATTTATACTGATATTTATTTATGAAATATTTATTCTATTCTTGTAACTAGTTTGTTTCTTTACCAATACCATACTGATTTCTGTTTAGTGTGTTGTTTTTTTTTTTCTTCAGATACAATGTTCAGATATCTGGAACATCAAGACCCCTTTCCTATACTTTTTTTCGTAGCTAATTTTGGGCAACAGTCGTTAATATTATTTTATACATGTCTCCTCCTTCCCAAAAAAGCCACCTTGTAATTTTAACAAGAACTGCATTGAATATACATATTAATTTTAGAAGGACTGACTTCCTAATAATATCTTCCTGTCCAAGGACATAGTGGGCTTTTCCATTTGTTCAATTTTGTTTTATGTCCTTCAATAAGATTTTATATTTTTATATCATGAAATAGTCCCAAGATACATAAAAGTATGGTAAATTATTTACTACGTACATTTTACAGAGATTAAATGATTATTTCACATAAGAAAATATTTTATATTTTATGAAATTATATTTTGTTATGCCCAGAATTCGTGATCCCCAAAGACCACCAGGGAGCCGAGTCCGATGCAAAAGCAAAAGAGCCTTTATTCGAGCTAGCTCGAGCTCAATCCCCTACCTGCACCAACGCAGTGGTGAGATACCAGGGAGAGAGAGCGAGTTTCAAAAAGACAAAGGTTTTATTGGGGCCTAGGGGCAGTTGGTGAGGTAATGGCTGTGGCCTCAGCCGATTGGCTGGGGAAGGGTTGGAGTCCTGTTAGGCAGGTGAGCAGGAGGTTAGTCAAGGGGAGGAGGCGTGGTCAAGGTGAAGGACACAGAACAAGATGGAGTTGGCCAGCGTAGGCCCACCCTTTCATTCCCCCCTTGTCATGTAGCTTACAGACCCAATCATGGGACCGGCTGCATTTATGGTGACAAGGGGAACAGAGTTTGGAGGTTTACGCAAAGTTCTGGGAACCAAGTGTCCCTGGGGTGGCTCTGGGAGGTCTGAGTAAGTATTGTCCCTGAGCTGGTGTCTATGATCTGCCAGGTGATGTTTTGGGGGGCGTGGGGACTCCCGGCAGCATGAGCAATGACAAGCAGAGTTAACAGAGTTACCAATATTAGGTGGGTCAAATGCGCTGTAGCTTGAGCTTAGCAGGTTGTGTTGGTCCCGATTGACGGCCCATCACGTCCTTCATGACGCCCCATTAAGTCCTTCCGGATTGAGGAGGGGTCCGCTGGCTGAACGTGGGTGTGATGGACCCAGGTCGTGATGCCATCAACTTGGAGAGCGGTGGGGGTTGTCAGCACCACGATGTAGGATCCCTTCCAGCGCGGCTCAAGGGTCTCTCGGTGGTGCCTCTTGACGTAGACCCAGTCTCCAGGCCTGTACTGATAAGGTGTCGGGGTCGGGCCAGCCTCGTAGATGGCACGGAGGTGCAGCCAAATGTCCTCGTGCGCCCTCTGGAGCCCTCTCAAGGAAAGAAAAAGTTCTTGATCTTTAAACTCAGCAAGAAGGTTGGGAATAATAGGGGGTGGCCTGCTAAACATGATCTCGTAGGGAGTAAAACCCAGAGTGTAAGGAGTGTTTCTAACTCGGTAAAGGGCGTACGGTAGGAGAGTCACCCAGTCCCCGCCGGTCTTCATGGTTAATTTGGTAAGGGTCTCTTTTAGGGTTCTATTCATTCTTTCTACCTGTCCTGAGCTCTGGGGCCTATAAGCACAATGCAATTTGCAGTTTTCCCCCACCGCCTTGGCTACTGCCTGTGTTACCTGCAAGATAAAAGCTGGTCCATTGTCTGATCCTACCATGGCAGGAAAACCATACCTGGGTAAAATGTCTTCTAGTAGCTTCTTAGCCACCGTCTGAGCCATTTCATGCTTGGTTGGGTATGCCTCCACCCAGCCAGAGAAGGTGTCTGTAAATACTAAAAGATATTTATAACCATACTTTCCTGGTTTGACTTCAGTGAAGTCGACTTCCCATTGGGCTCCAGGTCTGGTGCCTCTGAGCCTGGTTCCTTTTTTATTTGATGTGGCTCTCGTGTTGGTGAGTTGGCAGGTCTTGCAGGCAGATACAACTTGCTCTATTTTGGTGTCCTGTTGGTGAATCTTGATTCCAGCATGTCGGATTAAGTCTTTTAATTTTAGGGCCCCCATGTGAGCAGACCTATGCATGTGCTCTAATGTTGAGACTCCAAGCCAGTCTGGCAGCACGAGCTCCTTGTTAGGTGTATACCACCATCCCTTTATCTCCTGGGCCATGGGGAGTTTCTTGATCCACTGTAACTCCTCCTGGGAGTATTTGGGCTAGTCTGGTAAAACTGGGTCTCCCGGGTCCGGTAGTTGTATGGTCATGGTGGGGAGTGGAGTAAGGGCTACTGCCTTGGCTGCCTGGTCAGCCTTTCAATTACCTCTAGCTACTGGGTTATCAGCTTTTTGGTGCCCTTGGCAGTGGATAATGGCTAGCTTGGCAGGAAGCCATAAGGCCGTAAGCAGGTTAAGTATCTCCTGCTTATTTTTTATAGTCCATCCTTCTGCCGTTAGTAACCCCCTCTCCTGATAAATTGCCCCATGAATATGAGCTGTGGCAAACGCATAACAGCTGTCTGTGTAGATGTTAAGCCGTTTTCCAGCTCCCAACATCAGCGCCTCGGTGAGGGCTATGAGCTCTGCTCGCTGGGCTGACGTTCCGGAGGGTAGAGCCTCCACCAATACGGTGTCCGTTTCGGTGACCACCGCTGCACCCGCATACCTGTGTCCGTCTCGCACAAAGCTGCTGCCATCAGTGAACCAAGTAGCCTCGGCATCGGGGAGGGGCCGGTCGGTCAGGTCCGTCCGGAATCCATGTACTTGTTCCAGGATTCCCGCACAGTCATGTAGTGGAGCACCCAGGTCAGGTCGGGCAGCAGGGTTGCAGGATTGAGGGCTGCACTGGGGTGGAACCGCACTCGTGGAGGGTTGAGTAGGAGGCTCTGGTAATGAGTCACACGTGTGTTGCTCATCCATCTATCAGAAGGCTGTTTCAGGACCCCTTCAGTGGCGTGTGGGGTCGTGATCCAGATCTCCTGTCCTAGGGTCAGAAGCCACCGGGCGGTTCCAGGGGCCTAAGGCTTGAGTTAGAACCCCTTGTGCTATTCCCTTATGTTCGTCTACAAAGAGGTGGAAGGGCTTCATAATGTCTGGTAGGCCCAGGGCTGGGGCACTTAGGAGGGCCTTTTTTAACTGATTAAAGGCAGTTTCTTCTTTTTCAGCCCATTTAAATGTTTTCCCCACTTTGGTGGCTTCATATAGGGGCCTGGCGATCTCAGCAAAACCTGGAACCCAGAGGCGGCAATAGCCGGTTGATCCTAAGAATTCCCTTACTTCTCTTCGGGAGGTGGGAGTAGGGATCTTTAGGACAGTTTCTTTTCTGGCATCTGATAACCGCCGCTGTCCGCGCCCTCCAGGATATATTCCAGGTAACTTACCCTCTCCCTGCATATCTGAGCCTTCTTCGCAGATGCCCGGTACCTCAGGCCCCCAGGGTAGCCAGCAGGTCCTGGGTCCCTCGCTCACACTCTTTGGCCGTGTCGGCAGCAATCAGGATGTCATCTATGTACTGTAGGAGGGTGAAGCCAGGGTGCTCCCTTCCGTACTCACCCAGGTCCTCATGTAGTGCCTCGTCGAAGATGGTGGGTGAATTTTTGAATCCCTGAGGTAGCCGTGTCCAGGTGAGTTGACCACTGTAGCCCTCCTCTGGATCATGCCACTCGAAGGCAAACAAGGGTTGGCTCTGGGGTGCCAGCGGCAGACTGAAGAAGGCGTCCTTTAAATCTAGTACAGTATACCAGACCCTGGAGGGTGCCAAGGAGCTCAAGAGAGTATATGGGTTGGGAGCAGTTGGGTTTATGTCCGTGACCCTCTTATTTACTTCCCGAAGGTCTTGTACCAGTCGGTAGTCATTTGTGTGAGGCTTTTTGACCAGCAGTAGGGGGGTGTTCCAGGGAGACTGGCAAGGAACTAGTACCCCTAGGCTTCGTAGTCTCCGGATGTGTGGCTGGATCCCCTTCCGGGCCTCCTGAGACATGGGGTATTGTTTGATCCTTACCGGACTCTCTCCTGGCTTGAGCTCTACCAGGACCGGGGTCCTGTGAGCGGCTAGTCCTATCCTCCCCATCTCTGCCCAAGCCGAGGGGAATTCTTGTAGCCATCTGTCTATATTATCCTCTCTCGGGAGTGCCTCCTGGTAGAGGCGGTATTCATCCTCCAGTTTCATGGTCAGGACTTGGATGGGGTGGCCCTTCCATCAGTGGACCTGAGGCCCCCCTTGTCTGAAAGTTATCTGAGCTCCAATCTTGGTCAGTAAGTCCCGTCCTAAGAGCGGGTAGGGGCATTCTGGTATTACCATAAAGGAGTGGGATACCCGGCCCGTTCCCAAATCTACC